>NW_006408847.1:1841476-1855197 GCF_000296735.1 Chrysochloris asiatica
GATTTTTGTTTTCTTTACTTTGAGATGTAATTTATACTGAAGGTTGTGGTCTTTGATCTTCATCAGTAAATGTTTTAAGTCCTTGTCACTTTCAGGAAGCAAGGTCTTATCATCTGCATATCACAGGCTGTTAATGAGTCTTCTTCCAATCCTGATGCCACATTTTTCTTCATATAACCCAGCTTCTCGGATTATTTGCTCAGCATACAGGTTGAATCTGTCAGTTTGTCTTACTGTGGTGCTTTGTGACAGATCTTACCCCTAAATATTTCCATGTATATTTCCTAAGACTAATATCTCTCCTAACCACAAAAGAGTATATTTAACATCAGTAAATGTAAAAGATAATATTCTTTTATCTACTTTACCATTTGCATGCCAGTTTTGTTCATTGGTCCAATAATGTTTTTCATATCATTTCTCCACTCCAGTAAAAGATGCAGTTTAGGATCAAGTACTGCATGACACTATGATGGCCATTTAGTCTCCTTTACTCTGAAACATTTCCACATCCTTTCCTTGTCTTTTTTGGCATTAACATTTGTAAAGAATACAGCTCCTTTTTTAAAGGTAGGCTCTTCCTCATTTGGGGTTTGCTGGTTGGTTCCTCATGACTAGATTTGGATTATGCCTGTATACTACAACAGCAACGTTGAGTTCTTCTCAGACTTTCACATCTGGAGACAGACAATGTCCATCTGTCCCTTTTTGCTGAGTTTCATTTTGGTCACCTGATCAAGGCACGGTCTGACTTCTCCACTGGAAAATGATTCTGCTTCTATTACAACTAATGAGCAATCTGTGGGGATACACTCTAAGCCTATGTACATATATTGGTTGTGGTGGTATGCAGTCAAGTCAGTTCCAACTCATAGGGACCCTGTAGAGAGTTTCTAGGGCTATGCACCTTTGTGGTGATCCGTGGTGGTTATGTGCCGTGGGCTAGATTCCGACTCCTAGTGACCCTGTACAGGGCTTCCAAGGCTGTAAATCTTTATGAGAGCAGAAAGCCTTCATCTTTCTCCTGCAGAACTGCTGGTAGTTTTGAACTGCTTACCTTGATGTTAGCAACCCAACTCATAACCACTGTACTACCAGAGCTCCTCATAATTCTTCATGGGAGCAGAAAAGTCTCATTTTTCTTCCTAGGAGTAACTGATGAATTTGAACTGCTGACCATGCAGTTAGCAGCCCAACACATGACCCACTATGCTACCAGAACTCCTATACAAGTATCTTGGCCCTCATCAAACTGTTGATTCTTATCTATACATATCTTTAGTTGGCTGGATAAAAAGATGATTTTGCAACCCTAGCATCCCTCCACATTTACTGAAAGGCACTTTACATTCTACTGTAAGCAAAAGTTCTTCCTTCTCCTCCACTTATTTATTTATGGGTCTATTTACCAGTTTGTTAGCAGTATGAATACCTATTGTTTCTATCGTCTCTAGCTCATTATTATCCTTCATTAGTTTTAGTTTTCAAGTTGTTCAAGGATTGGCCAGTGGAGGAGGCAGGCTTTCAGGGAATGCCTTTTGGTTGTTTGAATGATTGCATATTCCTGAGTGTTTCGGTGTACATCCAAAAAAAGAAAAACAGAGGGAATGGAAGCAAATGCTGTTGAATGACGATGCATGGAGGAAATCATTGCAATGAAACAAAATAGGATAGGATGAATGTAAAGCCGATGTTTTCCCATGTAAACTATCATTCAATTCACATAAAAACTTAAATAATAATAATTGGTCAGTGGGAGCCCCTTCCAGTTGCTATGTCCTTGTGCTCCATCTTGTTTTGAGTACTTGCTGGCAAAACAGAATGTTGAGCATGTTCTTAAATCTAAGGTAAAATCAGAAGAGAGGGAGAAGAAAAAGAAAGAAGAAATAGAAAGTAGAAGACCCTGGGAGCCGGAGATGGATCCAAGGGAGAGAAATGAGAAGGGGCCTTGTGGGAGATTTTATCAGCACAGATTTAGCTCTGTTGGCACCTCTGTCAGAGGTGGCTCACCTCCTTCTGCTTTAGAGAGTGGGTCACACCTGGGAGACACTAAGGAAAAAAATGGGCTTTGTATATTGGCTGTGACTCTGTCCATTAAAAATGATGGAAACTCACCTCAAAATGGAGAATGGGAGGAGGAAAAAAGAGGAGGTGACAGAAGAGGGTGAGGGGGAGAGAAAGGGGCAAAAGAAGAAGGGGAAGAAGAGTAAAAAAGAAAATGAGAGGAAAAAGAAAGATTGATAAATGACTCAAAGTCATGGAATTGATTTCAAACAAAACTGGGCCTGGATGCTAGCGTAGATGCCAGAAATCTACCTCTCTTTCTCCCTTGGCACTGCTTTTCTATGTTTACTTTATCGGTGGTCAGCCTCTTCTCATTAGCAGAGATGCTCCATGGTTATCCCCAGATAAACCTTCACATTTAGCAACTACAGCAGAAATAGAGCCACTCTCCCAGGGATTACAGCAAAGGTCTCAAAAGTGACCCTGATTTGTCCATGGCTGAACCAATCACTGCACTCTACTTGGCCAGACTTGTACCATCTGCACCCCTTTTAGGTCACAGGATGGGTAAAGTACCCCAAACCACTTAGATGGAGACTAAAGGGATGGTTCCTCAAAGAGTAACGGGAAGCCAGCAGAGGAAAAAGATATATTACAACCAGGACCCTTGATGGTATTAGAATTTTTACTCTGAGATGCACAAACCAACCACAGCTCAGAGTCTTTGTCATGACAGCCTCTCCACTTCACACAACACGCCCTCCACCCGCCACCCCATCCCCTACACACACACACAAATAGGCCTGTACTTTCTGTCCACCTGACTTTGGTTCCCTTGGGGTATGTTGTGGGGAATGTTGGGGGCCACCTGGTGCCCAGGACTGGGAGGGAAAGCAGGAATGTGCCTCAGGAGTACAGAGGAAATGAACCTTCACTGAGCCCTTGGTGGGGTGGCTCTCTTCCCATCTGAAGAGGTTCTTGTGTCTTCATTCTTTCCTCACCCCACAGGCCCAACGGGAAGTGTCAGTCACGGTGGTGTGTGACGTCATGTCAGATCACAATCCAATGTGCTGCTCACATAAGCTGTCAGGAACACTCTAGCAATCTGCTTATCTGAATGCCACCCTTGCTAAGTAAAGGGTCATTATCAGAATTATTCACACAGAATTACCGCAGTTAGAAGTCTGCAGATTATTCATTACATCACCCTCATTTTAGTCACTCAGCACAGGCTAAACCTCAAAGGAGCCTGCCGTCTCCCACTTCCCCCTTTCTCTCCCTCCCTCCCTCCCTTTTTCTGGCTTCTTCAAGACTCCTCTTCCCCCAGCCAGGAGTGGAAAGTTACATTAGGTCAGCCTCAGGCATGGTCTTTTCTGCTACCCATAATCTCTTTTCTGAGTTCATTTCATCTGCGTGAGCAACCTTTCATACCAGGAGATCTCTGGAAGAGGAGGAGAGGAGATGCTTCACAATTAGACCCATTCCTGGAATGGTCCCACTACTAAGGATGATATCAAAATGTCAAGCAAACTACTTAATTGTCCTGTTAAATTTCAGGTTTTGGGTTCTCACAGTTGTGTCTGCTTATACAGATCTTGCAAAAAAAAAAAGAAGATGCAGATATCCTGAGGAGAAAGAACCCTCCAGAATTTGTAGACCCACCAAAAGGTTCCCCAACTTGCTCACATGTGCCAACCTTGGTCTCCACCCTCGCCACACCCACCTCCTCCTGAACCTACTCATCCTACAAGCCTATACCTGCAAACTGTGCGCACTCAAAGTTCACCCATACACCTAGATATTCCCATGCAAAACCGAACAAAATTGATGCGTAGAAGCTGTGGGAAAGAGGCAGGAATAGAGAATGTGGTTAACAAGGTAGGTTCAAAGGCGTGAGCTTCTTCATTACCACCATCCAAAAATAACACATATATATAATATGCCCTGAACTTCAAGGCAGAGGAAGATCAAGGCTTGGGGAGGAAGAGACAAAACTCCTCAGCCTGTTTACTGACATCTTTTTAATATGTGTTTCAAATTTCTGGATATATATTCTTTCAAATGACTTCAGAGCTGTTCAGCAATTCCCTGCCTGCTCTCTGGACATGGCAGCTCCAGAAAATCGCATCTTTGAAATCTGGTGATTGTAGGATGTTGCACAAACATAGGGTCTCAGTTCGTTGACCTTTTTGGGTTCCTTCCAGATGACCCAGAGGTTCCCCTGGTTCTACGGATCCAGGGTACAGAAAATCAGAGGGTGTTGAGCTGAAAGGGATTCTGGGATATATCTAATTTCCTGGAGCAGTGGAGGGACAGATCCAAACATACAGTCCATCCAGAACAAACCCAGAGGTAGACGCTGGCATTCTTGATCTCTTGTCCAGTCATGGTTCTGCTCTCAAGGTAGGGCCTTGGCATTAATGCCTCATAACTTTTCTATGAAACTTTTGGGTTGAATGAATTTTAAAAATTCTTATGTCCTTGGCCTCTGGGAGTGTGTGAAATTTGAAATGTTGTGAGATCAGCGATGAGGGCAATCAACCCTTGAAGGAAGGAAAGAAGGAAGGAATCCTGAAACATCCCCTTGGGGAAGGATGAACTCCAGGCTGTGAGATTTTCCTCTACTGTTCCCCCTCAAGCAAACTGAAGTGCTCTGTGGCCATCTGTGGCCTCTGCAGTCCAGGAAGGAGTTTAGGGCAACAAGAGGTGTAAAGATGTCTATATTGGGATTCTTTGGAGGTATTCTAGCTAAAAAGGAACAAAGTAGCACAATGAGACAGTGCTTCTCTTTCCCACCAGTTAACCAGACTCGAACTGTTTTTCAGTCTATTTGCCATCCAAGTCAGCTCCAACGCATGGCAGCTCTGTGTGTGTCAGAGTAGAACTGTGGTGGAATTTTCAGAAGTACATCACTAGGCCTTTCTTCTGGTTAGCAATCGAGCATGTCAACAGTGTGCTTCACCCAGAAACTCCCCAGATCTTTAGGCCTCTCGAAACAAGTGAACTGGCATTGAGAAGGTGACCATGTCTAGTTTGAACTAAAGTGATGAGGCAAATCAGTGATAGTTGCCCTGACTTCCATCTTTTCGAGATCTAGACAAGGAAAACCAAAGCTTTTTATGTATGAGAAAATGTTACCTGCTCAAATCATACCCCATTTCTTCCTCCACAACCCCTGGTCTTGTGCCTCCTTCCCCAAACTGTTACTCCTGACTTAAGAGGTGAATAATTCCTTGTGAGCTGAGTTCCTGTTTCATCTTCTTCCTGTTCATTAACACGAGGTACCTGTCTCTGAGCAGTGACCAGCCTCATTTCAGCACAGAAGCAAAAAACCAAACCCACTGCCTTCAATTTGATTCTGACTCATAGCAACTCCTGGAGTTTCTGAGGCTCTAATCCTTGTGGAGGCAGACTGCCACATCTTTCTTTCATGAAGCAGCCACTGGGTTCAAACTGCCAACTTTTTGGTTCACATCCAGTGCTTAACCACGGCACCACAAGGGCTCTTTATTTCAATGCAGACAGATCTAAACACAGCTGTACCAACAGATTCTGACTCATAGCAATTCTGTAGAGTGTTTCTGAGACTGTAAATCTTTATGGGAGCAGAAAGCCTCATCTTTCTTCCACAGAACAACTGGTGGGTTGAAACTGTCGACCTTGAGGATAGAAGTCCAGTACATATCCTACAGCAACACTAGGGCTCCTAATAGAACTAGGTACCCCCTTTTTAGAAGGGAAAATACTCTTGGAAAAGGAAATCTAAAGAGCTATTGTAGAAAGCAAGACGTGAGGACACAGACGCTCCTTGTGGGCGATTGTGGGGCTCAGGAGGGAGAGGGGGTCAGAGCAGAAAGAAGAGGGCTCTGCCAGCTGGAGTGGGGTGAGGGTCCTGAATAGCAACTCCTACTTCTTGGAAATTTTGCTCAAGGCCATCCTTGCTCTGTGGCTACTGATCAAAAAAAGTGAAGTCGGGGTCACTTGAGTCACTGCCATCTACACAAGAGGATAAAGACCAGTTTGTGGTCAGGGAGCCCTGGGCCAGAGGCTGGACTTGCGGAAGGTTAAATTGGTAATGCACTAGTCTTGTAAAAGTGGTCCTTAGTCAGTGAAATACATTTTAAATGGGAAGGAGAACTTGATAGACAGGCTCCTTATACTTTTTTCTATTTTGCTGCAGGACCTTCATGGAAAAGAAAGAAAAATAAAAAATTCTCACAACCAGAAGATAAATGATTAATTACAGTGTAAATCAACACACTTTCTTTTTCTTCCACTGTGAAAGATCTCCGAAAGGAACTTCTTCCTTGTGCCGCACGGCTAGGTTAGGGTAATATAAAAGCTGAGGCTAAGTAGTTCAAATTGGGACAACGTTTTAAAAAAGGCCTACCATGCTGGGGACAGAGGCAGATTCTCAGCTTTTCCAAAATAGTACAGACTAGTTCTCTGCAGCCTACAAATTAAATTCTGGCTCCTTTGTGCAAGGAATTTGCACTGAGGACAGAGATTTATAGCAAATGACCACCAGATGGTGTCTTAGTTCTCCTCAAACTAATATTCTGACTTTCTTTGTTCCTCTTTACTGATGAGAAGTGACATTTCATGGGAAGAACAGTGAATCCCAGAGAAGATGGTGGGACCAAAGGAGCCACAAGTATTATTTTATTTGTTCAGCCTGACAAGACTTCAAGCTCATAAACATGAGGGAGCAGCAGCCGTTGACCTAGAGTTAACATAAGTGCTTATTTCTTCACACAGTGGGATGCAACGATTAAAGTTGTATCAGCTCCCAACTTGTATGAGGTCCTGACTCAGTGTTAATTGGTCCCAACAAGCGTGTTGATGCTGGATTCATCGCTAATTTCTTG
This sequence comes from Chrysochloris asiatica, assembly GCF_000296735.1. Classification (NCBI taxonomy): domain Eukaryota; kingdom Metazoa; phylum Chordata; class Mammalia; order Afrosoricida; family Chrysochloridae; genus Chrysochloris; species Chrysochloris asiatica. The sequence goes on from NW_006408847.1 coordinate 1,848,349, forward strand.
GTTTGGTTGATCTAGCTGTCAGGAGAGATCAGCTCTTCATTCTTGCAGCGCCACCTTTACAAACCACACCGGCTTTGTAAACAAATCGTTTGCTTTATTTTTTTCAAAAATCACCTTTCAGAGACTGAAATAATATTTTTATCCCCTATTAAAGAACAGAAAACAGGAATCCAACTTGGCAAACGCAATTCTAAATGAACATAGTAACGTTCTTCATTTTCTTCCCTTTGGCAGATATTTTTACCAATCTTCCTAAAGACTTCACAGTTAACCCAGGTTGCTGGCCTGGCTTCTTACTCTGTGGGGTTTAATGAAGGCGAACTGAAGTTGCTAGACCTCCCACAGACTGTTCCAGAATCTGGAAAGTGGGTGTGAGCTGACAGAGCCATAGAAGTAGAGGCCCCACAGTGCTTTGGAATTTGGAATCCTGCATCCTTGTGAGGCAGTCAGTCCTGCTTACCTCCCTGAACTGCACCTCCTTCCCTGGAAACGTACACACACGTGTGCATGCACACACACGAACAGACCCCTTCAGCAGAGTATTAAGGAGAAAGAATTTTTGTATGTGTTTTTTTTAATCGTGAATGGAATGAAAGTTTACAGACAAGATCACCAGTTTTACATTCAACAAATCATACATTTTGTTTCATCTCAATGATTACAATCCTTCCCCCTCCCTGTGGCCACCCATGTACAAATACCCTCCTTTTTCAGACTCTTATATTTGTGGGCTATATAAACATATATATAAGTCCTATCTTGCTCCCATACCCATTCAGCCTGTGTATCTGTCCATGTATCTACACACAGAGCACTATTGTTCCAAGGTTGTGTGTCTATCCCTATTGGCCTCTAGTTCCTTTAGCCCATGCATAACTCCCTGTGTTCACCATTCGAGAGGAAAGAATTCTTATCTCCATCTTTTACCTTGCACGGCTCACATTCCCTGGAATCAGTATCCCACTCTCATTCTTCCAGGTTTCTCAGTGTGTGGGGGTCTGTCCCGGAAGAGGACCCCAAGATGTCACTTACTCCTCTGGCAGGGAAGAGTCAACACACAGAGAATAATTCCCGTAACTTCTGATTGACTAGGCTTGTCAGAGCACATGGTTGGCCATGGAGTCTTCTGTGAGTTCTCCCCGAAGATGCCGTGGGAAGCAAGTCCCCAACTGTGCTTCTGTCGTCTTCTCGTCTTCTCAAGCCAAGTTCAGTCTACTTTATTCTCACACACACAAAGGCGAGTTGCTCCTTAGGGGTCTCTTGAATTCAGAGAGTGGGTGTGGGTGTGCTACTCAACAATTCTCTCTTTCATTGACTAAGCACATCCATTTTGGTATCGTGTACATCGACTTCTTTGCCTTTATTCATTTTGAATGTTGGTTCTAACGTGCCATTTTCAGAAACTATGAAGGTATTTTTTAAAAAGTGCTAACAGGAATTGGTGATGTCAGAGCCCAGGATCTAACGTCTTACCTGTCAACTTGCAGATAATGGAAATATCATGCCCATAGGTGTCAAGCCAATTGGATAAACTCTTGGCTCTACCACGTGGAAGCTGTGTGCCTTTACCCCAATTACTATCTGGAACAAGTTTCCACTCAATTCCCACACAGCAATTAGAGAGGGCTGAAGAGGGGAACACGATTGTACAGCTTTTTTGTGTGCCCCCTGGTGGTTGATAGAGGTAAAACAGCCTCCTGAAGAGAATGCAGTTTGAGTCAGAGGATTTTTTTAAAAAAACTGTTTCAATCCTGCCCTCTTACTTTCAGTAGAGGAAATTCAGGTTTAGAAAGGATGATGAGTTTGTCTGAGGTCTAAACTGATAGTGCAACGGTTAGGAAGAACGATTCTGGCGTCTCAGTGTCTGAGTCTTGCTTTGGCAGCAGATAACTAATGTAACCTTGGGCGAATTTCATAATTTCTAAATACGTAATCAGTTTTTTTCTATCTGTGAAATGAAGGAAATAATGCTAATTGCCTCAGGGTTTTTTTGTGAGATTAAATTAGACAATGCCTGTAGAAGTGCCTAGCATAGTGCCTGACCTCAGTAAGAGCTACATCTCTCTAGAACCTTCTCTTTATCCTAAACCTATTTACATTGATAACTTTCCTTAAAATCGGTAACACTCTTCATATTTCTAATTTTGACCTGAAAGCACAAGAGTGAAGTTTCCTAAACCTATGATGAAAGTATGGTCTCAGTGATCTAGAGCTGCAATCACACAAATACGACAAATGGGAGGCTTTAACAGACAGTTATTTTATCACAGTTTAGGAGGCTAGAAGTTCAAATTCACAGCACCAGATTTCACTCTCTGCTGTCTCCTTTCAGCAGCTCCATATGCCTTGGTAATCTCCAGTTCTAAGAGTTTCTCAGTGTCCAAAGGGCACACTCCACTCCCAGCCCTTGGTGTTTAGTAGATCCCTCTGATCTCCACCTTTAACTCTTATAAAATAAAACGTGTTGCAGGTCACACCCCAGGGAAGCTGCCCTTACATCAGATCAGGACTGTGAAGGGATTAAAGGTGTTGCATCCCACCCTTAATCCTCTTATTGGTTTATCACATCGGATCACATCATGGGGAATCATCACATAACTGCCACGTTCCATCATTAGGTAACTGCCAAACCACTGAGAATCATGGCCCATCCAATTTGATACATAGTTTGGCTGGACACAGTTCAATCCATGGCAAACAGCAAGCTTTTATACAGAATGCTTGGCTTTGGTTGTTAAGTAAAATGGAGAGTGGAAGTAAATGCTGGATGCTATCATGGGCTTAAATTAATTACCACAGATGAAACATTCAGGTACTCTATAAATATTTGTTAATGACTGCAGGTGAAGGGGCATGTGGGTAGGAGTGGCCTGTGTCTCAGAAGGGAGGGGCTGGATGGGAAGCTCAGAGAAAGTGTAGTTTGGCATCATCCAATTGTGGACAGACGGACTAGTTGGGAATCACTGCATGTAGGAAAAATGAAATTTACAAAGACCAAGTGGTCTATGCAATGCTTAATGACACAAATATATACTTTAAATAAAGGTAGGCACTTTGATCTCTCCATGACTGGTCAGGAAATTCTATTGAGAATAGGAGGGTGGAACTTGCTTTCCAATCAACTAATGGTGCCTCCCATAGGTCTAACCCAAGTCAAAGCCAGAGGCAAGGAGCTCAGGGATACAGCCCATATGTGTCAGTTTCCCTGGTACAGATAGATCTGAGCGAAAAAATGGAGAATAACATGCACCGCTGATGATTTATGAGTATGCATTTTTAAAAAAATTTCCATCTAGTTGATTCCTATTCATGGATGGTGACTCCGTGTTTCAGTAACTGATTTTTTAGAGTAGATCACCAGGCCTTTGGAGCCCTGGTGTGGGTTAATGCCCCAGACTGCAAAGCCATTTGAACTGCAAGGTCGGTGGTTTAAGCTCACCAGCTGCTTCTTGGAAACCCTGTACAGGGTCACTATGGGTCAGAATCGACTCGACGGCACTTAACAACAACCAGGTCTTTGCGTGGACTTTAACCTCCAAACTTTCCGTTAGTAGCTAAAGACATTAATTGATTAATTAATTATTTGTACTACCCAGGGACTACGTGGGTATGTATAGGAAGTTTAAAGTATGTTTAGATTATTTATGTATCTATGGTACTCTCAATTTAAAGAGCTTCATTATAACTTCATCTGATGGTAGTGTAGTTTCACTTCTTGTTGTTTTGTTAGCTGTCATGGAGTCAGTTCCATTTCATAGTGACCCTTTGTTGTGGTTGCTAAGTGCCACTGACTTGGTTCCAATTCATAGTGACTCTGCATAGGATTTCCAATGAGCAGCTGGTGGATTTGAACTACCGATCTCTCTGTTCAAACTGACCTGGCGGTCCAGTGCTTTAACCAACAGCATCACACCAGAACTCAAAAAAACTTTTTTTTTTTTTTCTTTTACTCCTTTCCCTATGCCCTTTCTTCCCCCATTCTTTTTTTTTTTTAATCATAAGAATTTTATCCCCATTGCTCTCTTTTTATTTTATTTTTTTTAATTTGAGGTTTTTATTGTGGATTGAGTGAGTGAAAGTTTTATATTCAACAAATCATACACCTTCTTTCATTACAATGATTATACTCCCCTCCATGTACCATCAGTTAACAGTATTTCTCTCTATCCACTTTAGCTTTTTAAAAAACAAAAAAACCACTCAGGCATATATACTAATTTACATCTCCAAAGGGCACATTCTGCAAGTCTTCCTCCTGGCCACCAGCTCTTAGTCCCTCTCTTCTTAGTCCATGAATCTAGAGTCCTCAGCCGCTCCCCCTCTCCATGCCCCCATCTCTGCCTCCATCTCTGGCGCTGCTGCTTCTCTGGATAAATTTCCACATTCTGCTTGTGCGTTTCTCTCTTGATGGTCCTAGGGTCCTCTGTTTCTGGACTGTAAGATTAACCACTCCCCTTTTTTTGTTGCAAAACTTCTACCTTTACAATTGTGACAGTCGCAATTAGTCATGATAACAATTATTCACTATTGAATCTTTCTAATCATACCCCCATCTCTTTTTACCAGATCCATCTAGACAAGATGATAGCTATTCAGTAGGGACTCTTTCTTTCCCTCCAACTCTTAAATTAAACTCCCTCTTGAAACCTTGTAAGCCAGTCACTCGTGCCTTTATAGCCCCCTCATTTTAGGTAGCCAATGTCTGAGTTGCCCGTCCCTAGCTACCCTGTGTACAGGGGGGATAGCATTGATACTTGATGTGCAAGACTCTTTCCCTCTCTGTTGGTATTTAGGGTAACACCGCTCTGAGTATAGGTCAGGTTCATCAAATTGAAGCAATTTACCCTTGTTTCCTTTATCAAACAAAACAAAAAAAACTTTTTGTTTTTTTCAATCTTCCTCTAGTCGAGTTCTGATTATCAAGCCATCGAACTAAGTCAAAAGGGTTGTTGTTGTTAAGTGCCGTCGAGTCGGTTCTGACCCATAGCAACCCTAGACAGGGTTTCCGAGGCTGTAAATCTTTACAGGAGCAGAACGCCTCATCTTTCTCCCGCAGAGCGGCTGGTAGTTTCAAACTGCTGGCCTTAAGGTTCGCAGCCCGATTCATAACCACTACGCTACCAGAGCTCCTTAGTCAAAAAGAATGTCCACACCTCTATCTCCGCAGTTCTTTCAGGCATCCGTGGCTGCTCTGATCCTTCCCCCACTTGGTCTCACCCAAGATGGCAGCTCCTGGAGCAGCTGAGTGTCTTGAATTAGAAAGCAATGGATTTCTTGCTTCTGCTACAAATTTCCCTAGCTGTAAGCCTTCCGACCTTCTAAATATTCCTTTATATGTGGTTCAGAGTTCTGGGACCATCCCCTGAGCCTTCTTGAACCTGTATTCTGTGTTGTTGCTGATGGAGCTCCTTACTGCACTTCCACACAATCCGCCATCTTTTTTGTTCTCCCTTCCCCCATTCTTGTAACTGTCACTCAGTATCCAATATGACTGGAAATATTATGGACTGAGATGGAAAATGAAAGGGAAACAGGCAAGTAATCCTTTCTAGAACATTCCCCACCTCAGATCATCAGTCTATTCTCAAGAGCCTGTCCACAGTGTTGGGACCTATGGAGAGTTATGGAGGGAAAGAAAGAAGTAGAGCTGGGTGAAACAGGAAACTCACAAAGAAGAGAAAGGAGAAGACCAACAGATAATGCCTGGTCTTGCAGTAGGAACCATACATAAGACCCCTTCACTATTTTCCTGCATGGCCATAGATTCAGTCACTTACTCAATTAATACTTTGTGTGCAATTAATATTTTGTACTCAGTGTACAATTTGTGCCAAGCATTGCCGCATGAACTTCTCTCTCCTTCAGAGATTTTAATGTCCACACTAGTGCTGATGCTAGACAGTAATTCATATGTACCATTCAGCAATAGGGATGTGAATGGATCCCTGAGGAAGCACTGAGTTGCTAGAGATGGCTTCCTGAATTGTAGACTCAGGGAAAACTGAGGTTCATTAACAGCTGAATGGGTGAGAAAAGAGGGAAGACATGCCCTGCAGAAGGGAGATCTTGTGCAAAAGTCCAGAGGCATAAAATGTACCATGGGCTTGGGTTGATTTTGGAAGATTATGGCAAAGGGTGTGTGTAGGAGGAGAGGCTCAGGGAAGCAGGGATGGACTTGAAGGGCTAACGTAAAGATTTCAATTTTATTCTGATGGCAACCAGAAGTTTCTAAAAGGTTTCTGAGAGGGAGTAACCTGGTGAACACCATTTCTTAGAACAGCTGTGGTGGCAGCAGTGTGGGGGATGAATGGAAGCTGAGGAATGGAGGGAGTCCTGGTGTGGTGCTATAGGATAAGCACTAGACTGCAAGGTCTGTTTGAACCACAAGGTTGTCAATTCAAACTCACCAATCGCTTCTTGGAAACCCTATACAGGGTCACTATGAGTCAAAATTGACCCAATGAACTTAGCAACAGTAATCTAGGCAACCAATATAAAAAACCTGACCTAAGTTAGTAGCAATACGAGAGGTGGAATAAAGAATGCTCTTAAGATAAGGACAAGGAGAAGTGGCATCCAGGAACATCTGATTTAGTTTCTGCCTCAAGTGATTTGGTTTTTCTGCTTGTTTTACTCTATGATTTTTTTCAACTGTTTCAGTCAAATTCAACATGGAGAGGAGAGAACTCCTTTCTAGGTGATTATCTGTGTTTTATATATATATATAAAACATATATATATGTTGTTGATGTTGTTACATGCCATTGAGTCGGGTCCAACCCATAGCGACCCTGTACAGGGTTTCCGAGGGTGTAAATCTTTACAGGAGTAGAAAGCCTCATCTTTCTC
>NW_006408847.1:1855327-1862297 GCF_000296735.1 Chrysochloris asiatica
AGAGAGAGAGAGAGAGAGAGAGAGAGAACATGGGATCTTAACTGTCTACTTTGTAGAGAAATTTCTACTTAAGGATCAATGAATATGAAATTTATGAAGACCACTTACATAACACTACAGATATAGTCCCACCACCAAAACAAACAAACAAACAAACATAACAGTTGCTGTCAAGTAGACCAGCATGGGTACAATCAGGTATTGAGCTAATGAGCTCAGCTGTTAACTGAAAGGTTAGATGTTCGAGTCCACCCAGATACACCTTGGAAGAGAAGTCTGGTGATGTACTTCCAGGAAATCAGCCATTAGAAACCCTATGGAGTACAGTTCTACTTTGACACCCATGAGGTCTCCATGAATTGGAGATGATTGTGGCAACAGATATCCTATTCTTTAAATAAATATGGGCACCTTCATTCTGTCTTACTGGTGTGACAGTTCTGCTGAAAGCAGGATAGAAGGTGTCTATCTTATGGAGAGGGCCAGTCTCCCAGAGTTTCAGGCCTAGTTTTTGATGTACATCTCTGACCACATGCTTTTAGTGTAGTAGGTACAATGTGAATTATTGCCTTAGGTGAAGCAAAGGAGGCACCGTCTCTGTTTTGTTTTCACCGTTTTCCATCTTTAATGAGACTACTTTCTTTAAAACTTCTCCAAGTTAGTTGATGTGGAACAGCTAAAATTAAAACATGTTCCACAAACTGACTCAGCAAGCTTGCCTGGTTTATCATTGACTGGTTGTGTGTCAAACCCTAGGCTTCTGCCTGTGCTCTGGAGTTTGGATGTGGCAGCCATTTTGTAATGAAAGCTGCTGTTCTGGTCATTTTCTTTGGGAACCTCTTTCCAAATGCTGTGAGAAGTCTAGGTACATATTTTGGAGCTATCAGTAGTCTGTATTTAAGAGGGCCTAGAGTCCTGGTGTGGCACTGTGGGTTAATGCGCCAGACTGCAAAGCTGTTTGAACTGCAAGGTCGGTGGTTCAAGCTCACCAATCACTCTTTGGACACCCTATACAGGGTCGCTATGGGTCGGAACCGACTCGATGGCACTTAACAACAACAACATCACATCTATAAACTATGAAACTAAGTTAAGATTGACTGACCTTCAAAGCCAAAGGTTTGTTTTGGAAGCGTTGACTTAATTTCTGTTTCAGTTACAAATAGTAAGATTAAAGAATGTAGCTGAGGGCTCTGACAGTACATGTCTTTTAAAAACCTAACAGACAGTGCAGTGACTTCACATGATAGTAAATCTCTCTGCAGGAAATACAAAGAATGCAAAGTCATTGAAGAAAAACAACAAGACTGCATGAAAAACAAAAAGTATGCATTTGTTACAGTGTATTTAACAATACTAGTAGATTATTAGAGTCCTGATGTGGCGCTATGGGTTAATGCGCCAGACTGCAAAGCCGTTTGGACTGCAAGGTTGGCGGTTCAAACTCACCAGCTGCTCCTTGGAAACCCTATACAGGATCACTATGGGTCGTAACCGACTTGATGGCACGTCACAACAACAAAAACAAAGTAGATTATTTTAAAGTAATTCCATTGACAGGTGTATAGGATAATTATAATAAAGACAATTATACTTCTGGTGTTTTCAAAATGAGAAATTTTGTCGTTTGAAAGAATAAAGCTATTTTCTGGAAGAAGTCTAAGTTAAATAAAGGTAAAGACACACGGGAGTATCTGCTGGAAGCACTGAGCTTCTGAGTTAGAATTTGCAAATCAAAACGTATTTGCATCTAGGGCTCAGAACAGGGGGCTGGGGAATAACCACGAAAGATTATTTTAATAGAAATAATTTAAAAGAAATTCTAAAGTATAAGGAAACCTTGCTGTTGTTGTTGTTAAATACTGTCAAGTCGGTTTTGACTTATGACCCTGTATAGGGTTTCCAAGGAGTGGCTGATGGGTTTGAACCTATGACCTTGCAGTAGCAGTCCAGTGCTGATCCTATAGTGCTAAACCAAAACTCCTTGAAGAAGAAGGAGGAACTTGACACTTTATTATCTAAAACATAATCTCAGTAAGTATATTTATAGTTGGCAATCTCTGCACCAGCTCTATATGGGGTACAAAACCTGTACTAGATGTGGCCCCTGGCTTCAGGCTAGTTTACCAAGTAGTTGGGAATATAAAATACTGTGACACCAAACAAAAGGAGTTGTGGTGGCGCTGTGGGGTAGGTTTGGGGCTACTAACGGCATGATGGGTGATTCAAAGCCACCAACTGCTCCTCAGGAGTAAGATGAGGTTATCTTTAAAATTTTGCAGTCTCAGAAACCCTGAAGTGGGTCACTATGAGTCAGAACAAATTTGATGATGACGGATTTGGAGGCAAGGAATCCTGGATCAGGCAAGGCCACTGTGATGACTCAGATATAAAGAAGATGGATTACAATTGTGCTTTGGAATGATGGATGAATCAGGTTAGGCTGCTAGTGGCAGAAATCCCAAAATAGCTGTGGTCTCATATAAACATGAAGTTTATGGTCATAGGATGCTTCAGGGCCCTAGTCTTTTCCTCTCTGGCTGCTCCACCACCCTCCATGTGAGTCTTCCATTTCATCACTGCAAGATTGCTGCCTGGGTTCCAGCAACTATGTCCAGAGTTTAACCCACAGGAAAGAGGAGAGAGAATATGGTCTATCCTACCCTGTAAGTTTGCTTCTTGAAAGTCTTACACATTTCTACCCACATCCCATTGGACAGAACTTGATCACATGGCCCCATCCAATAAGTCAGTTTGAAACACAAGGTTGGCGGTTCAAACTCAACAGTTGAATCCTTGGAAACCCTATAAAGAGTTGCTCTGAGTCAGAACCGACTCAATGGCACATGATAGCAAGATAATGTAGTTTTTATTCGGGGAAGCCACGCTGAACCTGGAGCTCTATTATAAAGGAAGAAGGCAAGAAAAGACATCAGGGTCAACCAGCAGTCTCTGCCCCAAGGTATTAGCTGAAGGTCTCACTGCATGAAGGAGCTTGGCCATTTGACTTCTTCAATTCTAGTCTAGAGAAGGAAGTTGAGTCTGTGGCCAGGGGTAAACTGCACTACCCCTAACAGACTTCTTCCAGTACAAGCAACTAGCTCTGCCTCTAGCTTTCTATCTGATCCTATTGTTGTTGACTGCAGGTAAGTCAGCCTCCAACACATGGAGACTCCATGCACAACTGAACAAACCACTGCCTGGTCCTACATCATCCTGTGACTGGTTCTGGGTCAGACCATTGTGATCCATTGTGGTTTCATTGGCTGATTTTCAGAAGTCATTGCCAAGGCTTTCTTCTTAGTCTGGAATTTCCCCTGAAACCTGTTCATCAACACAGCATCCCCCAGGCCTCCACTGGCTAACAGGTAGTGGCTGTGATTGAGATAGATAGAGCAGGAATAGAACACAGGTCTTCCCTCAGGGACAGCGAATGTGCTGCCACTGCCCTCTATCAGGTCCTGTTAGGTCGTCATCAAGGAAGAGCCAGATTCCAACATCTATTCTAATTTCTCTTCCCAGGATCACCTGTACAAGTGACTCTCAGTGACAGCAGCTCAGACTAGAACCCACCAGAAACCTCAGCTTGTGGACCATGAATGAACTCACTATCAGCTGAAAGAGGGATGCTGAACAGCACACCAAAACTGGACAGGCTAAGGAGATACCAATACCAGAGGTAGCAACTAAACTGTCAGAGCACCTCTCTTGTACCTCTGAGTCTATGGTCCCAGGTCAGTGCCTGACACCCCTGGGTCAGGGAGTCCTCTCAGTTGCTTAGCAGAGGTGTTTGGAGTCTAGACCCTAGAAACACTCTGGTCTGGTGTCAAATCTGACTGTGCTACTCATCTTCCAGAGTCTTGGTATGGTGCTGTAGGATAAGCACTAGACTTCTAACCACAAGGTCAGTGGTTTAAACCTACCAGGTGCTCCTTGGAAACTCTATATAGGATCACTATGAGTCAGAACCAACTCAACAGCACTTAACACCTCATCTCTGGGGTGACTGAGGCAAATTATGTAATCTCTTTGTGCCTCCGTTTCTTCATCTGTAAACAAAGGAAGAGTCCTGGTGTGGCACTACAGGATCACCACTGGACTGATAATCACAAGGTTGGCAAAACCCACGAGTCACTCTTTGGAAACCCTATGCACGGTCACTATGAGTTGAAACTGACTCAACAGCACTTAACAACAACAAATATGAGTTTCAGGTGACTGCTATAACAAATTATTTGGTAGCTTAAAACAGCAGAACTTTACTCTTTCACAGTTTGGAGAATCCAAAATCGGTATCACTGGGTCAAAATCAACATGTTAGCAGTGCCATTCTCCCTCCATTGGCTCTAGGGGAGAATCTATTCCTTGCATCTTCCAGCTCCAGGATGTAATCAGAATTCCAAAATAGGAAGAGACAAAGAAATGCACAGAAAAGACACTTGAAGAGATGCTGGAAGAAAAATTCCCTAACATTATGAAAGATGAGAAAATCAACATTCAAGAAGCTGAACAAACCCAAAACAGGATAAATCCAAAAAGAAAATCACCAAGACATATCAAAATCAAACTCCCCAAAATCAAAGACAATGAAAGAATCCTGAAAACAGCTCAGGAAAAATGAAATGTTGCCTACAAAGGAAAACCAATAAGATTAAACTCTTCCATGGAAACCAGGCATGGAGATATGAAGACAATGGGGAGACATATATAAAACTCTGAAAGAAAAAACTGCCAACCAAGAGACATATGCTAAGCAAAACTGTCCCTCAAATACTATGGCAAAATTAGAACATTTCCAGATAAAGAGAAATTAAAGGAATTTGTGAAAACTAAGACAATATTTCAAAAGGTACTAAAGGGAGTCCTTTGGACAGTGAATCAACAACAGCAGACAGAAGAGATCAACATGCATGGCAACACCACCCAAAATTCAGTCCAGATAGAGTGAAACAAAACTACAAGACTGAAAATAGAGAATCACAGATGTCAATATATATTAAAGACAATTACAAATCAAAAAGAGAGAAAAGTATAGTTACAGAGTTCCAAATGGCAAGGAAGTCAAGTAGATTTCAAGATGAAAATAGGCAAGAAATTAATAAAATACTGATTAACCTCAAAGAAATTTACTATACCTTCACATCAAATCAAGAAAAGGAAAATCCATGAAGATTTTGTGAACATTAAAACTATGAAGAAATTGACACAAAAAAAAACACACACACAGCAAAATGACTGCAATCAATTCATACTTATCAATATTCATGTCAATAAATTGAATGGACCAGTCAAGAGACAGAAAGTAGCAGAATGCATAAGAAAACAGGATTCTTCAATATGCTGTTTACAAGAGACACACCTTGTCCGCACGTCTTCAATATGCTGTCTATAAGAGACACACCTAGTACACACAGAGACAAAAAAAGATTAAAACAGAGATTAAATGTGAAAAAATACATCGAGCTAATGGCAATCAAAAATGAGCAGGAGTGGAGATATTAATTTCTGATAAAAATAAACTTTAAAGAAAAACTAGCATGAGAGACAAAGAAGGACATTATCTCATGATTAAAGGAGCAATTGAAAAAGAAGACATAACCATAATAAATGTCTTTGCTTCCAACGAAAGAGTCTCAAAATATATAAGTCAAACTCTAATTGAATTGAAGCAAGAAATAGACAACTATAAAATAATAGTAGGAAATTTTAATATACCATTTTAAAAAATGAAAGAATAAGCAGAAAAAAACTCAACAAAGACACAGAGGAACTAAAACCAAAAAACAATCACATAACTTGACCTCACAGAGCAACCATCCCAACAATAGCACAATACACATTCTTTTCTAGTACACATGAAACAATCTCCAGAAGAGAACATGTGTTAGGCCACAAAGCAAGTCTAAATAAAATTTAAAACATCAAAATACTACAAACCATCTTCTCAGATCACAATGCTATAAAATTACAAACAATAGTAAGATAAAGGAAACAAAATCGAATATGTGGAAACCGAATTAACACTCTGCTTAAAAGCTACTGGCTAATACAACAAATAAAATACAAAATTACAAAATTCATTGAAGCAAATGAGAACAAAAAAACAACATACCCAAATCTTTGGGACACAGCAAAAGCAGTGCTTAGAGTACAACAATATATAGCAATAAACATACATATCCAAAAATAAGAAAAGAGCTAAAATCAACACATTGACACATTGCCAACAATTGGAAAAATGACCAGCAAAGGAAGCCTACAGTTACCAGAGAAAAGAAGTAATAAAGATTAGGACAGAAATAAATGGATTAGAAAACAGAAACACACTAGAAAGAATCAACAAGACAAGAAGTTGGTTCTTTGAAAGGATTAATAAAATTGGCAAACCATTAGCAAATTTAACAAAAGAAGGACAAGATGCAAATAATGCACATAAAATATTATATGGATGACATCACAACAGAACCAATGGAAATAAAAAGGATAATAATAGAACTATGAAGAGTGGTACTCCTATAAATTCGAAAATCTAGAAGAAATGGACACATTTTTAGAAAAATACAACCTACCTAAACTAACACAGAGTGAAGCAGAAAACTTGAACAAATCTATAACAAAACAAGAAATTGATCAGATCATTAAAAACTTCCAATAAAAAAAAGTCCAGGCCCAGATGACTTTTCTGGTGAACTTCAACAAACATTTAGAGAAGAGCTGACATCAATTTTACTCAAACTATTTCAGAACATAGAAAAGGATGGAAAACTCTTGAATACATTTTATGAAGTAAGCATAATCCTCATATCAAAACCAGGCAATGACATCACTAAAAAAGAAAATGATATACCAATATCCCTCATGAACATAGACACCAAAATTCTCAACAAAATCCTAGCCAAGAGAATTTAACAACGTATCAAAAATAATAATACATCATGACCATATGGGATTCAGAGCATTCATTCTAATA
>NW_006408847.1:1864032-1865023 GCF_000296735.1 Chrysochloris asiatica
TTCCTTTAAAGATTAAATACTTAGGGATAAATAAAACCAGCGAAACAATAGACCTATACAAAGAAAACTACAAAATACTAATGCAATGAGATTTTACAAAAATGGAAGAATATACTCTGCTCCTTGAAAGAGGCACTTAACATTGTGAAAATGTCAACTCTATCAAAAGCAATCTATAGATATAATAACTCAACCTGAATCCAGATTTCAACATCATTCTTTATATGGAAAGGAAAAAGACCTTGGATAAGCAAAGCACTGTGTAAAAAGAGCAAAGTTGGATATCTCTCTGATCTCAAAATTCACTACATAGCCACAGTGGTCAAAACAGTCTGGTACTGGTACAATGAAAGATACATAGATCAATGGAAGAGAATTCAGAACCCAGAAGTAAATCCATCCACATAGAGTGAGCTGATCTTTGACAAAGGGTCAAATCACATTAAATTGAGAAGAGATAATCTCTTGAACAAATGGTGCTGGCAAAACTGGAAACTGATTTGCAGAAGAATGAAACAAGGACCATAGCTCACAAATTATATAAAAACAAACTCAACATAGTTTAAAAACCTAAATGTAAAATGTAGAACTATAAAGACGATCAATGAAAAACAGGGAGAAATCTAGTGGTTCAAATATATGGCATACATACACTATCAAACATTACAAAAACATACAAACAACAGAAGACAAACTAGATGCCTGGGACTTCCTAAAAATTAGAAATTTGTGTGTACCGAAAGATTTCACCAAAAAAAGGAAAAAGGAAGACCACAGACAGGAGAAAAAATTTTTGCAATGAAATATCAGACAAGGTACTAATATCAAAAACTTATAGAAAACTATACCACCTCTACAATAAAAAGAAAAACAATCCAATTACAAAATGGGCAGATGAACAGAAAGTTCAGCAAGAGAGACATTCAGGCAGCCAACAAACATATGAAGAAATGTTCACTATCATTAACCATTGTTGTTGTTCTTAAGTGCC
>NW_006408847.1:1870478-1880847 GCF_000296735.1 Chrysochloris asiatica
CTACCTCTTGAAATGGTTGAATGTCGACCATTTCATTTTGATATGGTGACTCTGTGTATGCATTCCATCTTCTTTTGATGCCTTATGCATCCCCTAAGAATCCTTCAATACCACAAGTTGAGGTTTGAATTTTTTCTTCCATTCCCTTGGCTTAAGAAATGCTGAGCATGTTCTTCCCTTTAGATTTTCTAACTCCAGAACTTTGCACATTTTGTTGTAATACTTGACTTTGTCTTCTCGAGCTGATCTTTAAAATTTTCTGTTCAGCTCTTGTACCTCTTCATTTCTTCCATTTGCTTTAACATCTCAACGCTGGAGAGCAAGTTTCAGAGTCTCTTCTGACATCCATTGTGGTCGTTTTCTTCTTTCTTGTCTTTTCAATGACCTTTTGTTTTCTTCCTGTATGATGTTCTTGATATCAGCCCACAACTCTTCTGGTCTTCAGTCTGTAGTGTCTAATGCATCAAATTTGTTCTTCATATGATATCTACATTCTGGTGGGATATATTCAAGGTCATATTTTGGCTCTCTTGGACTTTTAAAATTTTTCTTCAGCTTTAGTTTGAATTTGCATATGAGCAATTGATGATCTGTTCCACAGTCTGTCACTGGCCTTATTTTGGCTGATAATATGGAGCTTTTCTACCTCTTCTTCCATTGATGTAGTCAATCTGATTTCTGTGTAATCTATCTGGTGAGGTCCATGCTATAGTCATCTTTTATAAAAGGTATTCACAATGAAGAAGTCATTGGTCTTGCAAAATTCTATCATGAAATCTCCAACATCATTTCTATCACCAAGGCCATATTTTCCAACTACTAATCCTTCCTGTTTGTTTCCAACCTTTGCGTTCCAGTTGTCAGTAATTATCAGTACGTCTTGATTGCATGTTTGATCAATTTCATACTGAAGAAGTTTGTAGAATTCTTCAATTTCATCATTACTGGCTTTCATGGTTGGTGCATAAATTTGAATAACAGTGATATTAACTAGTTTTCCTTGTAATCAGAAAGATATTATCCAATCACAGACAGCGTTGTACTTCATGTCTGATCTTGATATGATCTTTTGGATGATGAATGTGACACCATTTCTCTTCAATTTGCCACTCCAGGCATAGTAAATCATGTGATTGTCAGGTTCAAAATGGCCAACACCAGTCCATTTAAGCTCACTAATGTCTCAGATATTAATGTTTATGCAGTCCATTTCATTTTGACAATTTCCTATTTTCCATGATTCATACTTCATACATTCCATATTCTGATTATTAATGGATGTTTAGAGTTGTTTTTCATTTTAAGTTGTTCCCGATCAGCAAATGAAGATCCTGAGCACTTTACTCCATTCACATCATCACAGTCAACTCTACTTTGAGGAGGCAACTCTTACCCAGTCATATTTTGAGTGCCTTCTAACCTGAGGGGCTCATCTTCTGGCACTATATTCTAGTGCTCTTCATCATGTTTCAATATTCAATAATCAGGTGCTGACAATGTTCCACTCTTATTCATAAGGTTTTCAGTGACGAAATATTCAGAAGTAGTCCTTCTCTCCTTCCTTGTCTATCTTCATCTGGAAGCTCTTTTGAAACCTGTCCACACTGGGTGACCCTGCTGGTATTTAAAATACCTGTGACATAGCTTCCAGAATCACAGAAACACATAAACCACCACAGAATGACAAACTGAGAGAAGAGTTGTGGAAAATGAAGAGTAGGATGCTTTAAAAGTTGATCCATCCATGCAAACTATAAATTGACAACAATTAACTTTTTGTAACCCTGGAATCTAATGGGAAATTTACAGTAACCAAGGGGCTGCTTAATGAAGATAAGAACACTTGAATTTTGGTAAGAGAGCTTTGTAATGATTTCCCATCTTGACTGCTAACCCCCCTAACATTCTGTATAGCTTTGGCAGCAGCATTAATAAAAATAGTGGTCTCCATTCTTGGTGTGGCTTGTTGGTGCCAGGAAGATAATATGGATCTTGGTTGTGTGTCTTGACCTGTCTGATGGTTCACTGATGGTACTAATGGAGAGACTGACTTTTGTTTCATTCTCTCTCCAACATGGGCTGGAGTGTCCTTCTGGGCAGTGTTAGCAACTGCCAAAAGATTTAAAGTCAAACACACCCCAGGCCCACTTGGGACAAGGGATCACTGACAGGACAAGCAGCTGCCAGAACCCAAAAGCCTAGGAGGGAAGAGGCCTGATCAGAAAATATACCTATAGAATAAGAGCTTGAAAGGAGCACCCCATATGTTGGGGAAAGCAGAATGTAATGCTAATGCCCAGCTCAGAATCCTGGCTCAGAACAGACCTACGAGGTTCCTAGATGTCCACCTGTGAGCTCCACAAGAGGGTGAAGGCCAAGGCAGAGTCTTGATTTATAGGAGGACTATATATCATATGGATACTACTTTCATGTCAGTTATTCATCAGGTCACGGTGGCCTAATTAAGTTTTCTAAAGAGGGAAGAGGATTAGTTTCATAAGCTATAGATCATTGGATTTGGTATAAATCCCTAGCAAATTTCTAGAACAGATTGTTAAGTGGATGGTTTACAAGCACTTGGAATGGGAAGTCGTGATCATTGGGAGGGGAACATATCACTAAAACAAGCCGTGCCAGACTCTCTGCTTGTCTAGTTTGGGTTTCAGCTTTCAACAGCTATCATTTACGTGGCACTTGTAAATTATGAGCCCCAGAGTGCTTTCATATACATCATCTCACAACAACCTGTGATACCAATATCACCATTACCCTCATTTTACAGGTAGGGAAATTGAGACTTTACGTCACTCAGTAGCTTCATGTTTGATGAAGGATCCTAGCATGATGGACCAGGGAAGTGCTGAGATTCCTCCTGCGATTTCATGTAGGCCTTTGACCATATCCTTAACAACATGTAGAAAAATATAGGCTGTACTATAGATGGTCTAAATCAAAACCAAATCCACTGTCATCAAGACTGTTCTGATGCTTAGCGACCCTATAGGACCAGAGTAGACTGCCTCATTTTTTCTCCTGTGGAGCAGCTATCAGGTTAGAACTATCACCCTTCCAGACTAGCCCACTGCATTACCAGGACTCCTTATCATAAATGTTTGTTGCTGTTATTGTTAAATGCTGTTGAGTAGGTTCCAACTCATAGAGATACTGTATAAGGTTTCTGAGGAGCAACTGGTGAGTTTGAACCACCAACCCACCTTTTGGTCCAGTACATTATCCTGCAGTGCCACACTAGGAGGTTCAATGACTGTATCCTTGTCAGTGTCGACTGTGTTGGAACTTACTGGGGTCTTACACCAGTGCTGCATGCTGAGCTCATTCAACAGGCTAATGAATGTCTTTAAATTGGAGAGAGACAGCATATAACTCATACTTGTAAAAAGTTTGAAACAAGGAGAAAGAGAATTAGGTTCAAGTTGGTGAACAACTTGAACAAAATGAAAATTACTGGAAATACATGGAAATAAGTCTGTTAAAAATCTTCATCCCACTCCCCACCCCCACCTCCTGCCCAATTCCAAAGACCCAACCAGGAAGTAGGAAAGAGAGACAGACCCATGGAGATCCAAAATTGACCAGGGCAAAATTGACCAGATGAAGTAAAAGTCTAAGTCTGAACCCCAGGCCTTAGGAAATGAGAAGAGTTACTACCAGTTGAGTTCCAACGGCAGGAGCAGGGCCAGGAATGAATCTGAGGCCAAGAGGGTGGGGCAGCTGGTGTGGAGTGACAGCTTAACCACTTAGCAACAGACTTAAATTGTGAGGACGTGCAGGTCTAAGGAGAAAAAAACAAGTGAATTGCCCACAGGGTGGGTGTCACATGCAAACACGCAGTTTCTGTCCAGGAGATTCAAGAGCCCACATCAGGCTGTTGTCAGTAAATGCTGTCAAGTCAGTTTTGACTTATAGTGACCTGTATAGGATTTCCAAGGAGTAGCTACTGGGTTTGAACTACCAACGTTGTGGTTCACAGGCCAGTGCTGATCCTACAGAGCCAAACCAGGAGTCCAGGTCAGGTTAGATGGACTCTGTGGTCATTTCCAACTCCACACTCTTTGATTCATGTTGAGAGGCAGTTAAAAAGTATGTTCAAGGTATAGGAGGTAGATCAAGCAGGGATGTGGAAGACTAGCCGAGATGCAAGTGACATAGAGCCATAAAAATGTCTTCACATATTCCTCTCAGAAAGATAAAGGGAGACCGGGGAGCATTTGAGAAGTACAATAGTCAGAACACTTTGTTTTTTTTCCAGCTCATAAAAAAGTTATAAATACTCTTTATAATTTTCAGAGAATACAGTAAAATATGAAAAAATTATACAATAAAACCTATGTACACTGGAAGCTGTGCAAGGCAGAAACCTATCAGAGAAGGAAGTCTCAAAATATTTTCCACTAATAGAAGAAAAGACAGAAAACTGGTAAAACTACACCCTGTCAGAAGCAGAAAACTTTCGAGACCTGGTAAAACAAGGCCATCCTATCGAGTTCTGGGTCTCAGTTTTCTCTGTAATCTCCCATAAGGTTTTTATCCACAAGAACTATCATGATTATTTTAGTGTATAGTTAATTTCCCTGCTTTTTGTTCATTTTACCAAACTGGAATCATGTTGTATTTTCTGCAACCTGATTTTTGCAATATCACTTGTGATCATTTTCCCATATTCTACCACCACATAATTTATAATGGTTGCATGACATTCCTTTGCAAGTATATCATAATTTATGTAACAGACCCTTATTGTTAGACATATATTAATATAAATCTTGAGATATGATCTAGACATTAATCTAGATAAACAAGCTCAGATGCTTTAAACCTGCCCTCGGGAAATCACTGAAGAATCTATAAAGCAAGTGGCATGTTGGTGAAGCCCGGAGGCTGCCACAGGCAGGTGTGCCTGGCAAGTGGTCCCTCCCCCACCTCCACCAGCCGTCATCAAGCTGTCCAGTGAAGAGTCCCCCAAGGCCAACAAACAATCCAGTGGAGTGTTCAGAGCCACAGCTTTTATACGCTCAGGATGCAGACCCCATGAGAAGCCCAAGAGTCCATGTTAGGTGTCCTTCATACACGAATCCCTGCTCAGCTCTTTATGGGCCCGTTGGCTCTTCTCACAACACACCTCAGCTCTTTTGAGATCAGCAGATTCCTATATCTTCAGGCTCTTTGTGTTGATTGAAATCCAGCTGTCCCCTCGGAACATTGCTTCGCTTGGGACCTTCTCTCTGGGCCATTTCCAAATAGTTTATTTTTTTCGTTTAAAAGTCACAGCTGATTTAGAACGTACATCATCCAACCATACATCCCCTCTATCTCCTCATTGTTATCTTCACCTACATCTGTTCACCAACTCCCTTCATTAAAAATGCTAGCTCTTGGAAACAGTGGTGATAATTGTACAACATGATGAATATCATTGAATTGCACACACAAAATATATTGAAATGACAAATGTTTTTGTTATATGTATCTTTACCACAGTTTTCTGTTTTTTGTTTTTTTAAAGCTAGCTTTGGCATTTTAATTTCTCCTCAACCTCTACTCCTATCATTTAAAAGCCACTTTCAGTGATTTTTAAATTCTTGTGAAGGAATCAACCAACCAACCAGCCAACAATAGCTTCTAAATTCCTTATCCTCTTTTCCTTCTCAGCCACTTCAGTCTCCAAGTCACAGAACAGACTTTGTCATCATAAATATCCCCAAACTTACAAAATGTCCTTTCAAACATCCTCCTCTCAGCCACTGTTTCCCATTCCACCAGATCTCCTAGGCTCTAGAACACCATCCCCAAAACTCTGATTCGTGGGTCTCTCTATCTTTTCCTTATGCAACACCCCTCTCTTGTCGGTGCCCTCTTTACCCAGCTTGATGACCAGATCCTTTGTTATAACGTCTCCTTGGCAGATATCCTCACCTCCCTTGCTTCTCTTTCCTCTGAGTCATTCTCATATGGCAAAACTCCAACTCTGACTAACTCAAATATTGACCTTCTGCCTTCCTGAGAAGCTGAGCACGACAGGAAAAAGAATGACACACTCAGGTGCACCAGTTTTGCCTTGAATTCATGACCACAAACCTTCAGTGGTCACGTCTTGACTAATCTATCAGTTTCCATTCTAAGCTTACTTTCCTCAGGCAATGTGTTCATACTTTTCTTTTCTCTCTCATATGATATTCTTCACCCTTCATGTCAGCTGATGACCTGCCTCACAGTTAGTTTGTAGGACACCGTAAGAGGGGAACAAAATTCTCTTTCCATGTCTAAACTACAAACTACACCAGTGTTGTCAAAGTACAAGCTCCTGTAGAAAGCCAATCCTTTGTGATGATTTAATTTGGGAATGAATAAGAGCAATGGTCTAACAACATGATGAACGTAATTAATGTCACTGAACTGTACATGTCAAGATTATTGTAATATTTTGCTTTGTTACATATCTATTCGCCACACACAAAAAAAGCCAACTCTTCACTGAAACTTGTCCCAGAACTGAAGCTCATGAGAGTGACAACTTCATTTGGGTCATTCAGTGCTATATGACTTGCACCCAGAACAGGGCCTGAAATGTGGTGGGCACTGTTTGTTGATGAAGAAGGACTTCCTCCAGTTAGGTCCCTTTCCCCTGCATCATCAATCTCTACTGTACCATTCCCACTAATATACAACCATGTGCAGGAATCGCCCATTCTTAAAAAAGTCTTTCCTTGACTTCACATTTCTCTTCACTGGACTTCACATTTCTGTTAACCCATTTGTAGCATTTTTGTTATAGCAGCACTAAGAAACGAAGACATACCTTCTTTGGGTATTTCAGGTGCATCTCAAGTGTTACCCTTAATTCCCAACCCTTTCACCCAACCTGCTTCCTACGTCAGACCTCAAAAAGTGGTACTGCCTTCTCACTTGTAGTTCAAGCCAAACAACTGGCATCATCCTTGTGGGAGCATTTCTGGAGATAAATTCTTAAACCTGGAAATACTGAGACAAAAGGTTTGGTCCATTTCTTAAAAAGGAAGAGATCTTCAAGCTCTATTTATCATGGATAACAAATGAAGCTTTGAAGCTCCTGATAATCAGCTCTAGAATAAGTTGTGGGTTTGATTGTTTGTTTTTTTAAAGGAGTTTTCTCCTTCTGGACCTCTTCCCTGACTCTGAGGCATTGGCTGAATCAGCTAGTGTTCTTAGATACCAGTTTATCGGATAAACAATAGACAACAACTGTGGATGATTTATGTAGAAAAAAATAAATTGAAAGACTTGTGGATAGTTCACAGAGTTACTGGGAGGCTGAAAAATTGTTGTAATAAACATAGCTCCTCAGTCAAAACTCTGTCAAAATTATTCTTCAGAGCCTGTCTGTGAGGAATCTGCCCAGGCCAGACACTGGACCTGGTCATCATTCTGCCATTGTCTTAGGGATCTTTAAAGAAACAGAATCAGAGGTAGGTAAGTAGGTGGACAGACAGATGGACAGACAGACTGATTTACTTCAAGGATTGGCTCATTTAATTTTGAGGGCTGGCAGTCCAAAATCTGTAGGTGGCAGGCTAGAGACTTTTACAAGCTTTGGCCCTAAGATTCATAGGTCAGGTGAGGGAAAGAGTACAGAGTGAAGAGAGAAGATATTCTGGTGAATCCCACCATAATATCTACTTATACTGTGGAGTTAAGATATACCTTGAGGAAACTCCCTTTTCAACTGAATGATTACCTTATGTTACATTCATTACATTACATTACATTGCATTACATACATTATATTATATTACATCGCATTACATTATAGAAGGTGATTCCAGTACCTAAAATTTCCTTGTGGAATAACCACTAGTCTAGTATTTGACCAAACCACTGGGAACCATAACCTAGCCAAGTTGACATATAAAATTCATCATCATGGCTGCCGCCACTGTCACTTCCTGACAAAAGTCTCCTGATCCCTGACTGTGTTTCACTAGCTCAAGGTTAAAAGCCCTGAATTAATGGATTGGCCTGGATGCCCTGAGCTTCTCCAGGAAAGGGCATTTAGGCCATTTCCACTGCTTCCCTGAAGCCTTATCAGGTGTCTTACTCTGGGCAGCCTCAAGGATTACAAGGATGCCAGATGTTCAGGGGCTTCCCAAGTCTTGTTGCCTCTCAGAAGAGGCAGAAACACGGGACATATCGGGTCCATTACAAACTGTCTGGGCTTGGAGGATGGAGGGTAGAGGGGAAGTTTGTAGTATAGTGTTTCATTTATGTGATTTGGAAGCTCTGGCCACCACACTGCCACTCTGTCTGTCCTGCCAGAAAGTTCTACATTGGAGGTCTGACGTCTTACCTTAATATTCATACTGGGCCTATCCTTGGCAGTTCTAATAGCGAATACGTTGCTAATATTATGTTCCTTTCTTATGAGCAATGCTGAGAGCATTTTGCAAACAGTCATAAATGATGTCAGTACACAGTTATGAACAAATCAGGAGGAACTTTCTCAGCTGTTGAGTCCATGCTGTCTCTCTCTGACCCTCAAGGCTCACATGAGACATTCATTTTTATTAATCCTTCTTGCAAGTTTCCAGAGTATGAAGACTTACCTTTTTCTTTTCTAGCACAATCTACTATTTCCATTGTAACCTTAGTACTTTTAGGGCAGACACTGTGTTCTTATACAACCTTGTATCTGTCATTGTCTGACATTTGGCAGAGGCTCAGTTATTTACAGAGTGAAGAAAGAAAGTCATCGTCCTGTTTCCCCCCCCCAAAAAATCTAATTAGTGTATTGTAGCACATTCTGTTTGTTTTCCCACTGCCTCCTCCCCAAATCCATCTATACCCCTCCCTGTGGATAGTATTTCAGTAGAGACTAGGTCCAATTCGACTGCTGCTGCTGTATGCCATAGAGTCGGTTTCGACTCATAGCGACCCTGAACAGGGTTTCTGAGGCTATAAATCTTTACGGGAGCAGAAAGCCTCATCTTTCTCCCATGGAATAGCTGGTAGTTTTGAACTGCTGACCTTGTGGTTCACAGCCCGATGCATAACCACTACACTACCAGAGCTCGAATAGCAGATACAAAAAGTGAATCTAAGTCGATTTAACTCAATCACAAGGTTCCATTTTCCTTCCTCATGTGGTTTAGACAAGTGCATGTGGTACAGTTCTTCGGAATGAAAGGGGAAGGGTATCTTCTGTAGAATTTCTAAGAAGGAGTTTCTCACTCCCGACTCGACAGCACTTAGCAACAATAATTCATAAGATGAGATGGCTTTATCTGAAAGTTTTCATATTTTATGTGATAGTTGGAAGGAATTGCTTCAGTCATCTTGCTACTGGGGTGTAGTATAGGCCAACACATTTTTGATGCTCTGGAATAAAAACAGGACAAATATGGATTCTTGATGAAAACTTTTGAGTCAGTTTTCAACCCTCAAGCTTCTCTGTTACTTGTCTTCTTATTACAAAATAGTAAATTTTCTCTATTATGTAAAAAAAAAAAAAAGAGTGGGGCAAGGGACCTGACTCCCTTTTCTTTCAAGCATTACCTTACCATCCTACCGTCACCCTTGGCCCTGACAGTGGAAACTTGCTGCATCCATTTCTAAGTAGATACGTCATCTACTTACATTTTGGCGACGAGTCCAGTATTTTTTTTTCCATGTGGCTGGGTGGTGAGCCTTACTCTGGTTTCTGAGGTCTCATGTTTACCCATAGTAATCCAGGCCTCTTTTTTTCTCTTGTTTCTTTCAAAGCAGAGGACACACAGTAGACATTTAGCAAAGGCTTTCAAAATGCTGTCTTTGTGGTTCAAAGTGTGGTCCACAAATTTCCTACATTAGGACTATCCAGTGTACATGTTAGAAATGACTGTAAATGTCACCAACTCCCTATCAGCTCCCCACTTTACCTCTTAGGCAGATTTGACTTTTAAGTTCCTTGGATGAAAATGGTACACATTAACTTAAAAACTACTGGTTTAGAGTAGCCATAGGAATCAGCACAGTAATATACCATAATTTTCAGCCCCAGGTGTCAGTCTAGCCATCTACCTCCAGAGTTCATTGTTGTTGTTAGGTGCCATCGAGTCAGTACTGACCCATAGCGACCTTATGCACAGCAGAACGAAACTCTACCCGATCCTGGGCCAACCTCACTACTGTTGCCATGCTTGAATCCACCGATGCTGCCACTTGGCTAACAAAACGAATGCAATGAAAACATTCTCTGGGGGAACTCCCAACCACTTCACAAGTATTTAACAACCACCTATTATGTGCAAAGGAGTCCTGGTGTGGCACTGCTAGCTGCAAGGTCAGTGGTTCAAACTCACCAGTCACTCCTTGGAAACCCTACACAGGGTCATTATGA
>NW_006408847.1:1883187-1884635 GCF_000296735.1 Chrysochloris asiatica
GACAACACCACAATGTCCCAGAGACAACAGACCATTTCAGTTCAGTTCACACGAAGAAACAAGAAAGAATGGCTCAAACAAATGACCAAGATGCAGAGACAGAAAATGCTTCTCAGGAAGAAAAAGTAGTAGAACTAACTTAAAAATAAGTTAAAAGGATAATTAGGTATCTTCAAATGACTGACAGAAAGATCAAGGAAAACAAGTAGAATACAGAGAAAAACTTTAGAATAATTCAGGAAAGCACTACAAGAACAAACAGAATGGTTAAACAAACTTGGGTACATTACAATGAAATACTCTGAAACGCTGAAGAGTAACGATGAATCTACAAAACCCCTCACAACATGGATGATTATGGAGGACATTATGCTGAGTGAAATTAGTCAATCACAAAAGGACAAATATTGTATGAGACCAATGTTGTAAACAGTTAAGAAAAGGTTTTCTTGATAAAAGAAATAATCTATGATGGTTATAGGGGAAATTATTCATTAGCTAAAAGGTTAATGACACATGTTAACATGGGTGACAAGGCAGGTAATATATAAGAGGAATGTTAGCAGAGGAAATATGAAGGTGGTGAAAGTGCAATAGTTAAAGTGAATAGAGGTAAATACTATTAATCATTGGTACATACAGGGGATTACAATCATTGTAATAAAGCAAAGCATATGATTTGTTGGATGTAAAATTGATAATCTGTTCTATAAATCTTCATTCAATTCACATTAAAGGGCGGAGAAAAAAAAATGCCTGGTGACACTGTGGGTTAAGTGTTTGACTGCTAACCCCAAGGTCTTTCAAACCCACCAGCTGCTCCTTGCTTTTCAGCAGAAAGCTGAGGCTGTGTGCTCCTGAAAATACTTAAAATCTTGGAAACCCTATACAGGGTTACTATGAGTCTAAATCAACTCAATGGCTGTAGGTTTTGATTTATTACATACAAAATGATTAATGATAAGCTACTGATCAAAGGTTGGTGATTCAAGTTCACCCAGAGGTACCTTAGAAGAAAGGCCTGAAAATCTCCTTCTAAAACCTTACCATTGAAAGTACTATGGAACACAATTCATTCTGAAACACGTGGGGCCACTGTAAGTCAAAATCAACTCAATTTTTATTATGTGCAAAATCCATGCCAGAAAATATTCAGGAAATTCTCACTCAGAAAATTGTATTGCCCCATAGTTCACCATCTTCTAAAATAAGGGTGCCAAATAGATAGATGTAGAGAAGCTTCTAATTCCACTATCTTACAATTTGTGAAGCAGTTGGATTTAGTTATGACCATTTCCTGGACTTGGAAGAAAAATCAAGCACCCAAAGAAAACCCAAAAAAATAATTTCACAGATCCTCATATGTGAGCCACCTACCCTGAACACATTTTAACATTTTTCAATATTCCCTTCATATAGGTTTTTTTTTTTCCAATTTTTTTAATTTA
>NW_006408847.1:1889185-1901320 GCF_000296735.1 Chrysochloris asiatica
TATTCCTTTATATGTGGTTCAGAGTTCTGGGACCATCCCCTGAGCCTGCTTGGTTGGGTAGTCTGTGTTGTTGTTGGCGGAGCTCTTTACTGCACTTCCATACGATCTGCCATCTTGTTTGTTCTCTCATATAGTTTTTTTAAAGAAATAAATTATTATAGTTACGCTTAGAGTCCTTACTGCTGTCACCTTTATCTCCTTCCCTTTTCTCCTTCAAAAAGAAGTGATCCTAAAAGTTGAATGTGCCTTTCACCCATAGTTTTAAAATTTCAATATGTATATCTTTGTTTAGTATTTCTATAAACACATGTATATTTATATTTTTATGAATGTATATACAAGGATGGTGCAGAACCAGATAGTGTTTCATTCTGTTGTACATAGGATAGTTATGAGTAAGAACCAACTTGACAGCACCTAACACCAACAATAACAATAAGAAATTCATATTTGTGCCAGCTTCTAAGAGAGGTGACCCAATGGATTGCAGAAGTAATTGAACAATATCATTAATATCATATGCAAGTAAAGCACTGCAAAACAATTCAAAAATGGCTACAACAGTACATAAACAGGAACCTGCCAGAAACTCAAGCTGTATTCAGAAGAGGACGTGAAACTAGGGATATCATTGCTGGTGTCAGATGGATCTTGGTTGAAAACAGAATACCAGAAAGATGTTTACCTGTGCTTTATTGACTATGCAAAGACTTTTTAATTGTGTGGGTCATGACTAGCTATCGATACCACTGCAAAGAATGAGTATTTCAGAACACTTGATTGTGCTTATAAGGAACTTGTATATAGTTCTGGTGTGGCTTTGTGGGTTAATTCACTGGACTGAAAACTCAGTTTCAACTGTAAAGTCAGTGGCTCAAGCTCACCAGCAGCTCCTTACATACCCTATACAAGGTCGCTATGGGTCGGAACCAACTCGATGACACTTAACAACAACATTATAGACTAAGAGGTGGTCATTCAAACAACAAGGAGATGTTGAATTGTTTAGAATCAGGAAAGGTGTGCACCAGGGTTGTATTCTTTATCCATATTTATTCAATCTGTGTGCTGAGCAAATAATCCAAGGAAATGGATTATATAAAGAAGAACGTGGCATCAGAATTACAGATGATATGCAGATATGCAGATGATACATTCTTATTTGCTGAAAGTAAAGAGGATTTAAAACACTGATGAATATCAAAGACCACATCCTTTGTATGGGTTACATCTCAGTGTAAAGTAAGCCAAAATCCTCACAACTGGATCAATAAATAGCATCATGATAAATGGAGGAAAGATTGAAGTTGTCAAACACTTCATTTTGCTTAGATCCACAATCAACATTCATGGAAGGAGCAGTCAAGAAATCAAACAATCTATTGCACTGGAAAAATCTGCTGCACAAAACCTCTTTAAAGAGTTGAAGACCAAAAATATCAGTTTGAGGTCTAAGGTGTGCCTGACCCATACCATGATTGTCAATGGCCTCATAGGCATGTGAAAGTTGAATGAATAAGGACAATGAATAAGGAAGATCATAGAACTGATCCATTTGAGTTAGGTGTTGGAGAAAAATATTGAAAGTACCATAAGCTGAAAGACGAGCAAACAGGTCTGTATTAGAAGAGGTACAGCCAGAATGCTCCTTGGAGTCAAGGATGGTAAGACTTCATATGGACTCGCATACTTCAGACATATTATCAGGAGGG
The DNA here is from genome assembly GCF_000296735.1 of Chrysochloris asiatica. Lineage (NCBI taxonomy): Eukaryota > Metazoa > Chordata > Mammalia > Afrosoricida > Chrysochloridae > Chrysochloris > Chrysochloris asiatica. The sequence goes on from NW_006408847.1 coordinate 1,890,898, forward strand.
ATCAGTTCCTGGAGAAGGATATTATGCTTTTATCCTATTACTATTACCAAATATATCTGTTTCAATACATGTAGTCTGGTGTCGTACTGTAGGATAATCATGAGACTGCTAACCACAAAATTAGCAGTTCAAACTCACCAGCTGCTTCTTGAAAACCCTATACAGGGTTGCTATTAGTCAGAACTGACTCCAAGGCACTTAACAACAACAACAGACCTACATTGTTCATTTTATCTGACATGTTGTGTTCCAGTGTGTGAACTGTTGTTGTTAAGTACCATCAAGTTGGTTCTGACTCATAGCGACCCTGTAGAGGGTGGCCAAGGAGTGACTGGTGGGTCTGAAACTCTGACCTTGGTGTTAGCAGTCCAGTGCTTATCCTACAGCAACACACTAAGACTCCAATATATGAATAGTACTCCAATTTATTTTGATATTTCCCTACTAGCAGACATTTTTTTCTCTTCATTATTTAAGGGGGAAAAAATGTACATACCTTCTCTTGCACATGAGCTAGAATTTCTCCAGGATATTTACCCAGAAGTGGGCTTGTTGATCTCAACAACAACAAAAAAAGAAAATACCAAAGCAGTTGCCATCAAGTTGACTTCTACTCAGTGCAATCCCATGTGTGTTCGATTAGAACTGTGCTCCACAGATTTTCAATGGCTGATGTTTTTGGAAGTAAACTGCCAGACCTTTCTTCTGAGAAGCATGGAGGAGAATTCAAATTTCCAACCTTTCTGTTGCTGGCCTTAGGAAATACTCATTTTCAACTTTACTACATGAAAACAGGAGTTCTGGTGTGGCACTGTAAGATAAGCCCTGGGCTGGTAACTGAAAAGCAATGATTCAAACCCACTAGCCACTCCTTGGAAACCCTACACTGGGTGGCTGTGAGTAAGAACTGACTTGATGGAACACAACAAAGAAAAACATGATAACATATGTCTCCCCGGTGTGTTTGTAACATTTACACTCTCGTTTGCACTGGAGTCTCTTCATCTCTCCACATCTTCGTCAACACCTGGCTCTGAGTCTTTTAACATTTTTCACAATTTGCTCATGAAATGCTATCTTACTGTTACGCTAATTTGCATTTTCTTGATTACTAATGATGTAAGCATTTTTTCGTGTATTGATTAGCTCATTATACTCATCATTTACTCGTCTGCGGGTTGTTACTTCCTTATTCTTTGCTCATTTTTCTATTGGATTGCTTGTCTTTTCTGATTAAATCAAGAAATTCTTTGGGTTTTTTGGATTCAAATGCTTTGTTGATTATTTGCATTGCAAATATGTTCTCCCCGTCTGTGACTTTGGAAACTGGCACCTGTTTATCAGGGAAAGAACACTGAAGGACTTTACAATTTGCAATCTTTTAAAAACTAAAAAGAAATTTTATATATTGCTTTCTGTTATCCAATATTTTTGCATGACTTTATGTTGTTGTTGTTGAGTACCATCGAGTCAGTTCTGACTCAAAGAGATGAGAACTTAAACCCTGTTTAAGGTTTCCAAGGAAAGCCTGGTGGGTTTGAACCATCCACCTTTTATCATGATGTCAAAGATTGCTGTTGTTGTTTAGGGCTGTCAATTTGGTTCTGACCCATAGCGACCCTGTATAGGGTGTCCAAGGAGCAACTGGTGAGCTTGAACCACTGACCATGTGGCTCATTAACACACAGCGCCACACCAGAACTCCAATGTCAAAGATACTTGCCGTTGTTGTTGTTGTTGTTGTTAGTTGCCATCGAGTTGGTGCTGACCCATAGTGACCTTATGCACAGCAGAATGAAACACTGCCCGATTCTGGGCCAACCTCACTACTATTGCCATGCTTGGGTCCATCCATGCTGCCACTTGGTCAGTCCATCTCATTGGGGGTCTTGCTCTTTTTCTCTGACCCTCCACTTTACGAAATTGCTATCTCATATCTAAGATATTCCTTTGAATTAATGTTTTAAATGTGAAAAATAAAGTTTACACATTTATAGTAGAATATAGGCAAGTTTCTCTAGCAGTAGGTTCATTATGGGTTAGAACTGACTCAATAACAGTGCATTTGTTCGATTTTTTTTTTTTCCCCTTCCATAGGAGTACCTGAGTGGTACAAACATTTGAGTACTCGGTTACTAATTAAAAGGCTGAAGGTTCAAACCCACCCAGAGGTGGTACCTCATAAGAAAGTCCTGGCAATCTGCTTCAAAAATACCAGAGCTATGATAATACTATGGAGCACAGTTCTACTCTGAGCACATGGGGTCACAATGAGTGAGTTAGAATCACCTCAATGGCAAAGTGGTTTGTTTTTCCTTCCACATGAAATTTAGGATAAGGTTGTCAAAGTCCATGAAATCTCCTGTTGGGATTTTGATTGGAATATAAGGAATTGATGGAATAAAAATTGAAATCTTTCAAGAAGTGAGGCAGCACTGGAGGCACTCACTCACTCATCTATGACAAGAAATTTGGAAGACAACTATCTGTACAACTGATTGGAAGACATCTGTATTTGTGCCCATTCCAAAGAAAGGTGACCCAATGGAATGCAAAAATCATTGGACAATATCTTTGCTATCACATGCAAATAAAGTTTTACTAAAGGAAATACAGAAACGGCTGCAAGCATACATTCCAGAGGTCCAAGCTGGATTCAGAAGAGGCCATGGAACAAGGGACATCATTGCTGGTGTCCAATGGATCTTGGCTGAAAGCAGAGAATATCAGAAAGATGTTTACCTGTGCTTTATTGACTACACAAAGGCTTTTTTGACTTTATTGCTTTATTGACTACACACAAGCTATGGACAACATTGCGAAGTATGAGTATTCCTGAACACTTAATTGTGCTCATGAGGAATCTGTACATGGACCAAGGGGCAGTTGTTTGAACAGAACGTGGGAACACTAAGTGGTTTAAAATAAAAAAAGGTGTGTGACAGGGTTGTATTCTTTCACCATACTTATTTAACCTGTATGCTGAGCAAATCATCTGAGAAGCTGGATTATATGAAGAAAAACATGGCATCAGGATTGGAGAAAAACTCATTAACAATCTGCACAATGCAGATGATACAACCTTCCTTGCTAAAAGTGAAGAGGACTTAAAATATTTACTGATGAAGATCAAAGAGCTCAGCCTTCAGTATGGATTTCATCTCAATGTAAAGAAAACAAAAATCCTCACCACTGGGCCAATAAACAATAACATTCTTATCAATGAAGAACAGATTGAAGTTGTCAAGGACTTCATTCTTCTTGGGTCAACTATCAACACTCATGGAAGCAGCAGTCAAGAAATCAAACGACGTATTGCATTAGGCAAATCTGCTGCACAAGATCTTTTTAAAGTGTTGAAGAGCAAAGACGTCAGCTTGAGGACTAAGGTGCGCCTGACCCAAGCCATGGTATTTTCAATAACATCATATGCATGCAAAAGCTGGACAGTGAATAAGGAAGACCGAAGAAGAATTGATGCTTTTGAGTTATGGTGTTGGAAGAGAATATTGAAAGTGCCATGGGCTGCCAAAAGAACTACAAATCTGTGTTGGAAGAAGTGCAGCCAGAGTGCTCCTTGAAGGCCAGGATGGCCAAACTTCACCTCTCATACTTGGGACATATTGTAACGAGGGACCAGTCGCTGGAGAAGGATATCATGTTTGATAAGGTAGAGGGTCAGAGAAAAAAAGGAAGACCCCCAGCGAAATGGATTAGCAAAGTAGCAGCATTAGTGGGCTCAAGCATGGCAACAATAGTGAATTTGGCCCAGGACCTGGCAGTGTTTTGGCCTGTTGTACATAGGGTCGCTATGAGTTGGTACCAACTCAACAACTCAAGTCGGTACGCAACAACAACAACAACATAATGAATTTATAAACTAGTTAAGGAGAATTGATGCTGAGCCTTTCTATCCATGAACATAATATATTTCCCACTTATTTAGGTTTCCTCTTGAGTCATTTAGTTAAACTTAGTTCATTCCCTTTATAAAAGTGTTGCTCATTTTTAATACATGTATTCCTAGAGTTTATCCTTGGAGTTGTTGCTCTTGTTGAGCATGATGCATTTAGGTTGAATTACCTTTTCAAAATATTCTTAGTAAATAGAAATTCTAATGGTTTGTTTGTATTGTGTATCAAACAGATTTGTTGACCTCTCTTATTAGTTCTATCAGTCAGTGTACATATTTTCTTGGGTTTTCTATATAGATAATCATCCTGAAAATAAGGATAGTTTTGTTTCTTCAATTTTGCATCATTTAGGATGAAGTTCAACTGTAAGAGTTTTTCCTTCTTAATGTTCAAAATGTTTAGCATAGTCAGTCCAGGACTAATATGGCTCTCCATTGTATAATGGACCCAAGTTTTTTCCATTTTATTGCTCTGCCATTTCTTGGTTTCCATTTACAAGATCACCTCATGGTCCAAGATGGATGCTTGAGCTCCAGCCATTACACTTAAATGCTAGTCAGCAAAATGGATAAAGCAATAAAGAAGGGGTTGCCCTTCCCATTTAAACAGACTCTCTGAAAGCTGTATGAACATCTTCCCTTAACATGTCTTTGGACAATACTTAATCACATTGACAAACTTCAGTATAAGAAAGGCTGGCAATATCTTGTTTCTTGTAGATGATCATGGCTCAAGCTAAAAAATTGTGGGTTCTATGACTGAGGAAGAAGAAGGGATTGGATTGAAGGAGAACTAGAAATCTCTTACATAATCTACTCATTGAGCCACCTGATTATCCATGCAAATTCTCATCTCTACAAGTAGAAGATACCTCTCTAAAGGGAAACAATCCCCAAGTCCTATCCAGTCCAAGATCTCTGGATGATGTATAATTTTCTCCATCAGGTTCAGATATAGTTCTTCATGGGCCAGTAATCTATAAATAAAAAGACTCCTGACTATGTCCCTCACTCACCACTGATAGTCTTCCTCTCCATGCGCTCATAAGCCTGCCAGCCCACCACCCCGCAGAAATGCTCTGGTTACCTTTGACAGATGAGACCAGTGTCTAGTACCCTAATCTTACTCAGGCTTATGACAAAAATGTAAAATTTGGTCCAGATACCCGAGCCCTAATGCTTCAAGGTGTAGACCTTTTAGACAACGCTGTAGCGTTACTATGGGCCAAAGGGAAGGACAGTGACTATTGAACAGAGTTGGGGAAGCCCCAAAGTAACAAAAGATGGTGTGACTGTTGCTAAATCAATTGACTTAAAGGATAAATACAAAAATATTGGGGCCAAACCTGTTCAGGATGTTGCCAACAACACAAGTGAAGAGGCTGGGGATGGCACCACCACTGCTACTGTATTGGCACACTCTATTGCCAAGGAAGGTGTCAAGAAGATTAGCAAAGGCGCTAATCCAGTGGAAATCAGGAGAGGTGTAATGTTAGCTGTTGATGCTGTAATTGCTGAACTTAAAAAGCAGTCTAAACCTGTGATCACTCCTGAAGAAATTTCGCAGGTTGCTACAATTTCTGCAAATGGAGACAAAGAAATTGGTACTATCATTTCTGATGCCATGAAAAAGGTTGGAAGAAAAGGTGCCATCACAGTAAAGGATGGAAAAGCCTTGAATGATGAGTTCGAAATTATTGAAGGCATGAAATTTGACCAAGGTTATATTTCTCCATACTTTATTAATACATCAAAAGGTCAAAAATGTAAATTCCAGGATGCCTATGTTCTATTGAGTGAAAAGAAAATTTCTAGTGTCCAGTCTATTGTACCTGCTCTTGAAATTGCCAATGCTCACCACAAGCCTTTGGTCATAATTGCTGAAGATGTTGATGGAGAAGCTCTAAGTACTCTCATTTTGAATAAGCTATAAGTTGGTCTTCAAGTTGTAGCAGTCAAAGCTCCTGGTTTTGGTGACAATAGAAAGAACCAGCTTAAAGACTGGCTATTGCTACTAGTGGTGCAGTATTTGGAGAAGAGGGATTAACACTGAATCTTGAAGATGTTCAGACTCATGACTTAGGGAACATTGGAGAGGTCATTGTGACTAAAAATGATGCCATGCTCCTAAAAGGAAAAGTGACAAAGCTCAAAATGAAAAATGTAATCAAGAAATTGTTGAGCAGTGAGACATCACAACTAGTGAATATGAAAAGAAAAATCTGAATGAACAACTGGCAAAAGTTTCAGATGGAGTAGCTGTGCTAAAAGCTTGTGGGACAAGTGATATGGAAGTGAATGAAAAGAAAGACAGAGTTACAGATGCCCTCAATGCAACACAAGCTGCTGTTGAAGAGGGCATTGTTCTTGGAGGTGGTTGTGCTCTGCTTCAATGCATTCCAGCCTGGGACTCACTAGCTCCAGCAAATGAAGATCAAAACATTGGCATAGAATTTATTAAAAGAACATTCAAAATTCCTGCAATGCTTATTGCTAAGAATGCAGGTGTTGAAGGATGGTGGATAGTTGAAAAAATTATGCAGAGTTCCTCAGAAGTTGGTTATGATGCTATGCTTGGAGATTTTGTCAGTATGGTAGGAAAAGGAATAACTGATCCAACCAAGGTTGTAAGAACTGCTTTATTGTATGTTGCTGGAGTGGCTTTTCTGTTAACCACAGCAGAAGCTGTAGTCACAGAAATTCCCAAAGAAGAGAATGACCCTGACATGAGTGGAAAGGGAGGTGGCATGGGATGTGTGGGAGGTGGCATGTTCTAGTTCCTAGAGTAGTGCTTTGCCATTTGTCAATGAACTGTGACAGGAAGCTGAAGGCAGTGTTCCTCACCAATAACGTCAGAGAAGTCATTTAAAGAGAAAAAAATGTCTGAAGAATAGGCTGGCTGGTATTTTAAGAAAATCACTTATAACCATCAGTTACTGGTTTCAGTTGACAATATGTAATGGTTTACTGCTGTCATTGTCCATGCCTACAGATAATTTATTTTGTATTTTTTAATAAAAAGACATTTGTACATTCCTGATACTGGGTGCAAGAGCCATTACCAATGTACTGCTTTCAGCTTAAATCACAGAGGTATTTTTACTACTATTACGTTAAAATCAGGATTTTAGTGCTTGCCATCACTAGATGAGAAGTAAAGAAGCAGACTTTCTATGGAGAGTAAGAATAATTGTGTACAGAGTAGAGAAATAACTAATTATGTGACCTTTGTGCAATAAAAACTTGTTCAAAGTCCAAAAAAGACAAAGAAAAAAGACTCTTAATATGCTGTATCAAATTCAGAATACAAAAAACGTTGGCATCAAGCCGACTTTGATTCACAGTAATCCCACTTGGGTAAAAGTTGGCATCAAGTCGACTTTGATTCACAGTAATCCCATTTGGGTAGAAGTTGGCATCAAGTCGACTTTGATTCACAGTAATCCCATTTGGGTAAAAGTTGGCATCAAGTCGACTTTGATTCACAATAATCCCATTTGGGTAAAAGTTGGCATCAAGTCGATTTTGATTCACAGTAATCCCATTTGGGTAAAAGTTGGCATCAAGTCGACTTTGATTCACAGTAATCCCACTTGGGTAGAAGTGTGCTCCAAAGGGTTTTCAGTGGCTGACATGTCAAAAGTAAATCATGCGAGCTTTCTTCTGAGACACCTCTGGGAAGACTCAAACCTCCAACTTTTCAATTAACAACCAAGTGTGCTAACCACTTGCAGCACCTTAACTAAGAGAAGTCCTGGTATAGTTCTGCAGGATAAGCACTGGACTGCTAACCACAAGGTCAGTAATTCAAAGCCACTAGTTGCTCCTCAGAAACACTATGCAGGGTCACTATGAATTGGACCAAGGACATATGTATTTGTAGCCAATTCTACCACAACACCACCTCTTATTCCCCTGTGTTAGTTCCTTTACCAGTTTTATTTTCCAGTTATTTTACTACATTTTACTCTTATCTATGTCCTTAAAGTTATTTATATCTACTGTATGTGTACAGTATCTCTGGAGTGCTACTGAGCATCGTTCCAACTTGGTGTTCTTTGATATCACTTTAAGAGCTTGAAATTGGCCATGCTGGGATGATTTACACCATGAAAAATGTTAAGTTAAAGATCAGGGCTTGACTTGTGTTGTTGAACATGAAGACCAAAGTTTGGCAAAGCTTTTCTATACAAGGCCAGAGTAAATATTTTAGGCTCATGGGTTTGAACCTTGAGCCTTTCAATTAGTACAAATCCTTTACTACTCAGGGACTCCCATGGAAGAAAAAAAAAAAAAAATCAAACAAACTCACTATCATTGCGTCGATTCTAACTCATTTTTTTTGGATGAGTCCAGCACTGGGTGTGGTCATCCTAGCTAAGTCAAAGTAGCTTTAAAATTTTTGGTAAATCTAATACCTAAAGCTTAAATGCCCTTCTTTGGACTTGAAATGTCTAGGTATTTAAATATTGTACTTTAGGAAAATTTCTGTCTTGGTGATAGTCTCTTTTCGTTATGGTGCATTCTGTGGGCACCATGTGGGCTGTTCTTTCCTGAGCCATGCATAGGAATGAAAACAGCAGAATGGGGACGGAAATCCCCTGGTAAACATCTTCATGTCACCATATGGAATCAAATCAAATGCCAAGAAATGCTCACCTCCCATGGTCCTTTGGCACACAACCAACAGGAGAGTTTTCAGAGGGCTCTTTGCCCAGATGGACTTAGCAATATGAGATATAACTAGTGGATTTCTTTGGCACTTTGAGGCATATTGAGCAATATAAAGCATGTTGTTATTGTTGTTAAGTACCGTTGAGTCGGTTCTGACTCATAGAGACACTACATAGGATTTCCAAGGAATGACTGGTGAGTTTGAACCACCTTTGTGGTTCAAACTGACCTTGCGATCCAGTGTTTTATGCCACAGCACTATACTCTCTCCTAGTTTGTCATCTAAATTCTATGGAATATTAATTTTATGATAGTTACAAAGCAACCCTTTCTCCACTCCCCGTGAATTTGCAAGTCCAATATTGAAGTCTTGGCCAGAGAAAAGTGGGAAAGAGGAATTTTCTTCACTGTCTGGATTTTCTGAGCTGCCGTGGGTAGAAGAGGTTATGGGTTGAATTGTGTCCCCCTAATGTGGCACTGTGGGATAAAGCCCTGGACCACAAGGTCAGCTTGAATCACAAGGTCAGTGGTTCAAACTCACCAGCTGCTCCTTGGAAACTCGAAATAGGGTCGCTATGAGTTGGAACCAATGCAATGGCACTTAACAACAATAGCAAAATACATATTGAAATCCTGGTCCCAATACCTGCAAATATGATTCTGTTAAGAAATAGGGTTTTCTTTCGTATGTAACTTTGCTCATATCTATCTCTAAGTAGGGTGATTCTAAATCGAATCACTCTGAAGTCATACAAAGAGTAGAAAGGATACAGACATAAACCCGTGGAGAAGAGGAAGACAGATGACAGAGACAGATACATCATAAGGATTGTTGGAAGTTTCTAGAAACTAAAATAGGTAAGGAAGGATCTTCCCCTAGGTCCCACTCTTAATTCAGACTTGTAGCGTCCTCAGCCTTGAGAGAATCAATTTAAAGCTACACCCACTTGTGTTATTTATATTTCATCAGTTCTAGGAAACTGACAGAGGGTCAGAACTTAACAATCTGCTACTGGACACTCTTAAATATTACATTCTTCTGAAGAAGAAATGGCACAAAATTCAAAATGGCCCAGTGCCTTACAGTGCCCAAAACTTTGACTTTGTGCCCTATTTAAGAAGCATGCCATTTAGATCTAATATACACTACACTTTTATAAAACAAAATATCAAGCGAATCTGGCATTGATGCTGCTGTAAGTGAAACACTGAGCTCTTGGCCATGAATTCTTTGTGTACTTTGACCTTCCCCTGGCACATAGTCAGCACCCAATAAATGCTTATAGGGTGAAGGAAGGAATGAGAAACAGACAAACCCAGAGGACTGGGTCTGGAACCTCCCACATCAAGATCTCTGACTTCAATCCCCGCTTCTGGGGAAGTGACTCATAGCTGTTATCTGATGGGGAATAAGAAAAATATGTGTTTCTAGTAGCACATTACATAGAAGAGCAGTATTCATCACTGGAGCATGATGTGTGTTTGGATAAGCTCAATGTTTAATATAAAAATACACAGGCCTTCTGTGGCCTCGGATGCAGACCTTTCAGCATATCAAGATTTGTCAGGGAACTTGAATTCCTTTCTTCATTGGGGTGGAGGCTCAGTCAGAATTAAAAAGAAGAAATTGTCAGTGAATCAGCATTTATTGCGTGCCTACTGTGCACAGTAAGGAGCTCTGGTAGCGTAGTGGTTATGAATCGGGCTGTGAACCTTAACGTCAGCAGTTTGAAACTACCAGCCGCTCTGCGGGAGAAAGATAAGGCTTTCTGCTCCCGTAAAGATTTACAGCCTCGGAAACCCTGTACAGGGTCGCTATGGGTCGGATCCTACTCG
>NW_006408847.1:1902025-1903796 GCF_000296735.1 Chrysochloris asiatica
TGATATGAAGTGAGGGAAGACATACAAAAATGCCCAAACTTGCAGATAGTACCCATTTGACCTAGCCTTGATGGCTTGATGATCAAACTCAACTAGAGGAGATAAAAAAAACAATTTTTGATAAAGGAAACGAGTATAAATTGCTACAATTTGATGACCTTGACCTATGCTTATGGATGTGTAGCTCAAAATACCAACTGATAGGGAAGGAGTCTTCACATCAAGTAGCAATCCTATACCTTCTGTATACAGGCTTAACTAGGGATGGGCAACCTAGACATTGGCTACCTAAAATGAGAGGGTGGTAAAGGCACAAAGTGACTGGCTTACAAGTTTTCAAGAAGGTGTTTAGTTTAAAAGTATGTGGGGGAAGGTAGAATCCCCACTGAATAGTTTTCATCTTGTCTAGACAGGTCTGGTGAAAAGAGATGGGGATAAGATTCTTATGTTTCAATAGTGAGTAATTGTTACCATGACTGATTGCGACTGTCACAACTGTAAGGGTAGAAGTTTTATAATAAAAACAAGGGAGTGGTTAAACTTACAGTTCAGAAACAGAGGACCCTAGGACCATCAAGGGAGAAGAGCACTAGCAGAAGAAGGGACCTTATCCAGAGAAACAGCAAAGCCTGAGACAGAGGCAGAGATGGGGACATGGAGAGAGGGAGCAGCTGAGAACTCTAGACTCATGGAAATAGAGGAACTGAGTGCTGGTGGCCAGAAGGCAGGCTTGTAGAATGTGCCCTTTGGTTGCTTAAATTATTATATGTGCCTGAGTGTGTTTGTGTACATCCTCCCCCACTCCCACCTCCCACCACCACCACCCAAAAAAACCCAGAAGGAATAGAAGCAAATACTGTTGAATGATGATGCACAGAGGAGATGGTAATCATTGCAGTGAAACGATGGTGTAAAGCCGATGTTATCCCATGTAAACTATCATTCAATTCACAATAAAAACAAAACAAAACAAAACAGGGAACACCACAGCAGCACACAGCCACTGTGAAGGGAATGGTCCTGGACTGCTCGTGTCTCAACCCCAGCTCTGTGTCTTGTCTGTGTCTTTGCTCCTGTTGGTCCATAGGCTCTAGATCCTCTAGCAGCTTTTGCTATGTGGTCATCAGGCAGTCTCTTCCCAGTGTAATGCTTTAGCCCAAATTTGCTCCTACCCGCAGTACCAGTCTGCCACTTGAAACTCCTGGTGGGTAATCAGGAGTTTTCATGGCATTATCTGCAGAAAGAGTCCTGGTGTTGTAGTGGTTAAGGTCTCAGCTGCTAGCCAAAATACTTGTGGTTTGAACCTACTAGCCACTCCCCCAAAGAAAGATCTGGCAGTCTGCTTTCATAAGAATTCCAAACCCACTGTATGGAGTGGATTCTGATTCATAGCTATCCTATAGAACAAGAGTAGAACTTCCTCACAGATTTTCCAGAGCTGTAATTTTTACAGGAGCACGTCTTTGCCTTGCACAGTGACTGTTTTGTTGGAACCACCTGCTTTTTGTTTAGCAGCTGAGAGTATAACCCCCGTGCCATTGGCCTCATAAAGATTACAGCCTTGGAAACTTGATGGGGTAGTTTTAATCTGTTCTATGGGAACACTGAATGTTTTAAAATTGGGAAAGGTGTGCAACAGGGTTGTGTTCTTTCACCATTCTTGTTCAATATGTATGCTGAGCGAATAATACAAGAAGCTGGGTTCTATGAAGAAAAACGTGGCATCAGGATTGGAGGAATACTTATTAACAACCTGAGATATGCAGATGAT
>NW_006408847.1:1904536-1905048 GCF_000296735.1 Chrysochloris asiatica
AGGTTGGCCCAGGATCGGACATTGTTTCGTTCTGCTGTGCATGGGGTCTCTATGAGTCAGTTCCGACTCAATGGCACCTGACAACAACAACAACAACATAGAGTCACTATGTGTCAGAATCAGCTTGATGACAAGGGGTTTACAGGCTTAATATCTGCTCCAAAAAGGGTAATATTTACATTGGCATACTGGCTCCAATGTCTCTTGGTAGGTCTAGAGAACATACTGTGTTTTCTCTGTATAGGTTTGTATTTGAGTCTCCAGGAAATTTTAAGACTCATACTGTTAGTTAGTGCCCTCCTGTTACTAAGGGCACTGAGAACACCACAAGGTGTATCTATGGAAAATAGCACCTTTGACAAGCTAAAATGACACCAAACATCTGATACCCATCTTTTAAAAATTAGCATCATTGTGCATCGTATGCATTTGACAATTAATCCAACAATCAAAACTCTGCCTTGGGAGCCCAAATTATTCATTTTCATGGGAAAGAGACTTCTTTAAAAAAA
>NW_006408847.1:1905603-1918427 GCF_000296735.1 Chrysochloris asiatica
TAGTTTCGAACTGCTGACCTTGCGATTTGCAGCCTGATTTGTAACCACTACACTACCAGAGCTCCTCTAGTTGATTTATGATTATCAAGCCATAGAAGCTAGGTAAAATAGGTACTGTCTGTGAGTTTGGGTGTTCTTGTGCATCTCCTCTCGCTTCATATCAGCTGGATACTTCACTCTCAGCTCTAGCCCTCTGTGGCTATGTCCTTGTCCATGGGCTCAAGTGTCCTTAGGTCTCACCACACTTGGACCAACCAGCCCTTCCTCTTCCGTCTCTCATCTCCCGGTCAATGGGAGTCAATGGACTGTTGTTGAACTCAACCCATTTCTTCATTGCTGCCATTCCCCCTCTTCCATTCACCAGTCGACCAATGTGGTCGCCAGCAAGTTTACATGCCTGTTCATGTGTTCCCTTTGAGCTTCAGTCTTAGAGGGGAGTTTGTCCTGAAGGAACTTAATTGCTTGCCTTGATGACTTTCCGGCAAACAGCTTGCTTATTCTTGTAGTATCCGTTCATACTGACATTTTTGTTTTGGGGTTTTCCTGAGAATCTCTTTTTGCAGATGTATCTTCTGTTGCTCTAGCTATTCCAGGCTGGTCTGCTTGTCCTTGCTAGTGGGAATGTCCCACCTCATAAAGTTCTGGGTGGGGTTAAGGATTCTACCTAGGGTCCTATACTCTGCAAAGGCTCCGCAAAAGGCCTATTTCAGTAGAACCCCTTTCAGGTATTCCAAACAGTTATAGGCTGAAGATGGGCTTACAAGTTTTCTGTAATCATATTTCTCAACATTCCTTTCTATCCTGCTCTATTTTACAATAGTAGGCAAGGGGAAGCAATATTCATAAGACAGTCAAGCATTTTAGTATTATTTCCCCTCTTCAAACTATGCCTAGATCCCTGTATCACAGAGCCCTGTTGTTCCAAGTTTGAGCGTGCATCACTATTTACCTCTGTCCCACTTAGGCCATGCAAACCTGTCTCAGTGTTCCCCTAGCTATCTTGTTCTTCTGCCTCCACCCCTTATTGTATTGCCCTCCCTAACACCCAAGCTAAACCCTCCACCCCAATCCCACTGTTATGGTTACCTTATATTCCATTAACTCTTCACTCCATTTAAGACAGTCTATTTTATCCTGTAATCTACCTGACCTTCTCACCACCTAGATCTCTGTTCCTCTGTGTTTACCTTCTTTCACATTGTAATTGTTTTGATGATAGACTGACCTCCCACATCCTCTGTTCTTATCATTTTATTCTGCTCTTGGCTCTTCCATTTGTTGATTGAGTTCAGAGTGATGCTGCCACGTACATCATTCTCTGGTTGTCTGTTCTTGTGGGTTCTCAGTCCACAGAACTTCCTTTAGGATGTTTTTCATCGCAGGGTTGGCTTTGGCAAAATCCCTTAGCTTCTGTTTATCCTGGAATGTTTGATTACACCATCATATTTGATAGACAGCTTTGCTGGGTAGAGGATTCTTGGGTGGCAGTTTTTTCTTTCAGGGTTTTATAGACATCTCCCCATTGTCTTCTTGCCTGCATGGCTTCTGTTGAGAGATCCGAGCTTAATCTGATTTGCTTGCCTTTGTACGTTACACTTCTCTTTTCCCTAGCTGCTTTCAGGATTCTGTCCTTATCTTTGATTTTGCAGAGCTTGGTTATGATATGTCTTGGTGATTGTCTTTTAGGGTCTACCCTTCCTGGGGTTCATTGAGTTTCTTGAATGCCTATCTTTTCACTTTTCAGGATGTTAGAGAAATTTTCTTCCAGAAGCTCTTCAACTATCTCCTCTGTGGACTTGAGTGATTCTTCCTATTCCAGAATGCTGATAATTCTAAAGTTATTCCTCTTCATGTTATCCTACATGAATCTTAGGCCTTCTTCAGGGTTTTTGTTGTTGTTGTTGTTATCCTTTTTTGTGCTTGCTCTTCTATCTTAGTAGTGTTGAGAGATTTATCTTCTAGCTCACTAGTTAGTTCTGGCTTCTATCTCTTCAATTTTACTCCTTTACCCTTTCAGTGTATTGTCCATTTCTGGTATCTATTATTAATCATTTGGAACTCTTTCTGTAGGTTTTGAATTTTTTCCAATGCTGTATCTATCTTATTTGATTGTTCCTGTAGAGCTTTCCTGACTTATTCCTTATTTTTCTCAACTCTATTGTATAGTGTTTTGATACATTTTATAATCATTTTTCTGAATTCCTTCTCAGGCATTTCCAAAGCCTGCCCATCTTCCAGTATGAAGTGTAGGTCTATTTCCAGCTCATTTGTCTCAGTCACTTTATCTGGTTTCTGGACATGTGCTGATATGGTCATCTGCTTCTTTTTGGGGGGCATATTCAGGAGTTATCTATGGCCTTAATACTTAGATGGGTGTCTATTTTGGTATTTTTTATGCCTTCTGATTGCATTCAGGTAGATGTGATCAGGAAATGTCCTTCCCTTTTCAGTCTTCTTCTTGAGAAATATCAAGATGCCACTATTGGTCATTGTGATGTAACCCAGGATTTAATTTTCTGCCTATTTCCTTTTTAGTCTGCCTGTCCCACTCCACTATCCCAATTCAGGCCTTTTTTCCTAGTGATAAACAGTTCAGGGCTGGCTGTGGCCATTTTGCACTGCCATTTGGTTTTAAGTAGAAACTGCCACTTTAAATTTCAAGGATATTTGTGTGCATGCATAGTAGAACCCTCCCGGGGTGCGGGTGGGGTGTCCCTTCACTTAGGCACCCCTTCTAGTCACCTTAATGGAGGTGCGCAGTTATCGAGAGACCAATGAACAGATACAAAAAAAAAGAGTGTCCATAACTCTATCTCCACAGTTCAGTCAGGTGTCCTTGGCTGCTCTGATCATTCCCCTGCTTGTTCTTGCCTAAAATGGCGATTCTGGGAGCAGCTAAGTGTCTTGAATTAGAAAGCAGTGGATTTCTTGCTTCTGTTACAAATTCCCCTAGCTGTAAGCCTTGAAACCTTCTAAATATTCCATTATATGCGGTTCAGTGTTCTGGCACCATTCTCTGAGCCTACTTGGTCTGGTATTCTGTGTTGTTGCTGACGGAGTTCCTCACTGCACTTCTACCCAATCCACCATCTTATTTCAAGGTTTGGTGTATATATATATATCTTTCAGTTTTGTGGAAAGTTGTAGTTGTTAGGTGCCATGAGTTGGTTCAATTCATAGTGACTCTATGCACATCAGAAGGAAACACTGGCGGGTATTGCACCATCCTCAAAATTGTTACTTTTGAGCACGTTGTTGCTGTCACTGTGTGGTGGAAGGTTACATTAGAACAATATAGCCCCTACTGTCTAGAAACTTTTCAAAGGAAAAGACACCTGTGGGTGGGTGGGTGGCATTGGGAGCCATGGAACACCTAAGGAAAAGTGTTGTGTTTGTATTCAGAGGCCCCAGAGTGGCAGGGAGGTCCAGGTAGGAAAGGACTGTGATGGAAGCAGGAGGCTGCAGGAGACGAAAGCCCTGAAGTCAGGACAGGACTCTTAGATACGTGTTCATTCTAACTTTCTGTAATATCTCTTATACCTGTGGATAGTTAAAACTACTCAATGATGTCTGTCCTGCCTTCAAGGGGCACCCAGTGCACGTGCCATGCCTTCTGTATATTTGTCATGACTGCTGTCACTGTATATATATATTTTGTTTGCTTTTATTGTAGATTGGATGAGAGTTTACAGAACAAATTAACTTTCCATTCAACAATTGATACACATTTTGTTTTATGACATTGCAATCCCACATTCTCCCTGGTTTCCATCGTTGCCCTTTCCTGCCCCCTTCCTGCCCCATTTCTGCCCCTTTTGTTTTGGGCAAATACTGCCCTCTTGGTCTCATATGGTTGGATGTACTAGGAAGCCCGATTCTTCCTGGTGTTATTATTCACTTCATAGGCCTGTCCAGTGTTTGGCCGAAAGGTGATCCCCAGGGTTGGGTTCAGTTCCAGCTTGAAAAATGTGTAAAGGCCACCAGTCTCCATCATACCAGTAGATCTATGATTTTGAATTTTGTTCTTATTTTTCACCCCTCTCTGTCCAGAACCTTCTAATGTGGTTCTGATAAGAGCAATAGTAGCCTAACATCACCTAGTTCTGTTCTCAGGGTGTAAAGTCTGAGGGTCACATGGTCCCTTAGTCCTTTGGACTAATTAGTTTCTTTGTGCTTTTGATTTTCTGCACTCATCTTTGCTTTGGATGAGAAGTAACTAATAGTTGTGCCTTAGATAGACACTCACAAGCTTTTAAGACCCCAGTCACCACTCACCAAAGTAGGATGTAGAACATTGCTTCTGTGGACTGTTGCTGTTGTTAGATGCCATGGAATTAGTTGCTAGGCACAACAAACACTGCCCAGTCCTGAGGCATCTTCAGAGTTGTTACTATGTTTGAGCCCACTATTGCAGCCACTGTGTCAATCCATCTCATTGATTGAATCTCATCTCATTTCTCTTTTTTGCTGAACCTGCACTTTAACAAGCATATCATCCTTTTCCTGAGACTGGTCCTTCCTGATAAGTATGTCTAAAGTACATGAGATGAAGCCTCGCCATCCTCACTTCTAAGGAGATTTCTGACTATACTTTTTCCAGGACACATTCGTTTATTCTTCTGGAAGTCCATGGTATTTTCAATATTCTTCTCCACCACCATAGTTAAACTGCATCAATGCTTCTCCAGTCTTCCTTATTCATTGTCCAGCCATTGAAAATATCATTGCTCAGGACAGGTACACCTTAGTCCTCCAAGGGACATCTTTGTTCCTTAACATTTTAAAGAAGTCTTTTGTAGTAAATTTACCCAATGCAATACATCATTGCTTGATTTCTTGACTGCTGCTCCCATGAATATTGATTGTGGATTATGAATGTTAATTGATCTAACTGTCCCCCAAGACAAGTTCCCAAACCCAGTGGTTCATTCCCTCAAGGTGTTTAGTTGTGAATAAGAACTTTTGGGAAACTTTGCCCCCTGTGTGCTCTACAATATCTTTGGATATATGTGCAACATATATAGATGCATATGTAGAAATATCCACTGCCTAATCTGTATATTAGAGGAGCTCTGGTAGCGTAGTGGTTACGGATCAGGCTGCTAAACCTCAAGGTTGGCAGTTCGAAACTATCAGCTGTTCCACGGGTGAAAGATGAGACTTTCTGCTCCCGTAAAGATTTACAGCCTCAGAAACTCTGCGCAGGGTCACTATGAGTCAGAACTGACTCCACGGTGCTTAACGACAACAACAACAACAATCTATATCTGCTCCTGGGTGTACCCCCATTCACCTTCCTACATCTGTTCACCTTGCATGTCTGCTGTACTATTGCTTGTTATAACGATTATGTGTGGAATAGTGTTTACCATTGTTGTCTTTTACTCTTGTGCACTTCTCAGTGTCTTCCTTTGCTATTAGACATCTTGTGCTGTCCTCCCATTTATTGTATATTTCCTTTTCCTTTACCCAAGTTAATACATGTCTACTTTCTAGTTAGTGATTTACCCTACATTTCTCTCTCACCCCTTGTAACTACCATCTTTCTGTGTATAAACCTTTTCTTTACTTTTTATAATAGTAGTCTCATACAATATTTGTCCTTCTGTGATTGACTTATTTCACTCAGCATAATATCTTCCAGGTTCATCCATGTTATGAGTTTTTATATGGATTCTTCACTTTTCTTTAACCTTGCACAGCATTCCATTGTGTGTATATACCATAGTTTGTTGATCCAGTCATCCAATGATAAGCACTTAGGTTGTTTTCATCGTTTTGCTATTGTGAATAACACTGCACATATCTGTTCACATCTTATTTTTCAAAATTATATACCTAAAAGTGGGATTCCTGGGTAATATTATATTTCTATCTCAAACTTTTTAAGGAAGCACCATAATATTTCCCACAGTGGTTTCCCCATTTTACAGTGCCACTAGCAGTGCAAGAGAGTTTAATCTCTCCATATCATTGCCAGCATTTGTTGCTTTCTGTTTTGTAATCTTTGTTATTATTTCTGGGGCGAGATATCATCTCACTGTTGTTTGGATTTGCATCTCTCTGGTGGTATATTTGCCTCTGTTTGCATTTTCATGGTTTTGTTGGTCACCTATTTATCCTTTTAGTGAAGTGTCTCTTCATGTCCTCTGCCCATTTTTCAATGTTGTTGGGGTGTGAACTTTTCTCTAAATTTTACAATTATAATTTGGATTAGCCCTTGTCAGATAAGTCATTGCCAAATATTTCTTCTCAGTAAGTTTTCTTTTTTATTCTTTTGATG
The DNA here is from genome assembly GCF_000296735.1 of Chrysochloris asiatica. Taxonomy (NCBI): domain Eukaryota; kingdom Metazoa; phylum Chordata; class Mammalia; order Afrosoricida; family Chrysochloridae; genus Chrysochloris; species Chrysochloris asiatica. The sequence continues at coordinate 1,911,887 of NW_006408847.1, forward strand.
CACGTAAGTTTTTAATTTTTAGGAGGTCATAGTCATTTAGTTTACCTTCTACTGTTTGTGCACTTTTAGTTATATTTGATAGTCTATTTATGCTATAAATTTGAGCCCCTAAATTTGCCCTTATTTTTTCCTTGATGATCTTTACACTTTGCTGTTGTTGTTGTTAAGTGCCATCGAGTCTGTTCCGACCCATAGCAACCCTGTACAAGGTTTCCAAGGGTGTAAATCTTTACGGGAGTAGAAAGCCTCATCTTTCTCCAGCAGAGTGGCTGGTAGTTTCAAACCGCTGACCTTAAGGTTCGCAGCCCGATTCGTAACCACTACGCTACCAGAACTCCTTAGATCTTTGATCCATCTTGAGTTAGTTTTTGTACATTGTATGGATCTTGTTTCATTTTCTACAAATGGGTATTCAGTTTTGCCTCCATCATTTGTTTAAGAGACTATCTCTTCCCCATTTAATAATCCTTGCCCATTGTCAAGATAAGCTGTCAATAGTGGATCAATTTACTTCTAAGTTCTCTATTCTATTCCATTTTACTATGTGTCTGTCATTGTACAAGTACCAGGCTGTTGTCATTTCCATGGCTGTGTAGCAGGTTTGGGGATCAGGAAGTGTGATTTTGTTTTTCTTCTTTAGTAGTGTTTTGCTTAGTCATGGTCTCTTTCACTTTTGTATAAAGTTGCTGATTAGTTTTTCCATCTCTTTAGAGAATGATGATGGCATTTGGACTGGGACTACTTTATATCTGGGTTGTTATTGTTGTTAGGTGCTGTAAAGTTGTCTTTGAAGTATAGATACCCTCTGCATAGCAAAATGAAATACCACCCAGTCCTGCTCCATCCTCACAATTGTTGTTACATTTGATCCCATTGTTACTGCCACTGTGTCACTCCATCTTCTTGAGAGTCTTCTTATTTTTTTTTTGCTAACCCTCCACTTTACAAAGTATGATGTCAGAGACTGGTCCTTTCTGACAACAAGAGGTACAAGAGACAAAGTCTCACCATTCTCACATCTATGGAGCATTCTGGTTGCATTTATTCCAAGACACATGTGTTTGTTCTTCTGGAAACCCATGGTATTTTCAATATTTTTCATTAACACTATAATTCAAAGGCATCATTTCCTCTGTGGTCTTCCTTACTCATTGTCCAACTTTCACAGGCATATGTAGTGAGTGAAAATACCTTGGCTTGGGTCAGATACAACTTAGTCCTCAAAGTGACATCCCTGCTCTTCAATACTTTAATAAGGTCTTTCGCAGTAGCTTTGTCCAATGCAATACATTGTTTAATTTCTTGACATCTCCCCTCACTTCACATCAGCTGGATGCTTCACTCTCAGCTCTAGCCCTCTGTGGCTATGTCCTTGTCCATGGGCTCAGGAGTCCCCAGGTATCACCACACTTTGGACCAACCAGCCCTTCCTCTCCTCTCTCTCATTCCCAGGTCACCGGGAGTCTATGGTCACACTAATATTTGTAAATTGATCTTGTATCTGCCACTTTGCTGAATCCTTCTATTAATTCTAATGCCTTTCTTATTGAGTCTCTGGGATTTTTTCTCTACAGAATCATATTACCTGCAAAGAAAGATAGTTTTATTTCTTCTTTACCAATTTGGATAAGTTTTATTTCTTGCCTGGTAGGATTTCTAATATAACGCTGAATAGAAGGGGTGATAAAGGGCAAGGAGAATGTTTGAAGTATCTCCCCATTGAGAGTCATGTTGGTTATTGGTTTTGTGTATATCTGAATATTTCTCAGCAAATGTGAAGATAGGATTTTAGAATTTCCTCCACTTGTCTGACCAAGCTAACACTAATAAGAACACTAATAAGAACTCCTTTTGTTTACAATTCCTTTGGAGCAGTTTCCATCAACCTTTACCATTACTGATTGCCACGTAGTCAATTGTAATTCATATTGATCCCATGTGTGTCAAAGTAGCATTGTACTCCACAGAGTTTTCAGTGGCTGATCTTTCAGAAGTGTATCACCAAACTTTTCCTCAGAGGTAATTGCAAGTTGATTCAAAGTCTTAACCTCACTATTAGTAGCCAAGTATTTTACCATTTGCATCACCCTAAAGAAACTCTAGGAGCTCTGGTAGCGTAGTGGTTACGAATCGGGCTGCGAACCTTAAGGTCAGCGGTTCGAAACTACCAGCCGCTCCGCGGGAGAAAGATGAGGCTTTCTACTCCCGTAAGGATTTACACCCTCGGAAACCCTGTACAGGGTCGCTATGGGTCGGAACCGACTCAACGGCACTTAACAACAACAACAAAGAAACTCTAGTTGCATAGTGGGTTACAATCTTGGCTGTTAACTACAAGGTCAGTAATTCAAATTTACCAGCCACTCAGCAGGAGAAAAATGGGGCTTTCTGTTTCTGTAATGATAGAAAACCATGGAAACCCTATACAGGGTCATTATAAGTCAAACCACCACTCATCTCTCAGCTTGTCATACTGGGGTGGTTTGTGTGTTGCTGTGATGCTGGAAACTATGCCTCTGGTCTTTTAAATACCCTCAGGGTCACCCATGGTAGTGGATAGGTTTCAGCTGAGCTTCCAGACTAAGATGAAGAAGAAGGAGAGACAGACATCTTCTGGATGTTTAGCCACTGAAAGCCTTATGAATAGCAGTAGAACACTATCAGATAGCACCAGAATATTGACTGTGATGAATATTGTTGTTTGTTGTTGTTAAATGCCATCGAGTTTGTGCTGACCCATAGCGACCCTGTATAAGGTTTCCAGGAGCCCCTGGTAAGTTTGAACTACTGACCTTGCAGTTCAAATGGCTTTGCAGTCTGGAGTATTAACCCACGGCATCACACCAAGACTCCATGATGAATATTGGAACATGATAAATAGCACCAAAATATTGTTAGATATAGTGCCGGAAGATAAATCTCTTAGATTGGAAGGGACTCAAAATACAATGGGGGAAGAGCTGCCTCCTCAAAGTTGAGCTGACTATGATAACACAACACGAATGGAGTAAAGCTTTTAGGACTGTCACTTGCTGATTGGGGCACAACTCAAAATGAGAAGAAACAACTGCAAACATCCATTAATAATTGGAACATGGAATGTATGAAGAATGAATCTAGGAAATTTGGAAATTGTCAAAAATAAAATGAAACATATAAACATCAATATCTTAGACATTTATGAGCTGAAATGGACAACCTTTGGCAATTTTTAATCTGACAATTATATAATCTACTATGCTGGGAATGCCAAATTAAAAAGGAACTACATCACATTCATCATTGAAAAGAACATTTCAATATCTATCTTGAATGCTGATAGGATTTTATGATTCAATTGTGAGTAATAGCTGGATTAATTGTGATTGTCAAAACTGTGATTATAGAAGATGTGAAACTAAAAGGGAAAAGTAGTTAATATTTCATTTCAGAAGCAGATGATCGCAGAACCATCAAGAAGGAAGAGCATGAGTAAAGTATGAGATCCATACCTAATAAAGTGGTGACAGCAGAGACTGTGGCAGAGGTGGTGGCATGGAGAGACAGAGCAACCGTGGGCTCTCGGTCCATGAACTGAGAAAGGCTGTGTGTCTGCAGCTGGCTGACAGAATGTGTCCTTTGGACATTTAAATGATTTTTGCTTTGTTTTATATAAAAAAAGAAAGGAATTAGAAATCAACAATAGGAAAACCAAGGAAATAAAGTTAAATACATGGAAACTGAATAACACCCTGCTAAAAAGCAACTGGGTAGTAGAAGAAATAAAACATGAATTCACAAAGTTCCTAGAAACAAATGAGAACAAAAACACAACATACCAAAATCTTTGGGACACAGACAGTGGTTCTGAGAGGACAATTTATTGCAATAAATGCACACATACAAAAAGCAGAAAGAACCAAATTAACACAGCATCTCCAACAATTAGACCAACAGAGGGAACCTACAGCCACCAAAAGAAAAGAAATAATAAAGATTAAACCAGAAATAAATATGACAGAAAACAAAAAAACCATAGAAACAATCAACAGGATAAGAAGCTGGTTCTTTGAAAGGATTAACAAAATTGACAGACCACTGGCAAACCTAACAAAAGAAAATAAGGAGAAGACACAAATTACACACATTAGAAACTACACAGGCAATGTCACAACGGAACCAAAAGAAAACAAAAGGATAATAACAGAGTACCATGAAAAGTTACTCCAACAAATTTGAAAACTTAGAAGAGATGGATAAATTTTTAGAAAAACACCATCTACCTAAACTTACACAGAGTGAAACAGAAAACCTGAACAGACCCATAACAAAAGAAGAAATAGATCAGGTCTCAAAAGAATCCCAACCAAAAGAAGTTCAGGTCCAAATGGCTTCACTGGTGAGTTCTACCAAAAACTCAGGGAAGAGCTGTCACCAATTCTACAGAAATTATTCCAGAATATAGAGGAGGAAGGAAAACTTCCTTTTATGAAGCAATACATTTTATGAAGCAAGCATAACCCTCATACCAAAACCAAGGAAGGCTGTCATTAAGAAAGAAAATTATAGACCCATCATGAACATAGATGCAAAAATTCTCAACAAAATCCTAGCCAACAGAATCCAGCAGCACATCAAAAGATAAACATCATGATCAAGTGGGATTCATATCAGGGATGCAAGAATGGTTCAACATTAGAAAAACAATCAACATAATCCACCACATAAATAAAAAAGAAAAGAACCACATGATCATATCAACTAATGCAGAAAAGGCATTTGACAAAATCCAACATCCATTCCTGATAACAACACTCAACAAAGTAGGAACTGAAGGGAAATTCCTCAACATAATTAAGAGCATATATTCAAAACCAACAGCCTGCATTACTCTTAATTGAGAGAAACTGCATTACTCTTAATTGAGAGAAAGCCTTCCCTCTGCAAACAGGAACCAGTCAAGAATGCCCTTTGTTACCACTCCTATTCAATATTGTGCGAGAAGTCTTAACAAGAGGTATTCAGCAAGACAGGGAAATTAAAGACATTCAAATTGGCAAAGAGGAAGTAAAACTCTCTCTATTTGCAGACGAAATGATCCTAAACATACAAAATCCCAAAGACTCAGTAAAAAAGCTACCAGACCTCATTGGAAGATTCAGCAAAGTGGCAGGATATAAGATCAACATAGAAAAATCAGTTGGGTTCCTCTATACCAATAACAACATTGCTGAAAAAGACATTAGGAAAGCAATACCATTTACAATAGCCAGCCATAGGATGAAATATCTAGGAATAAATGTAACCAGAGAAACAAAGGACTTATGCAAAGAAAACTACAGAGCACTACTACAAGAAACCAAAAGAGATCTACAAAAATGGAAGAATGTACCATGCTCCTGGATAGGAAGGCTTAAAATGGTGAAAATGTCAATACCGTCCAAAGCAATTTACACATATAATGCAATCCCAATCCAGATTCCAGTGGCATTCTTCAAAGAGATGGAAAAAACAATTACAAACTTTATATGGAAAGGAAAGAGACCCAGGATAAGCAAAGCACTGCTCAAGAAGAATAAGGTTGGAAACCTTTCACTCCCCGACTTCAAAATTTATTACACAGCTACAGTGGTCAAAACAACTTGGTACTGGTACAATAAAAGATACATTGATCAATGGAACGAATCAATAATCCAGAAATTAACCCATCCACATACAGCCAACTGATTTTCAACAAAGTACCTAAATATGTCACATGATGGTGCTGGCAGAACTGGAAAGTTCAATATGCAAGAGATTGAAACAAGACCTTTACCTCATACCTTATACAAAAATCAACTCAGCATGGATTAAAGACCTAAATGTGAATCCCAGAATTATGAAGACCATCAATGGAAAAATAGGGACAAATGTGAAGGCTCTAATTCAAGTTATACACAGACTACCAAACATTTTGAAAACTACACAAACAGAAATAGATGATGGGTACATATTAAAAATTAAAAATGTATGTGCATCAAAAGACTTCACCAGGCTTGAACCACCAGCCTTGCAGTTCAAACGGGTTTGCAGTCTCACACAATAAACCATGGCGACACACCAGAACTCCGAATATATAGAGAGAGCTCAGGTAGCATACTGGTTACCAATCAGGCTGCGAACCTCAGTCAAGAGTTCGAAACTATCAGCTCCTCCATGGGAGAAAGATGAGGCTTTCTGCTCCTGTGAATTTTTACAGCCGTAGAAACCCTGTACAGGACCTCTAGGTTTCAGAACTGACTCCATGACACATAACAACATACACATGTGTATGTTCGGAGTCCTGGTGTGATGCTGTGGGTTGATTCGCCAGACTGCAGGGCTGTTTGAACTGCAAGGTTGGCTGTTCGGGCTCACCAGTTGCTCCTCGGAAATCCTATACAGGGTCTTATATAAGGAGCTCTGGTAACATTGAAAGAGAGAGAGAGAGAGAGAGAAAAGACTTCACCAGAAGGGTAAAAAAAGAACCCACAGAATGGGAAAAAAATCTTTAGCAACGACATATCAGACAAGGGACTCATAC
>NW_006408847.1:1919317-1919823 GCF_000296735.1 Chrysochloris asiatica
GCGGAGCCTCTGCATTACATAAGACCATAGGTGGAATCCTGACCCTCACCCAGAATCTTCTGAGGTGGAAAATTTCCACTTGAAAGGACAAGCAGACTAGCCTGGAGCGACTAGAAAAACAAACGATACTTCTTGAAAAAAAGACTGACAGGAAAAATACAGAACATTAACAGTAGTCCGACTGATTACTACAAGAATAAGCTGACTGCTTACTACAAGAACAAGCAAGTTGCTCACCCAGGAGACATCAAGGCAAGTGGTCAGGTCCCCTACATGTGTATTTTCCAGGAAAACCTAGCTTAAAACACTGGCATAAATAAACTAAATTATTTATATGAAATAGTTGTTGTTGTTAAGTGCTGTATAGTATTTCCAAGGAGCAGCTGATGAGCTTGAACTGCTGATCTTGTGGTTCTAACCGATCTTGCAGTCCAGTGCTTTATCCCACAGCACCACACCAAGACTAACATGACTACAAATTTTACCAAGTGATTTTGATTCTGTAT
>NW_006408847.1:1921393-1929386 GCF_000296735.1 Chrysochloris asiatica
TGGATATTGAAGCATAGGGAATAGCACCAAAATATTGTCAGATATTGTGCTGCATGGTGAGCCCCTCAAGTTACAAGGCACTCAAAATGCGACTGGGGAAGAGCTGCCACCTTAACGTAGAGTTGACCGTGATGGCACAAATGGAGTAAAGCCCTTGGGGCCTTCATTTGCTGATGGGGCACAACTCAAAATGAAGAGAAAGCTATAAACATCCAATAATAATTAGAATATAGAAAATATGAAATATGAATCTAGGAAAATTAGAAATTGTCAAAAATGAAATGGAACACATAAACATTGATATCCTAGGCAATTAGTGAGCTGAAATGGACTGGTAGTGTCCATTTTTAATCTGACAATCACATAGTTTACTATGTCTGGAATGACAAATTGAAGAGGAATGAATAATATTCACCATCAAAAAGAACATATCAAGATCTGTCTTGAAGTACAACACTGTCTTTGATAATATCCATATGCTTATGAAGAAGACCAATTAATACCACTATTCTTCAGATTCATGCAACAACCACTAAAGCCACTGATGAAATGGAAGAATTCTACCAACTTCTTCAGTTTGAAATTGATCAAACATGCAATCCAGATGTATTGATAACTACTGGCGATTGGAATACCAAGGTTGTAAACAAAGAAGAAGGATCAATAGTTGCAAAGTATGGCCTTGATGATGGAGATCTCATGATAGAATTTTGCAAGGTCAATGACTTCTTCATTGCAAATACCTGTTTTAAACAACATAAAAGACAACTATACACATGGGCCTCACCAGATGGCATTCACAGAAGTCAAATTGACTACATCTGTGGAAAGATACAGTGGAAACGTTCTATGTCATCAGCCAAAACAAGACCAGGGGCAGACTGTGGAACCAGACTTTGTCTCTTATACTTTGCACATATTCTCAGGAGGGACCAGTCCCAGGAGAGGGATCTCAGGCTTGGTAAAGTGGTGGATCAGTGAAAAAAGAGGAAGACCCCAAATGAGGTGAATTGGCACAGTGGTAGCAGGAATGGACTCAAGCATAACAATTGTGAGATTGGCGCAGGACCGGGCAGTGTTTGGTTCTGTCGTGCACAGGATTGCTATAAGTCGGAATAGACTCTACATTACATAACACCACTACCACCAGAGGAGTTGAAGGATGTCCTGGTGTGTTGCTATAGGATAAGCCCTGGATTGCTAACCACAAGGTCGGTGGTTCAAACCCTCCAACTGTTCCATGGAAACCTTATACATTTGAAGGGGTCGGGGAACATCCGGCCTATGGGCCACATAAGGCCAGTAAAATCATTTGGTTTGACCTTGCCAAGGCAGCTGCAGTTCCAGCTATCATTGTTGTTGTTGTTGTTAAGTGCCGTCGCGTCAATTCCGACCCATAGCGAACCTGTATAGGTTTTCCGAGGAGCAGCTGATGGGCTTGAACTGCCAACCTTGCAGTACAAATGGCTTTGCAGTCTGGTGCATTAACCCACAGTGCCACACCAGTACTCCAATCCAGCTATCATTAGGAGTGAGCTAATGAAAATGTTTGAGATAATAAATTTTAAGTTGTTAATTTTGTGTGGTCCACGAATGATGTTACAAATTTTGGCAGAAAAAAAGTTTCCCCACCCACTATACAGGATCATTATGAGTCGGAACCAAGTGGAGAGCACTTAACAACAACATGTTGCTGTTCAGTGTTTGTTGTTCAGTGTTGTCAAGTCAATTCCGGCCCATAGTAACTCTGTATAGGATTTCCAAGGAACAGCTGGTGTGCTTGAACCACCGACCTTGCAGTTCAAATGGCTTTGCAGTCTGACACATTAGCCCACAGTGCCACACCAGGACTCCAACCTAGGAGCTGTAAATCCCTCTGTGAATCCAGTGAAAGCTATGGCTCATCCTCTCAGTGGAAAAAATGCACATTTTTATAGACACACATTGCACCCTCACTGTAGGACATTCCAGACCCTTAAGCGCCTCCATCCTAAGTCCCCAGGATAAGAACTCCTAGAACATGAGAGGCAGTATAGATTAGAGGGAGGGTGGGCTCTGGGTCTGCTACTGGAGGAGCAGGGCTGCCTGACCTCATCCTGGTTTCCTGGTCCATCCTGTGAGGACACCCAGGCCATTTAGGGAGCCAGACAACAGCACAGGGTTCTCCTGTTTGCCCTCCACCCAACTCTCATACTAGGAGACCTGTTGGCACGCTGGTTCAGCACTCAACTGCTAACCAACAGTCTTCCATGGGAGAATGATGTGGCAATAAAGATGTATAGCCTTGGAAACCCTCTGTTCCATAGCGTTGCTATGTGTTGGATTCTATAGCAATAGGTTTTCGTTTTTTGTGTTTGTTTGTTTGGGTTTTGTTTTTGGTTGGGGGTGGTAACTTTTCCTGAGGACTCTCCTGGGAGTGGGGAGGCAGAAACACCTGAGTTCTGTATCAAGCCTTCACAGGCCTCTTACCTGACCCATCTAGCCCAACAGGGACAAGGACTGCCGAAAGCAACAACACTTTGTAGCGCTCAACCTAGCAAGGCGCACCTGGTCTTTTGCAAATACGTTCCAGCTTGTGCCCCTCCAAGCATGGCTTTCTTTATATATGGAAGGTCTTGCTTTTTTAAGAGAAGACTCATTTAATTCAATACCTTAAGGTCCCTTAGGCCAAGAGATATCCGTAAAGATAAAACTCTGAGGTGCTCTAGGCTTTTAACATAATTGCTTCTAAAAATACCTATTCAAAAGACTGGTGACATTAAATTTAAGACTTTTAAAACAGAGCCTAAGGAAACGCTACAGCCGAATCCTTCTCAAACATGGTAATCTTATGATTATTTGTCTCTTTTTCTGGTTCCTTCTGTAAAGCATTGCTAGAATTTATGCAAAGGGGCTTATTTTGCTAAGACATCTGGCCCTTGCGCAGCCTGTCAGCTCTTCAGCACTGTTCACTCTTCTTTTGTCCTGGGTCAAGCCGGGTGGGGAGTTGGTGGGAGGTAATTAACTCATCTTCCTGGAGCAGCAAAACCTTCCCCTTGGTAGATTAAAGTACTGCATTATTTGTTATAGAAAAGAAAATGCAGAGGAGACCTAAGAAACTAATGTCACTATTAGGAGCTTAAAGACCTCTAAGTAAACAAGAGGGCTGGGTTTGCCTTTTGTATGTTTGCTTTGAATTGCTTGCTCTGAGATATTCCCGTCTTCATGTTTGCTGAGAAATGTTTACTGTTTTAAGACAGGTCATGAAAATGCCTCTAGCTAAGTTTTTTTTTAAAGCATCATTATTTGAGTAGAGCTATTCATGCAGATAAGATGTGCTTTCAGTACTAAACTAGAAGGAAGAAAGATGGGGCACTTTTTAGGAGAGTGTCAAATCATTCTCTTACAAAATGGAGCATCTCTGTTTTTCTCTCAACCTGACACATGTTAAAATATATTAGTGATGGTCTCAGCAATGCGAGTGTGCATGTTATTCTGGGAAGCACAATCCAGTCAAAATTGACTGTTGAATTAACAGGCACCTCTAGAATAGGATGAGCGATTGCTCTGTATGATAAGCACTGGACTGCAAACCACACGTTCAATGGTTCGAGTCCACCAATTGCTCCTTGGGAAAAAGATAAAAATTTCTGTTCCCACAAAGATTTACAGTCTTGGAAAATCCACAGGGGATCACTATGAATGGGACCTGACTTGATGGCACTTAACGATAGCAACTAGAATGGAATAAGGAGCTCTGGTGGCAATGTATTTAGGCATTGGGCAACTAACTACAAGGTTGATGGTTCAAACCCACCAGCCAATCTATGGGAGAAAGATGAATGTCTCTGCTCCTGTAAAGATCTACAGTCTCTGAAATCCTATATGGTAGGGTCACTGTGTCGGAATTGAGTTGATGGTAGTGGGTAGATACTAAGACAGAAGAATTACACTTAGCAAATGTTAGTGTTGTTACTAAATGCCATCAGCTAGGTTCCAACTCATAGAAACCCTGTATAGGATTTCCAAGGAGTAACTGGCAGATTTGAACTGCCGACCTGTGGTCCACAGTCCAGTGCTGATACTACAGCACCACACCAGAAGTCTCTCTTAGCAAATAATGGCTTTTAAAAAACAAAATCGGTGTTTTCCTGTTGTGTTGGTGATTCATGTACTTAATTTTGTTAAGCGAAGTTTTAAGTGTACATGAAAAATGCACAGAAAAGTACAGAGTTCCCATATTCCCTTTTATCCCCCCAGCCCCTGCACATTGTTTCCCTATTATTAAACATCTTGCGCTAGTGTGTATACTCCTATTTGTTATAGTTGATGAACCAATATTGATATACTATTGTTTACATAAGGGCTCACTCTTTGTCTGGTACAGTCCTATGTGTTTTGACTAATTTATAATGTCATGTGTACACCGTAACAGTATCAAACAGTTTCATTGCCCTGAAAATGGCCCGTGCGCAATCTGTTCATCCTTCTCCCACTTCATTTTTTATAATGTCAAATCCAGTCTGTGACAAGTTGTGGGTGAGTCATAAGCTGTTTGTGGAGATTTGAGGAGGCAAATCTGGATTTCTCTTGCTTTTTTAAAAAAAAAAAATTTACACTTTTGTTTTCTATTATCTGGAAAGAACGAAACTCTTATTGACTCTGTACAGCCTCCACCTCTTTCCTGTCTGGCAGCGCCTTTCAGTAACCTGGGGAACGAGTGCCCTCTTCTGGAAAATCTACTAATTGCAAATTCAGAAAGGTTTTGGGTTACCAAGTAGGCCTTATGTTTGAAATATTTTTAGTAAACAATACAAAAGAAATAGTAAAGAACACCAAAGAAATGTCAATATATTTCCTACATTCAAAGAGCCCTGGTGGCACCCTCGTTAACTGCTCCAGCGGTAACCTAAAGGGCACTGGTTCAAACCCACCAGCTGCTCCTTGAAAGAAAGATGTGACAGTCAGCTTCCATAAAGATCATTGTTGCTGTTGTTGTTAGCTGCCTTCGAGTCGATTCAAACTCATAGTAACCCTGTATAAGGTTTCCAAGGAGCAGCTGGTGGTCTGAATTGCTAAACTTGTGGTTCTCCATCCAGCGCTGATCATACAGCATCACATACCCTATGGGGGCAGTTCTACTATGCATTGGAATCAGTCGAATATCGATGACTTTGGTTTCCTGTTTTGGTTTGGTTTCATTTTTCTATATATACAAAGGGCCTAATTTTATTTTAGAAGATAAAACAATTTGCTTTGGAATTTTAAAAGTGATCTGTATGTTGTTGTTAGGTGCCATTGAGTGGGTACCGACTCATAGCGACCCTATGCACAACAGAATGAAACACTGCCCGGTCCTGGGCCAACCTCACAATCATCGCTACACCTGAGCCGATAGCTGCTGTCACTGTGCCAATCCATCTTGCTGGGGGTCTTCCTCTTTTTCTCTGACCCTCCACTTTACCAAACATGATATCCCTCCCCAGTGACTGGTCCCTCCCGATAATATGTCCAAAGTAAGAGAGACAAAGTTTGGCCATCCTGGCCTCCAAGGAGCACTCAGGCTGCACTTCTTCTAACACAGATTTGTTTGTTCTTCTGGCAGCCTATGGCACTTTTAATATTCTCCTCCAACACCATAATTAATGCATAAATTCTGCTATGGTCTTCCTTATTCACTGTCCAGCTTTCGCATGCATGTGAGGTTACTGAAACTAACATGGCTTCTATTAGGTGCACCTTAGTCCTCAAACTGCCATTTTTTCTCTTCAACACTTTAAAAAGGTCTTGTGCAACAGATTTGTCTAATGCAATAATACATCATTTGATTTCTTGACTGCTGCTTCCATGAGTGTTGATGGTTGGGCAGAGCAAAATGAAGATTTTGACAACTTGAATATTTTCTACATTTATATGGAAGTTGTTTATTGGTCCAGTGGTGAGGATTTTTGTTTTCTTTACATTGAGATGCAAGCCATACTGAAGGCTGTGGTCTTTCATCTTTATCAGAAGGTATTTTAAGTCCTCTTTGCTTTCAAGCAAACAAGGTTGTATCATCTGCATATAGCAGGTTTTAATGAGTCTTCCTCCAATCCTGATGCCACATTTTTCTTTATACAATTCAGTTTCTCAGATTATTTGCTCAGCATACAGAGTAAGTAAGTATGGTGAGAGAATAAAACCCTGGTACATAAGTTTCCTACTTTTAAACCATTTGGTTTAAAAGTGTTCCCTTGTTCTGTTAGAAAAACTGCCTCTTGGTCTGTGTACAGGTTCCTCATAAGCACAATTAAGTGTTCTGGAATACCTAATGTCACAATGTTGTCCGTAGCTTGTTATGATCCACACAATTGAAAGTCTTTGCATAATCAGTAAAACACAGGTAAACATCTTTCTGGTATTCTCTGCTTTCAGCCAAGATCAGTCAGCAATGTTATCCCTCATTCCATGTCCTCGTCTGAAATCAGCTTGAACCTCTGGAAGTTCTCTGTCAATGTATGGTTGCAGCTGTTTTTGTATTATCTTTAGTAAAACTTTACTTGCATGGAATATGATTGATATTGTCTGATGATTTCCACATTTCGTTGTGTCACCTCTCTTTGTAATGAACACAAATATGGATCTCTTCCAGTCAATTGGCCAGCTATTTGTCTTCCAAATTTCTTGGCATGGATGAGTGACTGCCTCCTGTGCTGCATCACTTTTCTGAAGCATTTCAATTTGCATTTCATGAATTCCAGGTGCCTTGTACTTTGCCAATGACTTCCGTGCACCTTGGACTTCTTCCTTCAGGATCATTGGCTCTTGATCATATGCTACCTCTTGAAAGGATTGAACATCGACCATTTCTTTTGGGTACAATGACTCTGTGTATTCCTTCCATCTTCTTTTGATGCTTTTTACATCATTCAATAATTTGCCTGAAGAATCCACAAGTGGAGGTTTGAATTTTGTCTTCGGTTTCCTCATCTTGAGAAATGCTGAGCATGTTCTTCCCTTAGGGTTTTCCAAATCCAGTTCTTTGCACATATATCATTGTAACATTTGACTTTGTCTTCTCAAGCTGACCTTTGAAATTGTCACTTCTTCCATTTGCTTTAGCATTTCTACACCGGAGAGCAAGTTTCAGTGTCTCTTCTGACATCCATTTTGGTCTTTTCCTTCTTTTCCTTCTTTCTTGGCTTCCTAAGGACCTTTTGCTTTCTTCCTGTATCATGTTCTTGATGTCATCGCACAACTCTTCTGGTCTCCTGTCTTAGTATCTAAAGCATCAAATCTGCTCTTCGGATGATCTCTAAATTCAGGTGGGATATGTTCAAGGTCATATTTTGGCTCTTGTGGAGTGTTTTCATTTTATTCATCCTCTGCCTGAATTTGCATATGAGCATATGATGGTCTGTTCCACAGTCTGCTGTTGGCCTTGTTTTGGCTGATGATATGGAATTTTTTTATCATCTCTTTCCACAAATGTAGTCAGTTTGATTTCTGTGTATTCCATCTAGTGAGGTCCATGTGTATTCCATCTGGTGAAGTCCATGTCTTTTATGTTGTTTTAAAAAAGTATTTGCAGTGAATAAACCATTGGTCTTGCAGAATTCTATCATGTGATCTCCAATATCATTTCTATCACCAAGGCCATATTTTCCAACCACTGATCCTTCTTCTTTGTTGCCAACCTTTGCATTCCAATTGCCAGTGGTTATCAATATATCTTGATTTCATGTTTGATCAATTACAGACTGAAGAAGTTAATTCTTAAATTTCATCATCACTGACTTTAGTGATTGGTGTGTACATTTGGATAATAGTGGTATTAACTGGTCTTTCTTGTAGGTGTATAAATATTATCTTATCACAGACAGTGTTTTACCTCATGACTGATCTTGATATGTTCTTTTTGATGATGAATGCGACACCATTCCTCTTCAATTTGTCATTCCCTACATAGTAAACCATGCTTTTGTCAGATTCAAAATGGCCAATACCAGCCCATTTTAGTTCACTAATGCCTAGG
>NW_006408847.1:1931221-1932770 GCF_000296735.1 Chrysochloris asiatica
GCTCCTGTAAAGATTTACAGCCTCGGAAACCCTATACAGGGTCGCTATGAGTTGGAATGAGCTCCATGGCACACCACCAAAGCAATATCATATACTCCCCTAAGTACTATTGACTAATCATAACAAGGATCTTTCATAGTCTCTTCAGAGAGAATATTGAAGAACAAGTACTCAGTACTTACTTGTTCCTCCCATCTTTGCCCTCAGTGGTTTAGGGAAATCCCCAACCCACTGCCATGCCCTTTACCTTATTTGTGGAGGACTGAGTTTGTGGATCTTTCAAATTTTTCTTATCCATGACTCACTAGCTTAACACCTTGGGCAGGTTACTTTTCTAAACCTCAGTTTCGCCATATTAAAAAAAAAAAAAAAAATGAGAATACAAGTGATTGGAATTCAATAATCTGTGGTGGATGCTGAACTCAGTATCTTCACATAGAAAAATTTTCAGTACATGTTAACTGCCACCACATTTGCAGCCACCATTACCACCACCATCATGGAAAAAATTGTTTCCTTTCCTCCTCTTCATTTTTTTTTCTTTCACTTTTTAGCTATAAAATAGAAAACACATAATACCTCAGAACAAACGTAGAAGTTGTTGAGTACCTTCTAGTGGATTCTAACTCATAGTGACCCTATGCCCCATTAGGTTTTCTTGGCTTTAAATTTTACTGAGTCCTTTCTCCTACTGAGTGGTAAGCAGTCCAGGTCTTAACTGCTGTGCCACCAGGTCTCCTTATGTGGAACACAGGTAAACACTCCACATAACCAAAACTGCTGGCTCTCCCAAAAGGTCCTCCATTGCCTGCTCCAACCTCAACTCCCTTCCTGGAAAAGTAACCAAACCACTGCCCTAACTTTGATCATAGTCACTTTCTTGTGTTTCTTGGTGGTTCTACCACCCAACATGCATTCCTAGACATTATAGTTTACCCCCAGCTTATATTTTAACAGTATGTCTTTAAAATTTATTTAAATCTATGCACTCTCCTTCGTTCCTTCTCATTTCAATTTATCTATCCAAAGTGTGGGATATTTTGCCTATAGAGCTTCTCAGAGTCTGAATTTGCTGATCTTTGACTAAAGGTGCAAGCCCACTGGTTTCTCTGACCTCTGTAATTCCTACACCAGATCCAGAGCTGGATCAGACTCCTGTTCAATCCCTTTACTGGACTCTAGGTGGTGCTGTGTTCTCTCATTAGGAGTCACATTGCTATGGTTCTCTCTAATGTTAACAGTTAACGCTCCTGGTGTATATTCTCTTCAGTTTACGGTTGTTGTTAGGTGCCATTGAGTTGGTAATGACTCATGACAACCCTATACACAATAGAAACATTGCCAGGTTCTGTCGCAACCTCACAATCGTTGCTATGTTGCTATATCTGAGTCCATTGCTGTGCCAATGTGCCAATCTCTCTTGTTGGGGTCTTCTTTGTCTCTAACCCTCCACTTTACCAAACTGGTATCCTTCTCCAGGGACTGATCCCTCCTGATACTATGTCCCAAGTATGAGAGATGAAATCTGTCCATCATGACTTCCAAAGAG
>NW_006408847.1:1933304-1934544 GCF_000296735.1 Chrysochloris asiatica
CAATCCTGATACCACCTTCTTCTTCATATAAACCAGCTTCTTGGATGATTTTCTCTGCATACAGATTGAATAAGGAGCTCTGGTTACATAGTGGTTACATAATGGGCTGCTAACCTCAGGGTCAGCAGTTTGAAACTACCAGCTGTTCCATAGGAGAAAGATGAGACCCTGTACAGGGTCACTATGTGTCAGAAGCAACTCCACAGCACATCACCACCACCACCACCACAGATTGAATAAATATGGTAAAAGAATACGACCCTGGCACACATCTTTCCTAATTTTAAACCATTCGGTGTTCCCTTGTTCTGTTCAAACAACTGCCTTTTGTTCTATGTACAGGTTCCTCTAGAGCACAATTTAAATTTCCAGAATATTCATTCTCCACAATGTTGTCCATAGTTTGTCATGATCCATACAATCAAAAGTCTTTGTATAGTCAATAAAGCACAGATAAACATCTTTCTGGTATTCTCTGTTTTCAACCAAGATCCATCTGACATCAGCAATAATATCCCGTGTTACACGTCCTCTTCTGAATCAGCTTGAACCTTTAGAAATTCTCTGTCAATGTATGGATGCAGCCATTTTTGCGTTATCTTCAGCAACATTTTACTTGCATGCAATATTTATGATACTGGCCGATGGTTTTCACACCTTTCTTTGAAATGAGCATAAATATGGATCTCTTCCAATCAGTTGGCCAGGTATTTGTCTCCAGATTTCTTGGCATAGCTGTGTGAATGCCTTCAGTGATGTATCAATTTGTATTCCATCAATTCTCAGTGCCTTATTCTTTCCCAAGGTCTTCAATGAACCTTGGATTCTTTCCTCAGGATCATTGGTTCTTGATCATATGCTACCTCTTTATATAGTTGAACATGGACCAGTTCCTTTTGGTACAGTGACTCTGTGTATTCCGTCTATCTTCTTTTGATGCTTTCCACATCATCCTATATTTTGCCCATAAAGTCCTTCACCATAGCAAGTTGAGGCTTGAATTTTTTCTTCAGTTCCCTCAGCTTGAGAAATGCTGAGTGTGTTTCTTCCTTTTTAGTTTTCTAACTCCAGGTCTTTGTGCACATTTTATTACATTTGACTTTGTCTTCTGGAGCTGACCTTTGAAATTTTCTGTCAGCTCTTTTACCTCCTCATTTCTTCCTTTGCTTTAGCCTTTCTACAATGGAGAGCAAGTTTCAGAGTCTCTTCTGACATCCATTTTGGTCTTTTCCTTTTTTCT
>NW_006408847.1:1935794-1937308 GCF_000296735.1 Chrysochloris asiatica
ATTGATACCAAGACACACTGACATCTCCAAGTAATGCTGGACCTACAAATGCTAAAACAAGCAACTTGTCCCGTAGCTGACAGAAAAAGAAAGCTTTCGATAAAAGCTGACAGTCTGAATTTGGACTTCTAGCCTATGGGAGAATAAATTTCTGTTTGTTACTGTCACTCACTTGTATTTCTATTATAGCATCACTAGATAAGACAGAATTGACAGAATTCTTATTTTGCATTTTATTCTATCTTACTAGACTTTTATTAATTTGATGTTATGTTTTTTCTTTTGGTCAATTTCAAGTAAAATTCAATTTCCTGAACTTTTAGAAGGTAGCAGCATAGCTTTTTTATCTTCACAAAAACCCCTTTTATTTTTTGCTTGTGTGAGTTATGTGAGTAATGTGTCTAATGAATGCTCACAATTTTGGCAGTTTGGTTCCTGAGGTTTCCTGGCTCTGCACCCTTTCCCTAGTTTTATCTGGGTCTTCTCTCCTTTTTCTATGTTGTCTACATCCTACTCTATTCTGAGTCCACCACCCATTTCTCCTCACTGAGGAGCTTTGCCCTGTCCTGAAGGGAGCCCTGGCTGGACTATTTTGATAGTTCATGGGGGTTAGACTGTTCCAGCCTCTTCTGAACTTACATGGACCTCTTATAATTACCCACTACTGAATTGGGTAACCCCTTTCAGTTTTAGTCTCAAACTGCCCTGGCATGCTTTGCAGTGAACACCTAATGGCTACTTTGGGATTCTTCTGTTTGAAGGTTTGTTAGATGTCTTGTTGCTTCCTTTTGCTTTTTTTCCGCACAGATATTGATTACCATGTAGACTTGGTGGCTGTTTGTGGTTTGTGTTAATCCACTGGTATTTTGGGATTTGTGAGAATCACTTAACTTTTAGCTCCATTGTATTGATTGTACATGTGACTTTGCTTTTGCTACCTAATTGCTTTGTCTGTTTTTATGGGGGATTTGGAGTGACTTAAAAAATTACATTGTTACTATTGCCATCTTTCTAGAATCTTCTTTGGACCATTTCATAGATTGTTGTTGTAAAGTGTAGTCAAGTCTGTCCTGACTCACAGCAACCTCATACAGGGTTTTTGAGAAGCAGCAGGTGGGTTAGAACCGTCAACCTTGGAGTTCAAACTGACTTTGAGGTCCTGCAGTGCCATAGTAGATAATGACATTTCATTTGCCTTTCATTTCACCATTTGCTTTGAACTTGATCCATTTGTATAGTGCAGATTCAAGTCAAGATTGATAATCACATTGAGGATCATTAGCTATTTCAAATAGTGCATGTTCTTCGTTACTCTGGTTAATTAGAGTTGAATACTCCAGGACCTCAGGATTCTTTCAAATCACATTTGACAGTCAGAGTTTACAAGGCCAGTGATTCAGCAATCCCACCAAAGGCCTCTAATGAAACATTAGCTGCCACAACTTTCCTGGTCCCTTTGCATGTCTGCCATGCACCTTTGGATAGATTGCATCTTACTAAGGACTTACATGGAA
>NW_006408847.1:1938678-1940068 GCF_000296735.1 Chrysochloris asiatica
AAATCATACACCTTGTTTCATTACAATGATTATAATCCCCTCCATGTACCATCAGTTAACAGTATTTCTCTAAATTCACTTTAGCTCTTTTTTAAAAAAAACACTCAGGCATATATAATAATTTACACCGCCAAAGGGCTTAGTTATTTTCTTGATGCATTTTCACACAAATAAATGAGGCAAAACTCCCAGGCCTAACAGTAGACACCTGTGGGGTTTTCATCCTCTTTTCCTCACCATCTGTATTGGTAGAAAAGTACTCTGGGGTTTCAAATGTCGCATCATCATTATGATTTTCAAGAGAGAAAAGAAAGAGAAAAGCTGACTAGGAAAATGATCGTGGCATAAATCCCAGACAGAATCCTTTTGAACCAGATGCTAAAGAAGGAAAATGGCAAGCAGGTGCCTTCAGAATGAGAAATGAGATTTCAAGCAAGCAGAACAGAATGTGTGCCATTTGAAGGGTGCAGGGGATGATGCCATGTGTGGAGCAGCAGCAGGCATCCATGAATGCACAGGCCCTTCAAGTGGTGATGAATAGCAAACCTAATTGCCAGAGAAGCCCACAAACCTCTCTGTGTAGGGAAGAGTGTGGGGACTTTGATGTGGAGGAAGTACAAGTGTGTTGGAGAGAAAATGATTCACTTACGCATTTCATATAGACAGAAGAGAAGCCTGGACTGCCTATGAAAACGAGAGATATTCGATACTGGGTAATCTCAAAACCTTGTGAGCCAAGGCTACAGGAAGACCATAAGGATGAACCAAACATGTATCTGCTTCTGGTTACTCCCTTCAGAAGTTCTCTACACCCTGTTCCTTCTATGCAACAGTTGTTGGTAGTTGTTGATGTTGGGTGCCACTGAGTCCAACTTTCAGCTTTGTTGGGACATACATTCCTACATATGAACAATGAAGGTGGTTGTGGAGGTTGTTACATTCTATTGAGTTCATTCCAATTCATAGTGACACTGTATAGGGTTTCCAAGGAGTGGCTGGTGTTAGCAGTCCAGTGCTTACCCTACAGTGCCATACCAAGATGCTGCAGAAAATGGAGCAGAAAACTTCCCTCTGTACTCAATTGGACTCTATCTCAAGTTCACTAATGAAGGTCTGGAGACCCTTCTGAGTCTGCTACGCTTCAAGTACACCAAGGACATGGAATGGCAGACAACACAAAAAACTTTCCAGAGACGGTTCAACAGAGCATGGTACCAACTTGTCATCAAACTTGCCAAATCAGATTCAAGAGTTTGTGTATCTGAAAAAAAAATCCAAATCCATTTCAAGGTACTCTGAAGCAAGAGGTTGTTATTGTTAAGTGCCTACCATCAAGTCAGTTCCTATCATAATGGACCCTGCCCAGGGTTTCTAAAGAGTGGCTGGTGAG
>NW_006408847.1:1940529-1943013 GCF_000296735.1 Chrysochloris asiatica
CCCCATGGAACACAGTTCTGCTCTGACAGACATGGGGCTGCTTCAGTATGTTAGAGTCAACTTGAGGGCAGCTGTTCTGTTTTTGCTCAATCATGAAGCCTAAGAGGCTCCCAAGGAAGTGGCTCCCAAGTTACAAAGGCTTGATGGCACTTAACAACAACAAGGACTAATAACTAATTGAGCATCTTTTCATGTGATTATTGAACATTTGTCTATCTTCTTTTTTTCATCAAAGTGATATCTTTGCTTTTTTTTTAATGTTTTATTGTGAATTATGTGATAGTTTACATGGGAGAACATTAGCTTTACATTCATCCTGTCGTATATTGTTTCATTGCCATGGTTACAATCCCCTCCATGCATCATCAACCAACCAAAGGGTATATATACCCTGCAAGCCTGCCCCTTGGTCATCAGCACACAGCCCCTCTTCCTCTCTGGGTCTAGAGTCCCCATTGCTCCTTCTTGACACATCATCATCTCTGCCTCCATTACTGGCGTCACTGTGGGTAGGGTCCTGCCCTCCGCTCTTCTCCCTTAATTGTCCCAGGGACCTCTGCATCTCTTTTCATCAGTCCCGCCCAGATTGGATACTACTCAGTGGAGATTCTGCCTTCCTCTGTGCCTTCTGGGTCTAGGCTCCCTCTTGAAAGCTTGTAAGCCAGTCACTTCTTGTCTTTGTAGCCCTTCTCCCCCCATTTTGGGTAGCCAATGTTCAAGTTTCCCATCCCTGTCTTCCCTGTGTACCCTGTGATCCTCGCTGTAAAGATTTGTTCCCTTTTTTGAGATACTACATCCATAGGTATAAGTCAAATTCATTAAATTGTATCAGATTACTCTTTTTTTTCCTCTTCTTTCTTCTGATCATCCAGCCATTGAAGCCTGGTCAAGTGGGTATTATCTACATGTGTGGGTATTCTTGTGCATATCCCCTCACTTCTTATCAGCTGGACGCTTCACTCTCCACTCTTGTCCTCTGTGGCCATGTCATTGTCTCTGGTCCCTGGAGTCTCCAGGTATTGCCATACTGCTGGCCAACCAGGTCTCCACCCAGGTTCACAGGGGTCTATTGAACGTGGTCTGACTTAGATCACAGTTTCATTGCTGTTTTGTCTATATACTTTGATGAAATGTCCTTGCCTATTTTTTTTAATTGGTTACTTATTATCATGTGTTAGCAATTGATTTTCTCCCCATTTGGGGGGAATACAACACAGAATAATACTGATAGCACTTTAAGTCCATTGCTCATTGTGTCAATTTCTAAATTTTACAAACATATGAATACAAATATCTTTCTTACCCTCGTTGAATTAAAGAAAAACTAAAGGCCATAAAACATATCAGAAAGAACACCCCTGTTTCTACCCTCAAGATCATCTCCTAACATGTGTCAGTGGAACACAAAAACTTCATGGCTACTAGCATCGCCAGGGAAATTGATTTTACGGACAACTATCTGACTGACTGATAGAAGAGATCTGTATTTGTGCCCATTCCAAAGAGAGGTGCCCCAACGGAATGCGGAAATCATCGGACAATCTCTTTGATATCCCGTGAGTAAAGTTTTACTAAAGGTAATACAGAAATGGCTACAAGCATATATTGACAGTGAACTTCCACAGATTCAATCTGGATTCAGAAGAGGTTGTGGAATGAGGAATATCTTTGCTGATGTCCAATGTGTCTTGGCTGAAAGCAGAGAATATCTGAAAGATGTTTACCTGTGCTTTGTTGACTACGCAAAGGCTTTCGATTGTGTGGATCATGACAAGCTATGAGCAACATTGCGAAGTATGAGTATTCTGGAACACTTAATTGTGCTCATGAGGAATCTGTTCAAACAGAACATGGGAACAATGAATGGTTTAAAATTAAGAAAGGTGTGCAACAAGGTTGTATTATTTCACCATACTTATTCAACCAGTAAAGGAGCTCTGGTAGCGTAGAGGTTACAAATTGGACTGCAAACCACAAGGTCAGCAGTTTGAAACTACCAGCTGCTCCATGGGAGAAAAATGAGGCTTTCTGTTCCCGTAAAGATTTACAGCCTCAGAAACCCTGTACAAGGTCGCTATGGGTCAGAACCGACTCGACGGCACTTAACAACAACAACAATTCAACCAGTATGTTGAGAAAATCATCTAAGAAGCTGAGTTATATGAAGAAAAACATCAGGATTGGAGGAAGGCTCATTAACAACCTGAAATATGCAGATGATAAACTCTTGTTTGCTGAAAGTGAAAACGACTTAAAATATTTACTGATGAAGATCAAAGAGCACAGCCTTCAGTGTGGCTTGCATCTCAGTGTAAAGAAAACAAAAATCCTCACCACTGGACCATAAACAACAGTCTTATAAACTGAAAATAGATTTAAGTTGTCAAAGAATTCATTCTTCTTGGATCAATTATCAACACTCAAGGAAGCAGCAGTCAAGAAATCAGACAATGTATTGCATTAGGCAAGTCTGCTACACAAGAC
>NW_006408847.1:1943770-1945712 GCF_000296735.1 Chrysochloris asiatica
ACAATAACAACATTAGCCCAGAGTCCTGGTGTGGCACTGTAGAATAAACACTGGGCCACAAGGTTGGTTTGAACCACAAGGTCAGTAATTCAAACTCACCAGTGGATCCTTGGGAACCCTATACAGGATCTCTATGAGTCAAGACCAAGGACTTTGCAATAACAAAATAACAATAGAAAAAGTCTTGTGAAGATCAGAATGACTGAGTATAACATAGTTAAGATGCTAAAGGAACAATAACATGAATAAAAGACAAAAGCTCTACTACAGAATAACCAAAATGACAAGGAAGACATCAAAATAAGGAATGGTGATGAGCATTAAATGTATAGTTACTAGAAGAACTAAGATTACGTAAAGGTGAAAAGAAATAGAGTATATACAATTATTGTATATACAGATAACATACGTAAGTCAGAAAGTGTTGCTATAAAATTATAGACCTCTATTAAAAGAAATATCAAAATGTGAAGCTATTGTTTCTCAAAATATCATCTATCTGGGTCTACATACTCCTGAAGGTGTTATTTCAATCTCTAACATTTCCCCCAAAGAATTCACACTCTTCGATTTATACCATGTCAAAACAGTAATTGGCATCTTCAAGAGACTTAAATTGCTGAGTTTTGGAAATCAAATCAAGTCTGAAGTGGGAAGAACAGGACACTAGGGTGGATGAGGTAAGATATACCAACAAAAGTCTTGTAGGACTGCCCTTTCTACTCTTGAATCATGAGCAGGTACATTTTCATGATAGAAAATATGCCTCATTGTAAATGTCCTGGCCTTTTTCTCACTAATACCGTTTTCAGTTCTCTTAAAATTTCTTCATGACAAGCTCCCATGATAATCCTATGTCATTCAAGATAATCTGTCAAGTTTACTCCTTTAGAATCCCCCTAAAAAACTGTCACTATATGGAGCATATAGTAGGCAAAATAATGAAAACATCTTAGATATTATCAAACATCTTAAGGCAAAGAATTGCTAGGCCAATGGACTCAGGACTATAGTCTCAGAGGACACCATAGTCCATTGGCATAGCATAGTCCACAAAGACAATGTTCTTCATCCTACTTTGGTAAGTAATGTCTGTGATTTTAAAAGCTCATGAGCAATCATCCAAGGTGCTTTCCATGTGTGGAACAAAAAAAGAGTAATGAAAATTGAAGACACTTGGAATTAACCAGTCCAATGGACGAATGAGGCATGTGAACATCAGTCTCCGCAACTCTGAGACCAAAAGAACTAGATGGTGCTTGGCAACAACTATCAGCTGCTCTGAAAGGGATCACTTTAGAAGTTCCCAGATACAATGGGAGAACATGTGGAAAAAGCTCAAAATTATGTATATATAAAGACCAGGTTTACTGGTCAGAAAGAGACTGGAGGAACCAGAAACTGTGGCCCTCAACCACACTTCAGTTTTGGAAAGAAACTCACCCTCATGGCCCAATTTTCAGTCAAGCAACAACAACACTTATACTTACCATGGAATGGTCAATCACTCAAAATCAAAAGGGCAACATTTACCTGGAGACAAAGTTGATAAGGGATGGGAAAGAAGGTGGAATGGAAATAGGAACCACAGGGAGGAAGTGGGATAACTATTGTTGCATGGAGAAGACTGCAGTCATTGAGATGAAACAAAGTGTATGATTTATTGAATGTAAAACTAATGAGCTCTGTAAATCTTAAGTCAATTCACAATAAAAAGTTTTTTAAAAATACAGGAAAGAAAGACAAGACTAAAATGGATGTCAGAAATGATTCAGAAACTTGCTCTTGAGTGTAGATTTGAGAAGGGATTTGTGAGTGGAAAGAAGTGAGTGGAAAAATAAGGAGGTTAAAAAGCTGAACAGAGGAGAACAAACAAGATGGCAGACAGGGTAGCAGTGCATTGAGGAGCCCCATCATAAACAACACAGAATACCGGACCAAG
>NW_006408847.1:1950862-1974401 GCF_000296735.1 Chrysochloris asiatica
TGATGAACCTGACCTATACTCATGGAGGTAGTAACTCTAAATACCAAAAGAGAGAGGAGTCTTCACATCAAGTATCAATGTCATCCCCTCTGTACACAGGGTAGATATGGACGGGCAACTTAGACATTGGCTATGAAAAATGAGGGGACAATAAAGGCATGAAGTGACTGGCTTACAAGGTTTCAAGAGGGAGTTTAGTTTA
Organism: Chrysochloris asiatica; assembly: GCF_000296735.1. NCBI lineage: Eukaryota > Metazoa > Chordata > Mammalia > Afrosoricida > Chrysochloridae > Chrysochloris > Chrysochloris asiatica. The sequence continues at coordinate 1,951,065 of NW_006408847.1, forward strand.
AGAGTATGGGGGGAAGAAAGAGTCCCTACTGAATAGTTTTCATCTTGTCTAGGTGGATCTGATAAAAAGAGATGGGGATAAGATTCATTTGATTCAGTAGTGAATCATTGTTATCATGACTAATTGCAACTGTCACAATTGTAAAGGTAGAAGTTTTGTAATCTTACAGTCCAGAAACAGAGGACTTTAGGACCATCAAGGGAGAAGAGCACAAGCAGAATGAGGGACCTTATCCAGAGAAGCAGTGATGCCAGAGATGGAGTCAGAGATGGGGTCATGGAGAGGGGGAGTGGCTGAGGACTCTAGATTTATTAGAAAAGAGGGACTAAGAGCTGGTGGCCAGGAGGCAGACGTGCAGAATGTGCCCATTGGTATAAATTATTATATATGCCTAAGTGTTTAAAAAATTTTTTTAAAGCTAAAATGAATAGAGAGAAATATTGTTAACTGGTGGTACACGGAGGGGATTATAATCATTGTAATTAAACAAGGTGTATGATTTTTTAATGTAAAATTGATGATCTGCCCTGTAAACTTTCATTCAATCCACAATAAAAACATTAAAAAAAAATTTTTTTTAAGCTGAACAGAAAATTTCAAAGGGCAGCAAGAGAAGACAAAGTCAAGTACTATAATGAAATGTGCAGAAAGCTGGAGATAGAAAACCAAAAGGGAAAAACACACTCAGCATTTCTACAGCTAAAGAACTGAAGAAAAAATTCAAACCTTGACTTGCAATATTGAAGGGATTCTATGGGAGTCCTAATGTGGTTCTGTCAGAAAAGCACTGGGCTGCTAACTATAAGTTCAGCAGTTCAAGCCCACTAGACACTCCTCAGAGACCCTACACAGAGTTGCTGTGATTCCAAACCAATTTGATGGCACTTACCAACAGGACAAATCCCCTTCCAAGACTGAAACTCAAAGGGAACACATGAGCAGGTATGTAAGCTTGCTGGTGACCACATTGCTGAGTGGAAGAGGGGCAAAAGCTGCGATGAAGAAATGGGCTGAATTCAACCACATTCTATAGATTCCCGCTGACCTGGAGATAAGAGAGAGAAGAGGAAGAGCTGGATGGCCCAAAGTGTGGTGAGATCTGGAGACTCCTGAGCCCATGGACAAGGACATAGCCACAGAGGACTAAATCTGAGAGTGAAGCATCCAGCTGATATGAAGTGAGGGGGGACACACAAGAACTCCCAAACTTGCAGACAGTACCCATTTGATCTAGTCTCAATGGCTTGATGATCACAACTCAGCTAGAGGAAGCTTAAAAAAAAAAAAAAATTTATATAAAGAAAACAAGGGTAAATTGCTACAATTTGATTAACTTGACCTATACTCATGGGTGTAGTAGCTCAAAATACCAAAAGAGAGGGAAGGAGTCTTCACATCAAGTATCAATCCTATCCCCTCTGTATAGGGAAGGGCAACTTAGACATCGGCTACCTAAAATGAAGGGACAATAAAGGCATGAAGTGACTGGCTTACAAGTTTTCAAGAGAGAGTTTATTTTAAGAGTGTGTGGGCGAAGGTAGAATCCCCACTGAACAGTTGTCTAGATGGGTCTAATGAAAAGAGATGGGGATAAGATTCTTATGATTCAAAAGTGAGTAATTGTTAATCATGACTAATTGTGACTGTCACAATGTAAAGGTAGAAGTTTTGTGACAAAAATGGGGGAGTAGTAAATCTTATAGTCCAGAAACAGAGGACCCCAGGACCATCAAGGGAGAAGAGCATAAGTGGAATGCAGGACCCTATCCAAAGAAGCAGCAACAACATCAAATATTTCAACAAACTGAGCGCCAGAGGCACTCACTTGTCTATACCAAGAAGTTTGGAAGGCAGCTACCTGGCCAACCAGAAGAGATTCATATTTGTGCCCATTCCAAAAAATAAAAGTGACCCAATAGAATATGAAAATCATCAAAAATATTAGTATCACATGCAAATAAAATTTTGCTTAAGGTGATTCAAAAACACTGCAGCAGTACGCTGAGAAATTCAAGCTGGATTCAGAAGAGGCTGTGGAACTAAGAATATCAATGAATCTTAACTGAGAGCAGAGAATAACAGAAAGATGTTTACTTGTGCTTTATTGACAATGCAAAAGCATGTAATTGTGTAGATAATGACAAACAACGGATAACATTGAGAAGAATGTTCAGGATATTCCTGACACTTCATTGAACTCATGAGGAACGTGCACATAAGCCAAGAGGCAGTCACAAGAACATAATGAATGGTATAAAGTCAGAAAAATTGTGTCCAAGAGTTGTATCCTTTTACCATACATATTCAAATCTATATGCTGAACAAATAATATAAAAAACTGGATTATATGAAGAATGTGGCATCAAGATTGGAGGAAGACTCACAATATGCAGATGAAGCAACCTTGCTTGCTGGAAGTGAAGAGGATTTAAAATACTGTTGAAGATCAAAGACTAAAGTCTTCAGTATGGATTGAACTTCAGTGTGAAGAAAACAAAAACCCTCATAATTAGCATCATGATAAGTAGAGAAAGGGTTAAAGTATCAAAGACTTAATTTTGTTTGGATCCACTTTTATCATTCATGGAAGCAGCAGTCAAGAAACCAAACAACATATTGCTTTAGGCAAATCTGCTGCATAAGACCTCTTTAAAGAGCAAAAAAGGTCTGTGCTGTAAGAAGTGCAGCCAGAATGCTCCTTAGAATACAGATAGCAAGACATTGTCTCTCATACTTCAGACATCTTGCTAGAAGGGCTGGTTCTCGGAGAAGGCCATCATGCTTGGTAAAGTAGAGGGTCAGTGAAAAAGAGGAGGACTCCCCATGAGATGGCTTGACACAGTGGCAGCAGCAATGGGCTCAAATGTAACAACTGTGGGCATGACACAGGACTAGGCAGTGTTTCATTTTGTTGTGCATATGGTCATTATGAGTCGAAAATGACTCAAAAACTCCTAATAACAAAACACAGCCACATGTTTCTGTTTCTTTCCACATCTCATTTTCTGTTGTTGTTGAATATAGACATTTAAAATAATATAATATGACAACTCTGGAAATTAGATTCCCTTCCTTACCAGATGTTTGATGCTTCTTGTTGATGCTGTTTATTTACTTACTGACCTTTCTGAACTAATTCTGTAAAAGTTATATTCTTTGTCACGTGTGGCTATTTGGTCAGCTAATGATTAAACAGAGATTTTCTTAAATGAAAAAAAAGTAGTCACCATAACATTCTGAGCTGGACTCTCTGCCTTGAATTTAACTGGTCCAGCAGCTCCCCTTAGAAGCCATTGGTTTGATTGTACCTCTGGGAGGGAAGGCAAAGAGAGGAGATACCCTAACAAGACTAAGACAAGCTTATTACTGAGAGAACTTCTCTGCAGACATCCACCACTTACAGACACATGTTTAAACACATTCTATTTAAAATAAATCCATACATATTTGAACTGGAACACTAGTAGAAATACTTTTTTAACTTACCCTTTTATTATAGAAACAAAAAATGGGGAAGAATGGGAAAAGCATATGAAAAATAATTGTAACTGTGCTAAGATAGGGCAGTTTGATCTTCAAGATGATGATAATTATGATGGATTGAAATCTGTTAAGTATATTATATTTAAATCCATGAATTAATAATGATATGGAAAGATTAATCAGTCATTGTCAAAGAGTAAAGAAACAATTTATTATCTTGAAAAATGGTAAGTAAAAGGGGGAAACAAATATTTATCTGCTTTTCCTATAAAAACTGTATCTTTATCATTGGGTAACCAAAGAGTACAAATTGAAAAATCCTTTATAAAAACATTCCAACTTATAAATGAAAAATAGAGTATCACTATGTTGGTAGCAACCAAAGAATTAATGAATCTAGACTGTGTGCATCAATAACTGCTGCTGCTGCTGTTGCTGTTAGTTGTCATAAAGTTAATTCTGTATCATAGCGACCTCATGTACAACAGAATGAAACACTACCCAGTCTTAAATCATCTTCACAATCCTTGCTATGATTGAGCACACTGTTATAACCAGTGTCAACCCATCTCATTGAGGGTCTTCCTCTATTTTTGTTGACTCTTTACCAAGCATGATGTCCTTCTCCAGAAACTGGTCCCTGCTGATGACATATGCAAAGTACATGAGGCAAAGTCTCACCATTCTTACTTCTAAAGAGCATTCTTTCACGACAGGTTTGTTCATTCTTCTAGCAGTTCATTCATTGTCATAAAGTCCAGCTTCTTAGGTTATAAGTTCAGACCACCACTTGTGTTTCAGTTTGTCAAACTGTAGTGACTTGCATGTTGCTATGCAGCTTTGTAATAGGTATTTCAAATACAAGCAGAGTCACCCATGATTGGAAAATTCCAGCAGAACTTCTAGACTAAGAATAGGAAAAAGATCTAGTGCTATACTTCTAAAAAAAGAAAACTTGCTGTTGTTAGGTGGCATTGGATTGCTTACGACTCGTCACAACCCTATGCACAACAGATCAAAATACTATAATGAAGCCTCCACATCCTGACTTTTAAGGAGCAGTCAGGGTATACTTCTTACAACACAGATTTGTTTGTTCTTCTGGCAGCCATCCATGGTACTTTTAATATTCTTCTCCAACACTATAACTCAAATGCATCAATTCTTCTGTGGTCTTCCTTATTCATTGTCCAACTTTCATATGCATATGAGGCTATTGAAAATACCCTGATTTGGATCAAGTGTACTTTAGTCCTTAAACTGGTATCTTTGCTCTTTAGTGTTTTAAAGAGGTCTCATACAGCACATTTGCCCTATGCAATACGTCTTTTAATTTCTTGATTCTGTTTCCAGTGTTGATTGTGGATCCAAACAAAATGAAGTCTTTGACAACTTCAATCTTTTCTCCATATATCATGATGCTATTTATTGGTCCAGTAGTGAGGATTTTTGTTTTATTTACATTGAGATGCAATCCATACTGAAGGCTGTGGCCTTTGATCTTCAACAGGAAGTATGTTAAGACCTTGTTGCTTTCAACAGGCAAGATTGTATCATCTGCATATTGCAGATTGTTAATGCATCTTCCTCCAATCCTGATGCCATGCTCTTCTTCATAAAATCCAGCTTCTTGGATAATTTGCTCAGCATATAGACTGAATAAGTGATATTGACCAGTATAAACTTTAAGAATAATTTTGAACATCCCCAATAGAGATATAACCAAATGTTATGCAAATGTTATGAAAGAATTCAGTGCCAAAGATCTCAGCACTATCTCAGTGCCAAAGACATTGAACCTGAGCCTCATCAAGACTGTGGATCCATGTGACAAATTATAGGAAATATCAAGGAGAACATTTTTAATTGCCCTCTGTCTGTACAATCAGCTAAATCTATGCCATAGAAAACTCCAGAGATCACATGATTGCTCTGGGTTTTTTTTCACAGAAGAAAATATAAGCAAAATAAAAAGAAAGGGATATAATACGACTCTGTAGCTTGAAAAAATATTAAAAGGCATATTAAAATGTTTAATTGATAGGAATAAACTCAAACTGTGTCAGAACAGTGGTGGTGATGGTGGTTGTGTGTCACTGAGTCGGTTTCAATTCATGGCGACTCTGTATAGGATTTCCAAGCCATAAATCTTTATAGGAAAGAAAGCCTTCTCTTTCTCCCTAGGAGTGACTGGTAGATTCGAACTAATGATCTTGTGGTTAGCAGCCTAGCTCATAATCCACTATGTTACCAGGGATCCTGGTCAAGACAGTAATTACTTTTTTTAATGGGAAAGTTGTTATTGTTGTTAGGTACCATTGAGTTGGTACCAACTCATAGCAACCTATGCACAACAGAATGAAACACTACCCATTCTTGTGCCAACCTCACAATCACTGTTACACTTGAGCCCATTGCTACGGCCACTGTATCAGTCTATGTCATTGAAGATGTCTTCCTCTTTTTCTCAGGTCCTACACTTCACCAAGCATGATATCCTTCACCAGGGATGGTTCCTCCTGATAATATGTCTGAAGTATGAGGGGAAAATCTGGCCATCATGGCTCCCAAGGAGCATTCTGGCTGTACTTCTTCCAATACAGATTTGTTTGTTCTTTTGGCAGTCTGTGGTATGTTCATATCTTCCAACACCATAACTCATATGCATCAGTTCTTCTACCATCTTGTTTACTGTCCAGCTTTTGCATGCATATGAGGTTATTGAAAACACCCTGGCTTGGATCAGGGACATCTTAGTCCTCAAACTGACATCTTTGCTCTTGAACATTTTAAAGTGGTCTTGTGCAGCAGACTTGCCTAAGACAATAGGTCATTTGATTTCTTGACTGCTGCTTCCATGAGTGTGGTTGGTTGATCCAAACAAAATGAACTCTTTGACATCTTCAACCTTTTCTCCATTGATCTTGATGTTGTTTATTGGTCCACTGGTGAGGAGTTTTGTTTCCTTTACAGTGAGGTGCAACCTATACTGCAAGCTGTGATCTTTGAAATTCATCAGCTTATATTAAAAGGTAACAGATTTTTTCTATGAACTTTTTTTAATCCCCCTTATGGATCTTGTAAAAATGAAAAATATGATAATTTTTAAAACCTCACTAGAAGTTAAACAGCAGATGAAATATAGCTTACGAGAAAATTTGTACACTGTAAGAACACTCTGAAGTAATAGCATGGGCAAATGAAGCAAAGAGGTTAAGAAAAATAAAGTGAGGTAAAGTCACATAAGAATCTAATTAGAACTCTAAAATAAAGGGAAAAATGAGAATGAGGAATGGCCATAGTCTAGTAGTGGTTGAGAATATTAATAACTGGTGCTAATTCTCAAATATAGCAAGCCAAAGTCCCTAGCAAGATAGATTAAATGGATTCCACTAATTTCTAGGTGCATTAATAAAATCACAGAGTAATAAAACAAAAGGAATATCTTAAAAGCAGCCAGGGGGAAAAATAATTACATAGGAAAATGTGAAAATTAGATGACAGCTTATTTCCTCAGTAGCAATAACGGAAGTTAGAACATAATTTGACAATATCCTCAAAACACTGATTAAAAATAACTATCAACCTGAAATGATATGTCCAGTGAAACTATATTTCAAGAAGTAATCAAAATACAGCCATCATCAAACAAACCAAAACTGATAAGAAGTCAATAAGAAAAAAACCTCACTATGAATTTTCTCAAGGATGATCTTTAAGTGAAAGAATGATTGCAGAAGGAAGTTCTGAAAGGTAAGAAGAAATGATGAGAAATAGAGGTAAAACTGTACAAATGTAAATCATATTGCACATATAAAATAATGTCTAACTGAAGAGCCAAAGTATTTAAGGTAGAATTAAAATTAAACTCCTGAACACTTGGCATTAACACATTTGCTATAAAGAACATATATAGGACATTGTACCAACAACTGGAGAATATTCTATGTGCTGGTCTCCTGCTAAGTAATTGTCATTTATCCTCCCAACCTTATGAGCAAAGTGATATTGTTATCCTCGTTTTGCACATGAGAAAACACATATGGCCCAAGAGTAAGAGAGTTGAAACTTAAATCCAGGTTTGTCTAACTCTAAATCTATTCTTCTAACCACACCCACTACAATGTTCTCACTGGAAATATGTGTTGTAAAAAATATCAGCAAGTGTAAAGCCACAATCCATCCCCAACCCCAAATTACTACTACTCAGACACACACATAGAATTTTGACAAAAAAAAGATAGTATAAAAAATAATGGTTACTGGTGGTTAGAAGGTCGTCCCTGTGACCAGCTAAGCTGTAGGAGAAGCTGTCGCCATGTTGTCTGTTGCTGCCCGATCGGGCCCATTCGCGGGGTGGTGGGCGCGCTGAGGCCCCTGGTGCAGGCTTCCGTGCCCGCCACCTCGGAGCCACCTCTGCTGGAACTGAAGCAGCCCTTCCTGTGCCGGGAGTCGCTGAGTGGGCAGGCCACGGGCCGGCCTTTGGTCGCCTCCCTGGGCCTCAATGTTCCCGCTTCTGTTCCTTTCTCCCATACAGACATCAAAGTGCCTGACTTCTCTGACTATCGCCGTGCTGAGGTGTTAAATAGTACAAAGTCTTCAAAAGACAGCAACGAGGCTAGAAAAGGCTTCTCCTATTTGATAACTGCAACAACTACTGTGGGTGCCACATATGCTGCTAAGAATGTCGTCTCCCAGTTTGTTGCCAGCATGAGTGCCTCAGCGGATGTGTTGGCCATGTCGAAAATCGAAATCAAGTTATCCGATATTCCAGAAGGCAAGAACATGGCCTTCAAATGGAGAGGCAAACCGCTGTTTAAGCGTCATAGAACCAAGAAGGAAATTGAGCAGGAAGCTGCAGTGGAAATGTCCCAGTTGAGGGACCCACAGCATGATTTAGAACGAGTAAAGAAACCTAAATGGGTTATCTTGATAGGCGTTTGCACTCATCTTGGTTGTGTACCCATTGCAATGTAGGAGATTTCGGTGGTTGTTACTGCCCTTGCCATGGGTCACACTATGATGCGTCTAGCCGGATCAGGAAGGGGCCTGCACCTCTCAACCTTGAAGTTCTCTCAAATGAGTTCACCAGTGATAATGTGGTTATTGTTGGGTAGAGACTTGGACTCTTGTCATAGACTTCTTTCAGTCTTCATGTCACCATAGAAGAGTTACTGGAGAACAGGCCTTCTGTACTTCAAGTTGGTTAAATTTGAAATATTTCTAATAATATATTTGCAGACATTGTGGAATAAATTGAATTTAATGTTGAGTACTTTCAAGTATTCACCTAATAAAACCATTTTTAAGTATTGTTAAGCTCAGTCAGACTTGTAAGGTACCTTGTCTTTGGTATTTAAATCTAATTAAACATTACAGACTAGTAAAAAAATTAATTAATTAATTAAAAAAAAATAATGGTTACTACCTGTAGTATGGAGTCCTGGTGTGGTGCTATGGGTTAATGCGCTGGACTGAAAAGTCAGTTTGAACAGTAAGGTTGGTGAATCAAGCTCACCAGCTACTCCTCGGAAACCCCATACAGAGTTGCTATGGGTATGGACCAATTCAACAGCACATAACAACAAGAACAACAACAACCACTCAGAGCATAGTGTATTATGAGCTGGGCTTCAAACTGAAAGGTTAGCAGTTAGAATCTACCAATCACTCTGAGGGAGAAAGATCAGGCTTTCTGCTCACATAAAGATAAACAGTTTCAGAAACATTATATGGGGTTCTGTGAATCAGAACCAATCACCACTCATATACATATATATATTTTTGAAAACGAAAAACTTGGGTTCAAATTCTACTGTTGTGAATTATATTAAGTGACAATATTGATTTGAAGAAGCTCTGGTAGCATAGGGGTTACAAGTTGGGCTGCTAACTATAAAGTCGGCAGTTCAAATCTTCCAGCCGCTCCATGGGAGAAAGATGAGGCTATCTGCTCCCATAAAGATTTACAGCCTCAGTAAGCCTATACAGGGTCTCTATGAGTCAGAACTGACTCCACGGCACACAGTCACCACCACCATTATTAGTTAATATAATAATATGAATATATTCTTCTTACTTTCAATATCTTTGAGAAGGTATTTTTAATTGTCACATTGTTTAGTATTACTTTTCTGCTTTCTTCATAGTCAATTTTTGTTAGAAGTGGTAATCTGCTCTATACTTTTCTCAAATTTGAAATAATTAGGAGTGGAAGTTGGATGTCCATTCAGTCCTAGGATAAAAGTAAATGCAGTTTTGCTCTAGGGATCTTCATTTGCAAATAAAAATCTGTCACATGTTTATAAAACCATGTGCTTCCAAGGTTCAGAATACAAAAAGGTAGATTTTCAATACAAACTAGATGATTCTTGATTTGAAAAAAAAAAAACAAAACAAAACTTTTGTTTTATGACAAAAATTTTAACCACGAAGAAAGGTTTTCACATAAAACTTTTCCTTTGAATATTCACTTGCTTTATGAAAATTGGATGTATATAGAATGTTGCAAAACATGCTTTAATGACTTTTAAAAAGATAACCCACTGCCATCAAGTTCAATTCCAACTCATAATAACCCTATATAGTGTTTCCAAGTGTTTAGAAACAGACAGCCTCATCTCTCTATTCAGAGACTGACCTTGTGATTAGTAGTCCAGTGCTGATCCCACAGTGCCACCAGGGCTCCTTTATAAAGAGATACATTTGGGACTTCTGGCAAGATGGTGGACTAGGCAGATACATACTACATGGACAATCTACAACAAAAATATGAGAGACCAAATAAAACAGACACAAATGAAAATTCTGGCACCCTGAACTCCAGGAGAAAGATTAGAGAGGTCAATAGAGTGCTTGCTGAGAGGAGAGGCTGAGCTGGGATGGAGAGAGAAGGAGACTGAAGGATGAATGGCTGCTCAGACATGGCTTGATCATCTTGTTAGCACACCTGGCAGAGCAGAGTAGCTCCAGCTACAGGAAGGGTGCAATTTCTTCTGTTTCCCTACTCTCCCTGGTGATGAGAAATGTGGTCAGTTCCCACCCTCATTCACCCCCAGTGTAAATCCTCCTCTTAGGGAGCTCAGAGCCATGTGGTTGGAAGCCATACCAGTGTGAGTTGGGGGCACGCTACACCCATTTAGTGTGCTGCATTGGTGCCTGGATCCAGACCTACGAAACTCACAGAGCCACCAGACCAGGATTTAACCAGTCACACTGATTCCAGGTTCTGTGTGGTCCTAACAGACACTGAAACCAATTTCATCAAGGGTCCCAATGAACTACTTCTGTAGTGAGAGCCCTAAACATAGAAAACACTGAGGCCAATAGGAACTCCATCTAAGGCCAAGAACTCTGCTGTCACATCCCTTCCAGAACCACCTTGTAAGCTGCTTGAATTGCAAAGCCCACCAGAGATTTTTCCCCTCCAGGTCCAACAACTTCACTATTTCTACAAATACTCCACAGTGTCCCAGAGACAACAGACAGTTTTAACTCATATGAAGAAGCAAATGACCAAGATACAGAGACATTTCTGAGGGGGAAAAGATAATGGAACTAACTGAAAAACAATTCAAAAGAATGATATTTTGGTACCGTCAACAGAATGGCAGAAAAGTTGAGGAAAGCAAGCAAAACACAGAGAAAACTTCAGAAGAATTCAGGAATATGATACAAGAACAACCAGACAAAATACACACAAATTTTGAAACAATCCACAACCTGCAATTCGAAATCCAGAAGATTAGTACTAAGATTTCAAAAATGAACAATACAGTGAAAATGCAAAGGAGAAAATGTGAATCAATGGAAACCCAAACTCGTGAACTTGAAGATAAATATCTCAACACTAATATGCTAGAAGAACAATCAGCGGGAAAAAAAGAATGAAAAAAATCCACAGAAAGTCTAAGCATTATGTGGGACACCATGAAAGGAAACTGCTTACAAGGGATTGGAATTCCAGCACAGGAAGACACATTAAATAGAGAAAATTATAGAAGAGTTGTTGGAAGAAAACTTCCCTAAGGTTATGAAAGACAAGAAGATAAGCATATAAGAAGCTGAATGAACCTCAAACAGGATAGATTCCAAATGAAAATCACCAAGACATATTATAGTCAAACTTTCCAAAATCAAAGATAAGGAAAGAATTCCAAGAGCAGCTTGGGAGAAATGGAAAGTTACCTACAAGTTGAAACCATGCAGGCAAGAAGGCAATGGGGTAATAAATACAAACCTCCAGAAGAAAAAAATTGCCAACCAAGAGTCATATACCCAGCAAAGCTTTCCCTCAAATATGATGGCAAAAATGACATTTCCTGATAAACAGAAATTAAGATAATTTATAATGACCAAACTTTACAAAAATGCTAAAGGATATTCTTTGGACTGAGATACAACAACAAACAACAACCTGAGTAAATTACCATTCATGACAACACCACCCAGAACTCAATCCAGATATAGAAGTATCTATAGCAAAACAACTCTACAAGACTGAAAATAGACAACCAGAAATATCAATGTATAATGAAGTCAACTAAGCAAAAAGAGGGAATAACATACATACAGAACCTCCAAATGGCAAGGAAGTCAAGTAGATTTTAAGATAAAACAGACTGTTTTAAGCAGGGGAAACATATAAATATAATAAATTACAGGGTAACCTCACAGAAAAATTATAGACATGTACATCAAAATAAAAAAGAGGAAAATCAGACAGATTTAGTCGCCATTAACACAACAGAAATGAATATGAAAAGAAATCCCACAAACAAAATGAACCCAGCACAGAAAATTATGTAGAACCTATCAATTCGTACCTATGTACCCCCATGTTGAATATAAATGGAATAAATGTACCAGTCAAGGGACCAAGAGAGCAGAATGGATAAGAAAACAGGATCCTTCAATATGCTGTCTACAAGAAACATATCAAAACAATAGAGACAGCCTAAATTCCCATCAACCGAAGAATGGTTAAACTTTGGTACATGTACTATGGAATACTAGAAAATGCTGAATAATGATGAATCTGTGAAACACTTCACAACATGATTGAACCTGGAGAACTTCATGCTGAGTGAAGTTAGTCAATCACAAAAGGACAAATATTGCATGAGACCAATGTTGTAAAAACTTTAAAAGAAAAGGTTTTCTTGATAAGAGAAACCATCTATGATGGTTATGGGGTGGGAACACGGAGGAAGAATTATTCACGGGCTATAGGGTAGACATATTAACATGGGTGACAGGCAGACAACATACAAGAGGGAGGGTAGAGGAAAGATGAAGGTAGCCTGAGACATAGGGACGCATGCAATACTTAAGTGAATAGAGGTAAACACTGTTAACTTTTTGGTACATGGAGGGGATTGCAATCATGTAATGAAGCAAAGTATATAATTTGTTGAATGTAAAATTGATGTTCTGCTCTGCAAACCTTCACTTAATTCACAATAAAAAGTTGAAAAAAAAAAGATATATTTGTATGTATATTTCAGTCTGAACGCAAGAGATTAAACAACACTATCATGTTCCTGTAATGCACATCGTCAAATCTCATTTACTTAAATCTGCCATTCATTTTGAATGTTTTATAACACAGATATGGAATGTATAATCTGTGGTGAGAAACTAGTATGAAGTATGTGTGTTTGTATATGATCTTCTTAGCCTTGCACATGATTTTATTAACTTGTTTTATCTTACCTTTTAATATCTGTTTGTATATTATGAATCTGATGAGTACAACATGTTTACACCCAAAAGTAACAAAATAGTATATGAGCATTTATACTTTTAATAAATAAGGATTATCTCATTCACCTTTCTCTTTTCCCACCCAAACCTTCACCTGAAATAATGAACTAAAATTTGCAGCCAGGTGTTCATCAATTCCTGAGGGTGCAAGGCTCAATTGTACTTGGAATAATTCTTGAGTGTCTGTGCATAATATGACCGTGTCAAATATTCCCATGAGCCTTTCATCTGTATCACATGTATTTATGAACTTCTCACTCATACCACGCTCTGGTTAGTTGTCTGAGCAAAATAACTTTTACAAAGTAAAAGATACATAGTATATTAAACAGAATACAGGAAAGAAAATATGCTGTAAAACGTTAAGGAATTTAAGTTCCCTCAGGTAAAAACCCCCTCTAAGACTGAAACTCAAAGGGAACACATGAGCAGGCATGTAAACTTGGTGACAACCACGTTGATCTACTGGTGAGTAGAAGAAGAGGAAAGACAGCAATGAAGAAATGGGCTGAGTTAGGTAACGTTCCAAGGACTCCCGTTGACCTGCAAATGAGAGAGAGGAGAAGAAAGGCTGGTAAAGTGTGGTGAGATCTGGGGACACCCGCACCCATGGATAAGGACATAGCCACAGAGGGCTAAATCTGAGAGTGAAGCATCCAGCTGATATGCTAGAGGAAGATTTAAAAAAAATTTTTTTTTGATAAAGGAAGCGAGGGTAAATTGCTACAATTTGATGAACCTAACCTATGCTCATGGAGGTAGTAGCTCTAAATACCAACAGAGAGGGAAGGAGTCTTCACATCAAGTATCAACGTTATCCCCTCTGTACACAGGGTAGATAGGGATATGTAACTTAGACATTGGCTACCTAAGTGAGGGGGCCATAAAGGCATGATAAAGGTTTACAAGTTTTCAAGAGGGATTTTAGTTTAAGAGTGTGTGAGGGAAGATAGAGTCCCAACTGAATAGTTTACATCTTGTCTAGGTGGATCTAGTGAAAAAAGATGGGGATAAGATTCTTAAGATTCAATAGTGAATAATTGTTATCATGACTAATTGCAACTGTCACAATTGTAAAGTAGAAGTTTTCTAAAAAAAAAAAAAGGGGGGGGAATGGGGTGGGGGTAGTTAATCTTACAGTCCAGAAATAGAGGATTCTAGGACCATCAAGGAAGAAGAGCACATGAGGAATGTGGGACCTTATCCAGAGAAGCAACGACACCAGAGATGGAGGCAGAGATGGGGACATGGAGAGAGGGAGCAACTGAGGACTCTAGACTCATGGAAAGAGAGGGACTGAAAGCTGGTGGCCAGGAGGCAGACTTGCAGAATGTGCCCATTGGTATATTATTATATATACCTAAGTGTTTTTTGTTTTTTTTTTTAAAAAGCTAAAATGAATAGAGAGAAATACTGTTAACTGATGGTACATGGAGGGGATTATAATCATCATAATGAAATAAGGTATATGATTTGTTTAATGTAAAACTGATGATCTGCCTTGTAAACTTTCACTCAATTCACAATAAAAACATTTTTTTAAAAAGTTATGGAATTTATTTTAAAGCCAAATACAAACTCAGTTAAGTGAGGGTGCACTGTGGTCCACCCTGCTTGCAGTTTTATACTAATGCCATCCAAGTATAGGCTCACGCTATTCCGTCTCCATCCTAAAATGCACTGCACTCTTATTCTTACCCTATTACTCTTTTTTTTCTTTTAAGTTTTTATTGTGAATTATATGATAGTTTACATGGGAGAACATTAGGTTTACATTCATCCTATCTTATTTCATTTGATTGCAGTGATTACTATCCCCTGCATACATCATCAAACAACTAAGGGTACACCCCACAAGCCTGCCCCCACCCCACCCCCACCCCTGCCCAGCCGTCAACACACAGACCCTCTTCCTGCCTGAGTCCAGAGTCCCAAGCCGCTCCATCTCGCCCAGGTCATCGTCTCTGCCTCCATCTCTGGCGTCACATCCTACTACTCTTGAGAATCTCTTTGAGTCTGTGATTTCATGCAAGCCGCTGTGGACTGCCTGGTTGCAGTTGTCAGGGTAACAACTTTTCTGAAGGGAGAACCGGCTCCCAGGAGTTTCCACGGAAACCACTCCCTTCATGGGCAGGTGCTGTGGGCAGGGTAACCAGAGAGGAGACTTCCCAGAGGGCTGTGGCAAGGTGCTGCAGGTGGTGGGATGGGGTGTCCCCAGGGAGACTATGGGGCGTGGCTACCCAGCTTACATGAACTTTAGATCAGTCTATTGTGTGTATATGCATAGATAGATAAAGATATATAGGACTCCTGGGGTGGCACTGTAGGATCAGCACTTTTTTATATGTGTGCAAATATAAATATTTTTTTGTTGTTGTGGTTAAGTGCCTTGGAGTCGTTTCTGACTCATAGCAACCCTGTATAGAGTTTCCAAGGAGCTGCTGGTGAGTGTGAACCACAGTCCTTGTGGTTCAAACTGACCTTGCAGTCTAGTGCCTATCCTATAGTGTTTAATACACACACACACACACACATGCACATGAGTCAAAAATGATGCACACTCTGGCTGTAGAATTTAATTAACTGTTAGAAAAGGCAAATACATCATTTTTTTTGACACAATCTCCTTGCTTTCCAATACACTTTGTCCATCTGTTAACAACTTTAATATTTCCTTATTAAGAAATATTTTAGGCTAAGTTGCAAGCCATAAATGCACCACTGTCTTCTCTTCTTCATCAGAGTTGAATCTTCATCCTCAAAAGGCAGTTTTTAAGGGACCAAACATGTGAAAGTCCAATGGAGTGAGATCAGGACTATAGGGAAGATACTTCAACACCTCTAAGCAAAGATTTTGCAGAGTGTCAACATTGTGGGCAGAGGTGTTCGGACATGTGTTTCATGCAAGATCACAACTGGATAGCTGTCTTCTGTGTTTAATCTGAAGTGTGGTCTTCAACTCTTCTGTAGGCATCTCACTGTAACGAGCACTGTTGATTGTTGAACGTTTTTCCTGAGAGTGGTCTAATACAGCCCTTGAGAATCCCAGAAAATTGTGTTAGTTTTCCAGTTGATGGTTGACTGTTGAATTTTTTCTTGGTCAGCGATTGAGGATGTTTCTATTCCATACTCTGCCGTTTACTCTCAGGCTCGTAATGATGAATCCATGCCTGGTCACCAGTAAAGAAACTTTTACCTTCCTTTGAGTGTAGTCCAAATTTTGTTTGCAGATGTCCACGTACACACTTGTACAGCAGTAACCTTAAAGGGAAAGCACTGATATTATATCTTTTATGTATTACTATTGATTACATGCCTTTCTGTTCATTGAAAATACCAAAAATGTCTTTTGTATTCACATTGTCATGAGTTTCTTTAGGCAGAAAAATCACACATTGCTCTTCTTTCTTTGACAATGACAAAATGTTTGTTGACTGACCATTGTTTAAATGTCAAGAATACAAATAAGTATTTGTGTGATTTGTTTTGTTTTTTTAAACTATATGTTTGTATTCTGGTTACATTTTTCTCTCTATGCTCAAACACTTCCAATACCACTTAGGAGAAGACCTTTAACCTATTTCTTTCCATTGACTGCGATAAATCAAGTATTTTTCACACACAAACACACACACAAAAAAGGAAAACACTGATAAGACAGTGGAGCCAAAAAAGTTTTAATATAATTTTTGAATCACCCTTGTTCGTGTGTTTATTTGTGTGTATGTGTATGATTCCTGGTGTGGTGCTGTAGGATCAGCACTGGACAGCGAACCAAAAAGTCAGTAGTTCAAAACTACCAGCTGCTCCTTGGAAACCCTATACAGGGTAGTGCTGAGTTGGAATCTGGTGTGGCACTGTAGGATAAACATTGGAAGGAAAGGTTAGTTTGAACTGCAAGGTCAGCAGGTCAAACACACTAGCTGCTCCTCCAAAACCCTATACAGGGTCACTATGAGTCAGAACCGATTCTATGGCAATTAAAAACAACAATATATATGTGTGTAATATATAAGGAGCTCTGGTAGCGTAGTGGTTACGAATTGGGCTGTGAACCATAAGGTCAGCAGTTCGAAACTACCAGCTGCTCCGCGGGAGAAAGATGAGGCTTTCTACTCCCGTAAGGATTTACACCCTCGGAAACCCTGTACAGGGTCGCTATGGGTCGGAACCGACTCGACGGCACTTAACAACAACAACAAAATGGCTATAACAAAGTAATAGAGAGCTGGCCTGTGATTTCTCTGCTCTTCAGGGTCACTATGAGTCAGAACTGACTCCACAGCACATAACAACAATAACAATATATCATATATAATATATGATATATATTCGGAGCTCTGGTAGCATAGTGGTTACGAGCCAGGCTGCTAATCTCATGATCAGCAGTTTGAAACTACCAGCTGTTCCACGGGAGAAACACGAGGCTTTCTGCTCCCGTAAAGATTTACAGCCTCGGAAACCCTATACAGGGGTCACTATGAGTTGGAACCGACTCCACAGCACATAACCACAACCACTATGTATATACCACTCTACTTAAAGTGGAATTGTTTTTATTTTCTTTTTGCTTGCAAAACAGAGCCATTAATTTCTTCCGGCTTTGTAAAATCCAGTCACTCTGGAGGATCTGTCTGCACTTTGGAAATGGTCCAGGTCAATGAGGAGCTGCAAATGAGTGCCCTCAGCCAGCAAGGTTCTGTTTGCAAGAGTCCTATGGGAAAGATGGGAGCGTTGGAGTGTGGGGTTAAAACGTGAAGGAAACATACTTACGCATTTATGTGCTTGCTTTGCACAGTACCTGGGATATCCCACAAATGCCCAGGATTCAACAATAAATAGAATTGATGGTTGTTGTGTCCCTTTAAGGGACATTTGAGATGTAGGTTATCCTAAATGGAAGGCACCTGCCTCTTATTTCAGAAATGCCATTGGAAAGAGTAAGATGCATGCTGTGTGTGACTAGCAAAGAAAGGAGAGGTTGTTTCCGGAGAGTGCTGAGACCAAGACTGGCATTTTAACCTTTTCCTGGTCCACACTGGCACAATCATTCCAGCCGCGGCACGGTTACTGGTCACTGCGGTTACTGGTCACTGCGGCAGGACATGCAGACCTCAGCCCGAAGCCTGTCATCTTTGTGTCTTTAGGGGGAGGGGGAAAGCTGGCTGACATGGTTGTTAAACCTGGCAGCTGCGTTGGCGGCACTCTAGAAGCATTTTGAGTGAGCTTGCAGAAAATGAAAGGCTTTCAGCTGGCCTCCTGCTTGTCACTTCTCACTGCCTGAAAGGCCTCTCCACAAGCGCTTTCTCGTCCTTCTAATTACCAGCAGCTGGGGACTGCATGCACACAGCAAACACAATTGGAAACGTGAGTATTTCTGGCAACGCCTCCAGCCGAAGCCGGGGCTGTGGGAGAGTCCAGCGGGGCACTACCCCCTCAGGGCCTAGAGGGGTGTCGCCCTCGCCTGGTGGAGGCGTGCATCCGGTACTACATTCAGCTTTTTTTCAGGCTTGTTCACGGCTTTAGGGACCAGTCCTCTGCTTTCCAGAATGGAGACACAAAGAACTTTGGGTCTAAGTAGCAGATATAGGCATTCCTGACCCTAGGGAAAAGAGAACCCATATTGTACAGTAGACTCGAATCAATGAAATTAGGCCAGTGTTTTTCCGCCCATGGGGACCTTTTGTGTGCTGTACTGTGACCGCCACAGAGCATCCTGCAGGGGCCCTGGCGAGCCATGTGGCTGGGAACAAGATCAGAGTCCCAGAGCATTTGTATTTCAGAGCCTTCTCACTTGGATATCTAACAACACTGGGTGCTCACTTGTTGGCTTCCCCTCCATGAACTCTGTATCCTAAACGGGCAGACATTTTATGGAGACCAGAGGTCTCCATAAAGCGAAAAGACCTCATTTCTTTGCTAAACATGAGTGCAAATATTCCTGTAAGAAAGTAGTAGTGGTGTGGTTTCCCCCTACTACTGTTTGCTAGAGTGAGTCATGAAGTTCAGCTTAGTTTTTATACATATTTCTGGACAGGATTTCCAATTTCTTGCAAGAAGGTCTCTCTGTGGTTTATATAGTTCTTAAAGAACCTTGACTTTTCCCGAGGGTTTAACAGTATCTAGTGACGCCAGAATGTTTTGTGTTGGTTTCATGTTGGTCTGATTCAGCCCCAAATAGATGATGCAGAGAAGTAGCTCTCATAAGTGAGGCAAAGAAACTGAACTCTGGCAATCTCTGTAGATCTGATTCTAGATTTGAAGTTTGGCCTCATGCACCAAGGACTATGGTTGTCATGGAAGCCCTCTCCTTCCCTGGAAGGGCCAACCAGAGACTTGGACACACCCAATATTGGCAGGTGGGCAAGTGCCTTAAACTTTTGAGGCCTCAGTTTCCTCATCCATAAAATGGGTGTTTGGTAAAGTAGAGGGTCAGGGAAAATGAGAAAGACCTCCAAGGAGATGGATTGATACGGTTACAGCAGCAAAATATTCAAATGCAACAATTGTGAAAATGGCACAGGACCATGCAATGTTTCATTCTGTTGTGCATGGGTCACTATGGGTCAGAACTGACTCAATGGCACCTAACAACAACAACAAAATGGCTATAACAAAGTAATAGAGAGCTGGCCTGTGATTTCTCTGCTCTTCCAGTTCCGTCTATCCATTAAACAGACTTTCTGTTATAAACTGACATTTTAAGAGTCCTGGTATGATGTTGTAGGATAAGCACTGGACAGCTAGCCACAAGGTCATCTGTTCAATTCCACCAGCCACTCCTTGGAAACCCTGTATAGGGGTGCTATTAGTGGAAACTGCCTCAATGGCCCATAACAACCTCAACAAGAAGTCAAGCATATAGGAAAGAAAGGGAAAAGTAAAAAATTGAAAATAACTGTCAGAAAAGCAGCCTTCAAATTGTAGCTTAGAAATTACTTAAGACTCACTATTGACTATGGTGGCGGTTGTGTGCCACTGAGTCGCTCCCAACTCATAGTGACCCTGTATTGGATTTCTGAGGCTGTAAATTTTTACGCAAGCAGAAAACCTCATCTGTCTTACATGAAGCGACTAATGGATTCAAAATGCTGACCTTTCGGTTGGCAACCTAACTTGTAATTCACTATTCTACCAGGGCTCCTTCACCAATTGATTATGTAGACTTAGCTTTTAGGTAAAGAACTGAAACTATTAGGCCCTTTTTAACTTCACATAACAGTTGATGCCCCTAGGGAAAGACTAATGACCCTCTGACCCCAAAATGAGGGTTAATAGTACTGTAATTTTCTCCAAATCTTGGTTTTCCATCCTGGAATATGGTTTCTCAGATTTTTTTAAATGAGTTTCTGTTAAGAAAAACCAGATTATGATTAAAAAGAAAAGCACTGAAAAGAAATTAATATGATTCTGAGATAATAAGTATGATGTAAAAAAACCAGAAATAAATACTTCTACCAGGGGCCTTCAAAAAGTGGATGAGAAGATAATGGAAATTTTCCATGAACTTTCTGAAGTTCCTACATATTAAAGTCTACTCTAATAAGATAATAGGGGACTGCTTCTGGTCTTAACTACTGTATTTTTCAAAATATGTGGAGAAATTGGAGAGTAAGTTCAAAATGGGCAACCAAAATAACATAATGAAATAGAAAAAGAAGAGGTTAAGCGAACAAAAAACCAACAGAGGCTGTTTTAGCCAAGAGAAGATTAAGGGGCAACCGAATTTCTGGCTGAGGAACCCTGATTGCTAACTAAAAGGTTAACAAATAGCGCTCTCCCAAAAAAGATGAAGTAGCATGCTTCTGCTTGGAAATTCTATGAGAATTTTAAAGACAGAATAAATTCTATCTTTAAAGGTCACTATGAGTCAGAATTGAATCAAGTAATGACTCTGTTTTTGTTGTTAGGTGCCATCAAGTTGGTTACAACTCATAATGCACCTATACACAACAAAACGAAACACTGCCTGGTCCTGTTCCATCCCCACAATTGTTACGTTTGAGCCCACTGCTGCTGTACCAGTCTATCTCACTGGAATCTTCTTTTTCGCTAACCCTCCACTTTAACAAGCACAATGTTTTTCTCCAGGGACTGGTCTCCCTAGGTAATATGTCCGAAGTATGAAAGATGAAGTTTCACCATCTTGGTTCTAAGGAGCACTCTGGCTGTACTTCTTACAGATTTATTTGTTCTTCTGGCAGTCCAGGGTACTTTAAATATTATTCTCCAACATCATAACTCAAATGCATCAATTCTTCTTTTGTTTTCCTTATTCATTGTCCAACTTTCACATGCATTGTTGTTGTTGTTGAGTATTATCGACCCATAGTGACCCTGTATAAGATTTCCAAGGAACAACTGGTGAGCTTGACTTGCTGACTTTGCGTTTCAAACTGACTTTGTAATCCAGTGCATTAACCCACAGTGCCACACCAGGACTCCTTCACATGCATATGAGTCTATTAAAAATACCATAGGTTTAGTCCTCAAACTGGTATCTTTGCTATTGAACACTTTTTTTTTTTTAATGATTTATTGTGAATTATGTGATAGTTTACATGGGAGAACATTGGTTTTACATTCATTCTATCGTATATCGTCTCATTGCCATGGTTACAATCCCCTCCATGCAATCCTTCCCCTGTGCCCCCCAGGTCTTTTATAAAAGGTCTTGTGCAGCAGATTTGCCTAATCAATACATTGTTTGATTTCTTGACTGCTGCTTCCAAGCGTGTTGGTGGTAGACCCAAGCCAACTGAAATCTTTGACATCTTCAATCTTTTCTCCATTTATCATGATATTATTTATTGGTCCATTTGTGAGGATTTTTTATTTCTTTACATTAAGGTGCAATTCATACTGAAAGCTGTTGTCTTTGTTCTTCATTAGTAAGTATTAGTAAGTATAGTGCTCTATAAAGCAAATGATTTGTTCATCTCAAATACCTTCTTTAGAAAGCATAAGAGATGACTATATACATGGACCTTGCCAGATGGAATACATAGAAATCAAATTGACTACATCTGCAGAAAGAGACGAAGGAAAAACTCCATATCATCAGTCAAAACAAGGCCAGGGGCAGACTTTGGAACAGACCATCACTTGCTCATATGTAAATTCAAACCGAAGCTGAAGAAAATGAAAACATGTCCACAAGAGCCAAAATATAACCTTGAATATATCCCACTTGAATTTGGAGATCATCTGAAGAACAGATTTGATACATTAAACACTGAAAACCAAAGACCAGAAGAATTGTGGGATGAGGTCAAGAACATCATACAAGAAGAAAGCGAAAAGTCATGAAGAAGACAAGAAAGAAGGAAAAGATCAAAATGGATGTCAGAAGAGACACTGAAACTTCCTCTTCAGTGTAGAGATGTTAAAGCAAATGGAAAAAATGAGGAGGTACAAGAGCTGAACAGAAAATTTCAAAAGTCAGCTTAAGAAGATAAAGTCAAATACATAACAAAATGTGCAACGATCTGGAGTCAGGAAACCAAAAAGGAAGAACACACTTAGCATTTCTCAAGCTGGGGGAACTGAAGAAAAAATTCAAGCCTCGACTTTCATTATTGAAGGATTCTCTGGGCAAATCATTGAATGATGCAGAAAGCATCAAGAGAAGATGGAAAGAATACACAGAGTCACTGTATCAAAAGGACAAGGATGATGTTCAACTGTTTCAAGAGGTAGCATATGATCAAGAGCCAATGATACTGAAGGAGGAAATTAAAGATGCATTGAAGGAATTGGCAAAGAACAAGGCACCAGGAATTGATGGAATAAAAATTGAAATCGTTCAAGAAAGTGAGGTGGCACACTCATCTCTGCCAAGAAACTTGGAAGACAACTATCTGGCTGACTGATTGGAAGAGATCCCTATTTGTGCCCATTCCAAAGAGAAGTGACGCAAGGGAATGTGGAAATCACCAGGCAATATCTTCAATATCCCATGCAAGTAAAGTTTTGCTAAAGGTAATACAGAAATGGGTACAAGCATACATTGACAGAGAACTTCCAGAGATCCAAGCCAGATTCAGAGGAGGCCATGGAAGGAGGGATATCATTGCTGATGTCCTGTAG
>NW_006408847.1:1975467-1977076 GCF_000296735.1 Chrysochloris asiatica
GCTCAAGCGTAGCAACAAAAATGAGGTTGGCCCAGGATTGAGCAGTGTTTCTTTCTGTTGTGCATTGGGTCACTATGAGACAGTACCAACTCTATGGCACCTAACAATAGTAACAAAGCACTGGACCACAAAGTTGGTTTGAATTACAAGGTCAATGGTTCAAACTCACCAGCTGCTCTTTGGAAACCCTATACAGGGTTACTATGAGTTAGAACCGACTCGGTGGTGCTTAACAACAATAACAACATGCTTTCAGCAAGCAAGGTTATATCATCTGCATATCTCAGATTGATAAAGAGTCTCCTTCTAATTCTGTTGCCACATTCTTCTTCATATAATCCAGTGCCTTTGATTATTTGATCGGCATACAGATTGAATAAGTATGATGAAAGAATGTAGCCTTACTGCACACCTTCCTAATTTAAAAACATTCAGTATACCTTTGTTCTGTTCAAATAACAGCCTCTTGGTCTATATACAGATTCATCATGAACATAATCAAGTGTTCTAAAATACCCATTCTTCACAATGTTGTCCGTAGCTTGTCATGATTCACATAGTCAAAAAACTTTACATAAATAAAGCATAAGTAAACATCTTTTTGGTATTCTCCACTTTCAGCCAGCCATCCTGGTGTGGCATTGGGGGTTACTGCGCTGTACTGCAAGGTTGGTTTGAACTGCAAGATTGGCAATTCAGTGTCACCAGCTGCTCCTCAGAAACCCTATACAGGGTTGCTATGGGTCAGAACCAACTCGACAGCATTTTACAACAACAATAACTTTCAGCCAAGATCCATCTGATGTCAGTAATGATATCCTTAGTTCTACACCCTGTTCTGAATCTGGCTTGAGTTTCTGGCAGTTCCCTGTGGATGTACTGGTTTTTAATTCTCACCAGCAAAACTTAACTTGCATGTGATATTAATGATATTGTTTGATGATTTCCACATGCTGTTTGGTCACCTCTCTTTAGAATGGGCACAGATATTGATCTCTTCCAGTCAGTTGGCCAGACAGCTGTCTTCCTAATTTCTTGGCATAGATAAGTTAGTGTCTCCAGTGCTGCATCAGTTACACTGTTTTTAGTTACTGTCAAATGTGTGACGTGTTGCGCATGATAGAATCAGAGACGACATTTAAGCAAATTTTGATAAACTGTTATGAGGAGCCCTGATGGCACTGTAGGCTAAGCACTGGACTGCTATCCACAACATTGGCAGTTCAAACCCACCAGGCATTTGCAGGAGAAAAGGGAGGCTTCCTACTCGAGTAAAGACTTACAGCCTCAGAAACTCTATACAGGGTCACTATGAGTCAGAATCAACTCAGTGGTCATGAGTTGGGGACGTTTTTGAGTGTTTGTTTTGTTTTATAACAAAGAATTTGCCTCTAAAATGGTGACATCATTAAATGAATCTCTGAGGGGCTTCAAGAAGAGAATAGTTTATCTGCTCTTCATGTTTAGTCCAGCCATTCTTAACCCTGGGTATATATTAGAATCATCTAACTGGGTTGTTGGGTGCTGTTGAGTTAATATTGACTTCCAGAGGTTCAAGCTGGATTCAGAAGAGGCCGTGCAATGAGAGATATCATTGCTGATGTCCGAT
>NW_006408847.1:1977995-1980086 GCF_000296735.1 Chrysochloris asiatica
GGTAAGATGGAGGGTCAGAGAAAAAGAGGAAGACCTCCAACGAGATGGATCGGCCAGGTGGCATCATTGATGGTGTCAAGTGTGGCGGCAGTAGTGAGGTTGGCCCAGGATCGGACATTGTTTCATTCTGCTGTGCATGGGGTCACTATGGGTCGGTTCCAACTCAATGGCACCTGACAACAACAACAACATGGCAACCCATGTGTTACAAAGTAGTACTGCACCACTGGGTTTCCTAGGCTGCAGTCTTTATCAAAGAAAGGCAGTGGCTCTGTACGACAAGCACTGGACTGAGAACTACAGGGTTGTTGGTGTGAGCCCACCAGCCACTCCAGAGAAGGAAGATGAAGCTTTCTGCTCCCACAAAGATATACAGCCTCAGAAAACATATATAGGGTCACAATAAGTCGGAACCAACTCAATGGCACTTAACAACAACAACAGCTGTTGTTATGGTGCTGTGGGTTAATGCGCTGGACTGCAAGATTGATTTGAACTGCAAGGTCAGTGGTTCAAGCTCACCATCCACTCCTCAGAAACCATATACAGGGTCGCTAAGAGTCAGAACCAACTCAATAACACTTAACGACAACATCAATACAGTAGAATCAAATAGATGGCACTTAACAACCACAGCAGATCAGCAGAGCTTTCTCTTATAGAGCCACTGAGTAGATTAGAACCATCAGCCTTTCAGTTGAGCAGTTGAGTGCTTAACCACTGCACATCAAGGCTTCTTTAGAATCATCTGTAAACACTGAAACTGTACTAAGACCTGACATCCACCTCAGGCCCAGATTCTGACTTAACTGGTCTGAACCCAGGCATGGATATTTCGTCAGCACTCCTCCCTAGGTGAAACCCTGGGTAGTGGAAGGCTGGTCTACACCTAAGATGGAAAAGTTCATTGCTGAGGGACCAGGCAGGTAGCACGGTATGACCTGCATCGCAGGTGCCTTTACTAGGGAGGGTAACCATGATTCACACACAGCTGTTGGTCAGCTTTACCAGGTCTGATTTATCAAGAGAATTGAGAAACCTCATGTTTAGTTTACTAACATTGAGCCTACACATGCAAATTAAACCATCTCAGCTATAGGCATTTGTTTCTTTGGGGGAGAGACAAGACGAGGGGAGGCTCTCGAGGTTTCTTCTAAATGTAGTTCTATTAGTTTTTGCTTTATTTTTTAACTTAAAGAAGCATTTCTTAGCTTCATTTTTCTTGAGGTTGTGTCTTCCTGGTTGGGTGTCTACTTCTTATAGATCACTGTGAATTATTTGGTTGAAGGAAAAATGCTCTGATTCCCTAACCTTAACCTGACATTAAGTTCAGGAGGCTGACTGGAGAATGCAGTGGTAATCCTGGGCCCCTAAGGATTTGGTCCCTTTTCCCATATCTACCTCCTGTCTCTGGCTGTAGAGATGCAATGAGTAGGGACTAAGGAACTTGATCCATTCTGATGCTGCCTCCTGGTGTTCTGTCTTTCAGTTTGGGGAAAATGTAAACACCACCATCACATGATTGTCCATGCAGATAAGCAATACTGATATTGAAGCATCATTTTTACATAGAAAACTCACAATTTTTCCATTCACACATCATTTCCCCAGTGGAAAATAATGATGTCTCTGAAGAACTTTGCCAGAGGAAATAATAATTCAGAAGACTTAGTATTGTGGCTTGGCTGGGTTCTCACTCCCTCACCTCTCTGGATTACCAGTTGCTATGGAATCTACTCCAACTCAGGGCGACCCCATGTGTGTCATACTAGAACTACTCTGTGTGGTTTTCATGGCCTCTCTCACTGGGCAACTTCTAGTCCCCTTTAAGGTATTCCAATCAGTTATAGGCTAAAGATGGACTTACAAGCTTTCTGTAGTGATGATTCTGGCTATTCCTTTCTCCCCACCTCAAGTGTCTATTTTAAAATGGTAGGCAAGGGAAACCAAGATTCAAAACATAGCCAAGCATCTTAACACTATTCCCCTCTTTTACCCCTTCAAACCATGACTCAATCCCTGTATCCCGGAGCCCTGTTGTTCCAAGGTTGTGCATACATCATCATTTACCTCTGTCCCACTTAACCCATG
>NW_006408847.1:1984326-1985587 GCF_000296735.1 Chrysochloris asiatica
CAAGATACATATAAGATACAATCAAGATGTTCTCTCCTAATCCTATCAATCCTGGTATAATCCTAACCATTGGGTTAGGATCCCAAAAGTATGTGACTTAGAGCAATCTGCTTAGCACTGAGTCTCAATGTCTCATCTGTATATGGAAATAACCATTGTAGATTGTTTTAAGGATTAAAAGAGATGCATGGATGGCACAGAACTGGGTAGTGTTTTCTTCTGTGGTACATCGGGTTACTATGAGTCACAACCAAATCAATGGCATCTAACAACAACAATGTAAAGTGTATAGTGTGGCTCATGGCAGACAGACAGTTAATCTGTGATGAGTACTGTTATCAGGAAAGTACGTAAGATGGGACCTTACCTGACTTGGGAGTTGGAGTGGCCGGGCAATGGTGATGCAGAAATAGCATTCTCACTTTCCATGCTGGAGACCAGGGTTTGATTCCTGGTCAGTGTATCTTGTGCAGAGCCATCACCTCACCCAATTGTCAGTGGAGAGTCTGTGTTGCTTTGATGCTAATCAGATCTCAGCAGAATTAAGTCTAGCTAGAAAAAAAGGTTTGGCAATCTACTCCTAAAAATTGTTGTTGTGCCTTCAAATCAGTTCCCACTCATAGTGACCCAGTATAGGGTTTCTGAGGAGAAGCGGGTGAGTTTGAACGAGCAACTTTGCAGTTAGCAGTTCAGTGTTTATCCTATAGCGCTACACTAGGACTCCAAATGAAAACCCTAGGGACCACAACGATTAGATCCTGGCAGCATTTCCGGTGCTTGGGGTTGTGACAGTAGCTAGCAACAAAAACTACCTGACTTTAGTATCAAAATGAACACTATGAATTTGTCATGAGAATATGACACCATTGAGAATGTTGTGGTGCTGTTGGTTACGCATTAGGGTACTAAATGCTAGGTCAGTTGGCAGTTCAAAACCACCTAACGCTTCACTGAAGAAAGATGAGGCTATCTGCTCCTGTAAAGATTTACAGTCCAGGGAGCTCTATATTGGATCTTTTGGAGACAGAATTGTCTTGACGTCAGTGTGTTTGGTAGACTCTTCAGGATTCTGACATTACTTAATATAAATAAAAGTGTCTTTGCATATTCTTATATGACCAACAGAATCTCTGAGTGAAATTTTTATTTCCTCTTGCTTCTGGAAATCAGGGTGTAACATTCCTAAAAGTTTATCAAAATTTAAATTGATTTTGTTATTGTTAAATGTCATCAGAATCGTCTCATAAAACAACCCTATATA
>NW_006408847.1:1985687-1987290 GCF_000296735.1 Chrysochloris asiatica
CTCAAGGTTCATCCATGTTATGCGGTGGCTTGCAGCTTCCTTGTTGTTCTTCAAAGTAGCATATTATTCCATTGTGTGTATGTACCACAATTTGTTTATCCATTCTTCAATTGTTGGGCACTTAAGCTGTCTCCATCTTTTTGCTATTGTAAACAGTGCTGCTATGAATATTGGTGTGCATATATCTACTTGTGTTATGGCTCGTATTTCTTCTGAGTAAATACCAAGTAGAGGAATTGCTGGATCATAAGGTATTTCTATTCGCAACCTTCTGAGGAAGCACTATATTGCTTTTCAGAGAGGCTGGACCATTTTGCAATCCCACCAGCAATGCAGGAGTGTCCCAGTCTCTCCACATTCCCTCCAGCATTTATTGTCCTCCTTCCTTTATCACATATAATGCTTAGAAGCTGTTATTGGCTCGTGTCTCATGGTGGAATATTGTGGGGTATGCTTGTAGCTTGGCTATATGGCCACAGTTGGTCTCTCTTCTTGGTAACGTAGAGAGAAAAAGCTCCCACCTCTAGGGAAAATGTGTGATCAAAAAAACCAAAAACAGAAGCAATACAAAAGCAGAGACAAAAACCACCACTTTGAAACAAAAATAGAACTGTGGCTAACTGTCCAGTCCCCTTGCTACACAGGCAGTGTGTGTGTGCACCGTAGAAGCCTCCAGCAGTGGGTGAGAGTGTCCACTCACTCAGGCTCCTCCTCTAATCACCACCGTAGATGTGCATAGATAGATATTGAGAAGTTAATATGAGAAAGATTGTCCACTATTTTTGTCTCTGAAGGTCAGGTAGGTATCTGCGTGTGCACAATGTAATTCTTGAGATAGTTGCATCCTTTTATGTTGGGGTTTTACAGATTGTTCTATGGTTTGTCTGTCAGGCCTAAGAGGTCTGTTTTGTTTCTTGCTATATAAGCCAGAGTAAAGGGTCCTGCACAAGTTAATTTTAGGGCTTTGCCCCAGAGGCTGATGTCATAAGTAGCTGCCAAGTTTTTTCTCTGTACTGTGGGAAAACTGTGGGGTCAGCTCTGGACCTTTTTTTTGGAGGGGGTGCGCTCCCACCTGCCTGAAGGCATCTGGGCTGGGCAAAGAAGGCACGACTGGTAGTTTCTAATTGCTGACCTTAAGGTTTGCAGACCAATTCGTAACCACTGCGCTACCAGAGCTCCTTTTTAAAAAAGTAATATGTGGCAAATTTTTAACTTTGCCTTCCAGTTTAGAGGAAAGATTTACACATAAAAGAGAGAGCAAGAAGGAAACAAAGAGTGTGTTAGTGGAGTGCTAGGCTGACTTTGATCAAATGCCTAAGCTTGTGGTAAGGACAGTCAGTTCTCACCAAGGCTGGCAAAGGGGAGATAGATATTTGCTGACACAATCAGGGTACTGGGTGGAAGCTCCAGGGCTTTAAGGGATGGTCTAGAACTGGAAAGATAAGCAGAGGAGGTGAAGGTATTTTTCACCTGGAGGCAAACAACTTCAGCAGTTTCTCAGGCTAAATGAACAAGGATTGGCAAGTCACTTTTGAAAGTTAATGGAGAGAAAGAAAACAAATATTGGAGTCAGACCATTGGGTTTGTTGTTGTCAGGTGCCAT
>NW_006408847.1:1991860-1996478 GCF_000296735.1 Chrysochloris asiatica
GGTTTGAATTGCCAACCTTGCGGTTAGCAGTCCAGTGCATATCCTAGAGTCTCACCAGAATTTAAATACACTCCTCTAAATCTGTAGGAAGGCTATCTCCCAAGATAATTTATCAATCACCACTGTTAATGATCAGGATTGCATGTCATAGAGCTATGTTTTGGCTTCCAACTTTTCTGGAGGACCAACAGTTACTTTGAGTTCAATAATGTAGTAAGTTGTGCCTGTCAGTTACTGCTTTGACAAATGAACTTTGTGAAAATTCATGACTTAAACATTTTTACAATATATGTAAGAACACATTTCTATTAGTCTATCCATCTTCTTGGATATTTTCCCACAACCACTTATTTTTAGCTATTTTAAGTAAAATTATAACTTCATTACGCTTCTGTTTTGGTGATGCTCCTATTGTTAGATTTCTACTTTGCAACTTTCCACAACCTTTTGATGACGTTTTTGAATATAAGTTAGTAACAGTCTTCTTTCTCACTCTGATTTGAAACATCTCTTTGTGACCCACCCTTCTGAGTGAAATATTTCTCTGAAAATTTTCTCCTTGCTTTCCCCATCCCCCCTTTCTCCCTTTAATTCTTTTGAACCAGCCTTTGTAAATCATAATGCAAATGAAGTAAGTTGAGTTATCGGATACCTCCACCCTTTGCCAAAGGTCTAAGAACACGAATTTCTAAGATTGTTGTTGTTAAGTGCCATTGAGTTACCCTGACTCAGAGTGACACTGTAAAAGGTTTCTAAGACTGAAAGCCTCATCTTTCTCCTGAGGAGCTGCTGGCAGACTGAAACCACCGCGCTCCCATTTCCTTGATAGTCCAACAAAACTTACTGTTCTCCCAAGCCTCCCAAAGGAAGCAGAACTGTCCTATGAAGTTACTGTTAAAATGTCTTGAAGTTGATGGTTTTGTAAGCTTAATTTTTAAAAGATTGGGTGCTCGGGGGACAGGTTCTCTGCCTCACAATGACTTCCATTCTCTGTTCTTTTGGTCACTTTTAAGTTTCCCCAACAACTGACCATCTTGTGAATGTGAATTAACTCTTCATTGGCCAGGTTCTTCCGCCATCCTTTTATCACCCTTTCTCTAATTTGCTGAATAACATTTTTTGTTTTACTTTAAAATAGCTCCTTTGTTCTAACATGTACATACAAAATTTTGAAATGGGCATTGTAATCCTTCCCTTATAAAGAAGCATTTTGTGAGCAAATGTTTTTAGCCCCGGTGGTACCATGGTTAAAATGCTGGACTGCTGACCAAAAGGTCAGAGGTTTGAACCCACCCACCACTCTTAAGGTTGGAAATCCATGGGACAGTTCCACTCTGTCCTATGAAATCAACTAGATGGCAGCAGGGCCCAGGTATCACTCTTGCAAGTACAGAGGTGAGTCACAAAAGCACCAAGGCTCCATGCTAATAACTAGCTTCCATACAAGTCAACCAGGAGAGATCAAAGGGGCAAGAAGTATTTGCCTAGGGATAAAGCTCAGTATTGTGGGTTAATGTGCTGGACTGCAGGATCGGTTTGAACCTCAAAGTCAGGGGTTCAAGCTCACCAGTTGCTCCTTGGAACCTCTATACAGGGTTGGTATGGGTTGGAACCGACTTGATAACTCTTAACAACAACAGCAGCAGCAAAGCTCAAAAGGCTAGAAGGAGTAGGAAAGAAGGACAAATGAACACAATGAGGAAGTAGGATGAGTACTATTATTACATTGTGGGGATTGCAACCAATGTCACAAAACAAAATGTAAATGAGTTGTTGAATGGAAAACCAATTTGCTCTGTAAACTTGCACCTAGATCACAAAAAAAAAGCAAAAAGCAAATAAAAGAACCACTAACCTCCAGTGAGTGAGGATATGTCCTATACGGCAGGTACTGTCTGAGAAGCTGTGTCTCCAGTCTTGAATGGGATCCTGAGGGATAGGAATCATTAACTCCCTTTTAAAGGTGAAAAACTAAGGTTCAGAGGGGGTGAACACATTCTTAAAGATCAACACGTATCAGGAAACAGGTGTGAGAGTCTGACTCAGAGCTGCCTGACTAGTACCTGTTCTCTACCTAGGAAATGACACACAGCAGAAATCCTTGAGTATTCTGTTTCCCAATATTCCGTTTTGTTAGGGTTCCTGTGTTAATAGACGATTTGTGCTCAGAGAACACTCACAATACTAGTACACTTGTTAGTTTTCTTTGTATCAATTTATAAGCCGACGACTTATAAAAACAAAGCTAGATTTGAACCGCAAGGTCAGCAGTTTCAAGTTCATCAGCTGCTTCTTTGAAACCCTAAAGAGGGTTACTATGAGTTGGAACCAACTCGGCCGCACTTAACAACAACAACAAAGTATGGCACTGTAGGATCAGCACTGGACTGTGAGCCACAAGGTTAACAGTTCAAACCTATCAATTGCTCCACACAAACCCTATGCAGGGTCACTATAAATCAGTACTGAATTAATAACAACAACAACAAGGACAGTCCAACACGTTTCCTAGATGGCTGACTATTTTGGGCAGTAATCCAAGGTGGTAAACAATGACTAAGACCTACATAAAAGCTTAAGTAAAGGATTGCTCCCTGGATCACCAGCAAGTCAATGCACTATTGTCCTCTGTAGCTGACTTACTATTAATAACTGGAAAGTTGCAGTATTTCATTGGGAAAAAAACAGATAAGGCATGACAGAAAGGAAAAAAACAAATTTCTTAAGCAAACTTGTTTCTTTATGTTTGATCATGAATAAGCCTCATGAAGCCTAAAGCTCCTCAGGGAAATTCATGCCCACATTCTCTCTGTGTGGGACCGAATCTGCCAACTTACTCTTTTAGGAAAAATTGTTCTCCACATTATTTCCAAATTCCTAGACCTTCAAGGGCAAGTACTATCATTTTTAACTATTCTAGCCTTTAGCTTAATGCTTGACACATAGTACATGCTCAATAAATATCTGCTAGAATGAGTAAATGAGAAACCATAGTTTCCAAACTGTTGTCGGCAGAGCATGTGAGATAAAAGTGTCTCTATTATTGTAAATCTCAGTTAAATTGATCTCTCACAAATAAGAAAGGTAAGAGCAGGCACCCCACAAGGCTTCTCCAGCAGACTCCAAAGTTGAAGTCATGAAGCCACCTTAAGCAGGTTTTCCTTTGGTTGCTTGTACCAAAGTGACCAGTCTCCCTGGATTGGGGAAATGAAAAAAAGGATTGGGACTTACACCATGTTTTCCAGAATTGAAAGGTGGAAAGGGTATCTTTCTTTATAAGGGGTAAGATTTTTTAGAGGTGGAATATTTTTAAAGGTGTGGTATGTTTATTAAGTGCGTATTGACTACTTTGTGCCTTTAATATAATGCACTTAGGTAATTACTGTAAATGGCTGAAATTTGCAGATTATTGATTCTTCAAATAATATCTCAGGTTATGTCCTCGGTCATCAGTTTTCTAGACGTGTGCTATGAAATAACAACAAAACTTTCCTGCTTTGTGATTTAAGTTCAGGGTATTTTACTCCAGACAGTGTTTCATTCTGTTGTTTATATGGTCACTTTGAACTGGAACTAACTTAATGGCACTTGACAACAATAATAACAATTTATTTTTGTTATTCACAAATACATTTCAGAATGCACTTTTTCAGACAAGGCTGTTTGAAATGAGCTGTTTGTTAGCAAAGTAACTAGCAATTTGCTCATTCAGGGTTGCTGTCTGCATAGATTCCTTGCTGTCTGCAACAAGTTATCTTTCATATAACCTATTTTACTCATGTGGGTCAGATAGATTCTCCCTGAGAATACTTCTCATGTCTACCATTGATTACATTACTTTTTATTTATAAATGGTTGTTGTTGTTGTTAAGTGCCATCTAGTCTATTCCGACCCATAGTGACCCTGTATAAGGTTTCCAAGGAGCAGCTGGTGAGCTTGAACCACTGATGTTGCAGTTCAAATGACTTTGAAATCTGACGCATTAGCCCAGAGCACTACATGTACTTAATTTTCTTCGCCTTTTGATTTTTATTTTTAGAATGATTTTTGGGTTCTAGAGTACATAGTTCCTATATATCCCCTCTCTCCCTATCTACAGTTTCCCTATCATTCACATCTTGCATCAGTGTGGTCTATATGTTATAACTGATGAATCAATATTGAACCATTATTATTAACTAAGTTTATAGTTTACATTGAAGAGTCCTGTTGTGGCACTGTAGGATAAGCACAGGACTGCAAGGTCTGTTTTAACCACGAAGCAGGCAGTTCAGACTCACCAGCTCCTCCTTGGAAACCCTATACTGGGTTTGACTCAGTGGCACTTAACAACAAAAGGTAATTTACACTAAGGAGCCTTGGTGGCACTGTAGGATAAGCACTGAACTGTTAACTACAATGTTGTCAGTTCAAACCCAACAGCCACTCCGAGGGAAAAAGATAAAGCTTTCTGCCCCCATAAAGTTTTGCAACCTCGGAAACCCACACAGGGTTGCTGTGAGTTGTAGTTAGCTTGATGGCAGTGGCTTTGTTTTGTTTGGGTTATGTTGTTGTTGTTGTTATGTGCCATCAAGTCGGTTCTGACCCATAGCGACCCTGTATAGGGTTTCCAAGGAG
>NW_006408847.1:1996578-1997642 GCF_000296735.1 Chrysochloris asiatica
AACACGATATCCTTCTCCAGCGACTGGTCCCTCCTAACCCTATGCATAACAAGGCAAAATATTGCCATAAATTCACCACCCTCACAATCGTTGCTCTGTTTCAGCCCAGTGATGTTGCCACTGTGCCAATCCATCTCATTGAGAATATTCCTTTTTTTCCCCAACCCTCCACTTTACCAAACATGATATCCTTCTCCAGAGACTGGTCCCTTCTGACCCCATGTTCAAAGTATGAGAGATGAGGTGTGGCCATCCTGACTTCCAAGAAGCATTCTGACTGTACTTCCTCCAACACAGACTGGTTTGTCTCAGTAATGAACGTCCATGGACTGAAAGTCCATGGCACTTTCAATATTCTCCTCCAACACCATAACTCAAATTCATTGATTCTTCTGCAATCTTCTGTATTCAAATGTTCAACTTTCACTTGCGTATGTGATTATTGAAAACATCATGGTTTGAGTTAGGCACACTTTAGTCCTCAAACTTTATCTTTGCTCTTATGAAGCAGATTTGCCTAATGTGATATGTCATTTGATTTTTTGATTGCTGCATCCATGAATGTTGATCATTGACCCAAGCAAAATGAAATATTTCACAACTTCAATCTTTTCTGCATTTATATGGATGATATTTATTGGTTGAGTGGTGAGTATTTTGGTTTTCTTTACATTGAGGTGCAACTTATATGAAAGGCTGTTGTCTTTGATCTTCATAAGTAAATGTTTTAAGGCCTCTTCACTTTCAGCAAGCAAGGTTGTATCATCTGCATGTCGTAGGTTGTTAATGAGTCTTCCTCCAATTCTGATGCCACGTTTTTCTTTGTATTACCCAGCTTCTCAGATTATTTGCTCAGTATACAGGTTGAATAAGTATGGTGAAAGAATATAACTTTGTCACTCACCTTTCTTAATTTTAAACTATTCATTCCCATGTTCTGTTCGAACAACTGTCTCATGGTCCAGGTACAGATTCCTCATGAGCACAATTAAGTGTTCCAGATTACTCATACTTTGCAACGTTGTCCCTAGCTTGTCATGATCCACACAATCGAAAGCCTTTGC
>NW_006408847.1:1997889-2003553 GCF_000296735.1 Chrysochloris asiatica
GTGGCTTTGTTTTGTTTGGGTTATGTTGTTGTTGTTGTTATGTGCCATCAAGTCGGTTCTGACCCATAGCGACCCTGTATAGGGTTTCCAAGGAGCAGCTGGTGAGTTTGAACCGCTGGTCTTGTGGTTCAAACTGACTTTGCCGTCCAGTGCATTAACCCACAGCACCACACAGTAAATTTTACTCTTTGTGCTGTAGCGTTGTACCATGTTATAAATAGTCTCATAATGTCATGTATCCACCACTGCAGTATCACATGGACGTTTCACTACCTAAAATCCCCTTGAACTCTACTTATTCATCTACCCCTATACCCCCTAGAAGTCACTGACCTTTTCCTTTTCTCTGTAGTTTTGCTTTTTCCAAATACCATGTAATTGAAATCATATATTATATAACTTTTTTCTGACTGACTTTTTTCACTTAACAATATACATCTAAAGTTCCTCCATGTATTTTTTGGCCTGTTACCCCATTTCTTTTTATCGCTCGTTAACACGCTATTGTATGGATGTACCAAAGTTTGTTTATCCACTCACCTTTGAAGAACAGCTTGGATGCTTCCAGTTTTCAATCATTATGAATAAAACTGCTATAAACATTCAGAGCAGGGTTTATGTAGACATATATTTCCATCGCGTTTGGGTAAATACCATATGGTTGCTGGATCCTATGGTAAGACTGTGCTGTTGTTGTTGTTAAGTGCTGTTGAGTTGGTTCCAACTCATAGCAACCCCATAGAGGGTTTCTGAGGAGCAGCTGGTGACCTTGAACCACAAGGTCAATGGTTCACTCTGGTGCATTTTCACACAGCGCCACACAGCCAAACTTTCTTTCTAAGTGATGGTTCCATTTTACATTCCCACCAGCAGTGAATGAGGGTTCCTGTTACTTGGATATTTTTGTTTTATTTTTAATATCCTGTCCTTATTTTATGAATGGAATATCTTCTTTTTCTCTGAGGATATTAAATACAGTGAGTTACAAAACAAAAACAAACTAACTTATACTCTTGGTATTGTTTCTATGTACTGCCAAATTCCTTTTTTCTGTTTGTTTGCTTCAGATTCTTTCTGTCTCTAACATTTGATGAACTTTGTTTATTCATACTTAAGGTGAAGCTAGGAAACATTTGATTGCAGTCCCTGTATGAGTGTTAGGGTTTTATAACTGGTAGACCTTCTTTGCAGTGTGGCAGGCAAGAAGCCATGTTTTTCTTTGGGATACCTCAAAAGGCAATGGTTCTCCCATGTAAATTATCACATAATTCACAATAAAACACTAAAAAAAAGGCAATGGTGAACTATTGTAAAAATGAAGGAAAGGGATTTATGATAAAAAACAAACAAACATGTTTTGATGGTCACCATAGGTGAGTAGGAAAGAAGAATACAGGGTAGACATGTATTAACTTAGGTGATGTTGTTGTTCAGTGCTGTCAAATCAGTTCCAACTCATAGAGACCCTGTCTCGGGTTTCTCAGGAGTAACTGATGAGCTTGAACCACTGACCTTGCAGTCCACTGCGGTGTCATACCAGGACTCCAAAAGCAGAAAACTACAACCAGGAAGAATGATGGGGAAAGCAGCATACACCAAGAGGGAGATTGGCAGAGGAATAATGAAAAGAGGTGGAGACACAGGGAGGCATGCAAGGGTTAAAGGGAATAGAGGTAGATACTGTTATATATACAACCCTGCAACAACATGTTTACACATGGACAGAATCACAGACTGAATGGGAATGGGAAGAAGTGTGGGAGTATATCCACAAATAAATAAGGGTTTGACAGATATTTGTACATGGATATTTACCTTTCCTGCAAACACACCTATGAATGTGGTGGAGGGAAAATGATGAAAACTTTCTGAACATTATCAAACACCTTGAGGCAATGAGTTGCTGGACCTGGGGTCTTAGAACCTTAGTTTCAGGGGACACCATGATCAATTAGCATAGCATAGACACATGCCACAAAGACAATGTTCTACTCCTACTTTGGAGAGTAGTGACTGGGATCTTAACATCTCATGAGCAGCCATCTAAGGTGCAACTATTGGTCTTTTCATGTGTGGAAGAAAGAAGAGTGATGAAAACTTTAAATGATTGGAATCAGTCACTCCAATGGACTAATGGAACTCATGAACATCAGTCTCCATGACTCTGGATGGTACCCTGCTACCTCTACCAACTGCTCTGACAGGGATCACATTAGAAGGTCTCGAAGAGTAAGAGAAAACGTAGAACAAAACCCAACATCTTTTTTTTTTTTTTAAAGACTGGGATTACTGGTAAGAAAGAGACTGGAGGAACCTGAAACTATGGCCCTCAGCCACCCTTCAGGTCTGGAACAGAACTCACCATCATAGCCCAATTTTCAACCAGATGATGAATAGTTATATAGGGGAACAACAACACTAGTGAAGTGTGCTCACCATGGAATGAATGGTCAACCATTCAAAATTTAAAGGGCAGCATTTATCTAGGGAAAAGGTTCAAAGAAGTTGGGAAATAGGGTGGAATGGAAGTAGGAATCAAAGGGAGGGGATTGCAATCACTGAGATGAAATCAAGTATGTGATTTGTTAGATGTACAATCGTCACTCAATTCACAATAAAAATTCTCCAAAAACAAGCAGTGGTGAGAGGATTTTTATAATAGAACCATTATGTTTTCCTAAGAAGAATGAGAAGTTTCCTAAGATTCTTTCTGCATAAGGTGAATTACATGGATTTCCACCATTCTGGAATTATGAATGAGAACAGATGCTAGAAGGCTTTCTGTTTAGAATATATGCTTCACTTTAATCCCAACTTGCAATTTGGTGTTCATCAACCTCACAGGGGTCTGTCTGATGACTTCAGATTAGATTTCTCATCTTGAGTGGAAGCTGGTCATTTTTTAACTTTTTATTAATCATAGGTCTAACTAAGGGTGCTTAATAGAATCAGTCATATGGTGATTTCAAGAATTTAGATTCTATAACCAGAATGTTTGGGTTCAAATCTTGTCCCCTGTAGTTATTAGGTACCTGACCTTGGTCAAGTTTCCTAAGTCTTACAATTGGTGCCTCCGTGCCCAAACTATACAAAACAATGCCCAGCAAGACAAAAACCACCTTTGGATTTCATTTCTCTTAATCCTGTGTTATATATTTTATATCTTTAAGATGCTTCCTTTTTAAAAAAGCACACAATCAAATCAATGAAAGCATAAAAGAAATGCAATTATACTCATGATCTTTCTGCAAAAATGGATGGTGTTTTCAACTGAAGGAATTCATTGTTCACAGAAATTGGCAATAAGAAAAGGAAAAAAAAAATCTCTAAACAAATGGCCCATTGAAGAATACACCATTACATGAATATGATGCAATGGCAAATTGCAGCATGGAAAAAAGCCCTGAATGAAATTTTTGTGTTACAAAAGGGTCAAAGGCTGTCCAACAAAATGACAAAGTAACAACGTTTATTTTAAAGTCCTATTCAGTTTTCGTTGTTTGACTTTATCTTTACAGGCTTTAACAAGTTATGTGTTTTCAGTTTACTGCCATACTTAAAATAGATGAGATATTTTTACCTTTGAAATGACTATAAAACTATGAGGATACAGAAAATCCAACACCCCCAAGAATAACTAAAAGGAGAAGAGCAACTGTCCAGAGACAAAGTATAGGAGAGAGTTTACTCAGACTCACAAACACTACATAGTTTTGAGAGAAGGAGACAGGCCTAGGGTTCTGTCCCCTAATTAGTTTAGCAGAAATTATAGAAATATTCCTAAATTCTTCTATCCAGAATTGCTCTTCTGTAGATTTTCTGGCTCTGAAGCATAAAAAATAACAAATTAAGTAAATGTTTAAATAACCAATTAAAAATACATAATGTACAAGGGTGATGTTGAATTTGAATGAGGTACCAAATTGGATGAAGATCAAAGAACACAGCCTTCGGTTTGGATTGCATCTCAATGTCAAGAAAACAAAAATCCTCACCACTGGACCAATAAACAATATTCTTATCAATGGAGAAAAGATTGAAATTGTCAAGAACTTCATTCTTCTTGGATCGACTAGCAACACTCATGGAAGCAGCAGTCAAGAAATCAAATAACGTATTGCATTAGGCAAATCTGCTGCACAAGACCTTTTTTAAAGTTTTAAAGAGCAGAGATGTAAGCTTGAGGACTAAGGTGCACCTGACCCAAGCCATGGGATTTTCCGTAAGGAAGTGCCACGGGCTGCCAAAAGAACCAATAGATCTGTGATGGAAGAAGTGCAGCCAGAGTACTCCTTACAGCCAAGTGCAGCCAGAGTATTGTCAGGAGGGACCAATCACTGGAGAAGGATATCATGTTTGGTAAGTTGGCGGGTCAGAGAAAAAGAGGAAGACCCCCAACGAGATGGATTGTAAAAGTGACAGCATCAATGGGCTCAAACGTGGCAACAATTGTGAGGTTGCCTCAAGACCAGACAGTGTTTCATTCTGTTGTGCATAGGGTCACTATGAGTCGGAACCGACTCGATGGCACCTAATAATAACAACAACAATCTTTGTCAATTTCTTTGTCACTTAATTCTTGATTTATCTATGATGATAGGAAACAGTAAACGTATAGACAGGCAGATATACAAATGAAGAAAGCACTTTAAATAGAAAAAAAAATGTTAAAGATGCATGCACAAGGATGCTTTGGGTACCATTTGTTTATAATATTAATTTACCCACCATAGGGGA
The DNA here is from genome assembly GCF_000296735.1 of Chrysochloris asiatica. Taxonomy (NCBI): domain Eukaryota; kingdom Metazoa; phylum Chordata; class Mammalia; order Afrosoricida; family Chrysochloridae; genus Chrysochloris; species Chrysochloris asiatica. The sequence continues at coordinate 2,002,627 of NW_006408847.1, forward strand.
TTTCTTAAATAAAATATGCTACAAAAGACTTCCTTAAAACATTAAAAAATAAAGATGTCATTTTGAGGACCTCGGTGTGCTTGACCCAAGCCATGGCATTTTCAATTGCACTATATACATGCAAAAGCTGGACAACAAATAAGACCAAAGAATTGATGCTTTTGAATTATGGTGTTGGCAAAAAAATATTAAATATTTTCTGCCAGAAGAACAAACAAATCTACCTTGGCAGAAATACAGCCAGAATGCTTCTTAGAAGTGAGGATGGTGAGACTTTGTTCATGCTGTCTGGAAGGACAGTCCCTGGAGAAGGACATCATCCTTGGTAAAGAGTCTACAAAAAAGAGGAAGACCCTTAATGAGATAGGTTGACACAGTGACTTCAACAATGGGCTCAAACACAGCAATGATTGTGAGGATGGAACAGGACCTGTGTTTCATTCAGTTTTATGGAGGGCTGTTATGTGTCGGAACCAACTATATGGCATCTAACACCAAAAAACATCTATAAGACAGTATATTATGAAACCACAAAACCAAATGAGTTTATGAAGTAAATATGCCCTTAGGGAAAGTGAACTATCATCTATTATTGGTAAGTAGGCAAAATAATTTATAAATCGCCGTGCATACTTTGTTTTAATAAGAACGATACTGAAAACCATAAGGTCGGCAATTCAAATCCACTAGCTGCTCCTCGGAAACCCTGTACAGGGTCCCTATGTGTCTGAACTGACTCAGTGGCACTAACAACAATAACATATGTTTTATATGTTTGTCTAGAAAACTATCCAGTGTCATTCTAAATTGTTAACTAATTATCTCAGGCAAATATCTTTATGTGGTTGAATGATAGATAATTTCTGCAAACAACATCTATCTATTCCTTTTTTTTAAAGGAAAAGGAGACCTCTAGATATTCTCCTT
>NW_006408847.1:2007894-2023431 GCF_000296735.1 Chrysochloris asiatica
AGTGACTCTGTGTATTAGTGACTAAATATTTGGAGGTAGTCCATCTCTCCTTCTTCCTAATCTGTCTTAGTCTGGAAGCTCATATGAAACCTATGCACCATGGTGACCCTGCTGTTATTTAAAATACTGGTGGCATAGCTTCCAGAATCGCAGCAACACACAAGCCACCACAGTATGACAAACTGATAGACAAGTGGTGGAAAGATGTAAAATAATGTTTCTTAAACTAGAGCAAATAGAGGCACATGGTAGTTTATTTCATTGCATTGCTACCAGGTGTTTAAAATGAAGTCTGCAAGTGTTGAAATTTCCTAACTTTTATCTAACACTTATTCAAAAATAATTTTAATGTTGTAATCTGATATAAATTCTGTAGGCAATAGAGGTACCTTGTTCTCTTAAAAAAAAAGCAGTGTGTACTGAAGTGGCAAAGATATTCATGCCACAGTTGGAGCCAATATTTCAGGCAAATTCTTGTGTGTGTGTGTGTGTGTGTGCGTGTGTATTTGTGTATGTGAAAATACACGTAGCAAAACACACACACATTTGCATTTTCTGTGTGTAGTTTCAATTACATAGCTTGCATTCTTCCCATGTGCAACCATTTTCCTTTTCTCTATGCATATTCTTTGGCCACCATTAACTTAGGCTCTGTGTCCCCTAAGCTTCTCATATGTGTTTCAGATTACTGTTGTCAATTTGAATTCATATAGGTAATTCTTTAGAAGAACACATTTTGGGGGAGTGTCAATGCTCTTTTCTAGTCGAGCTAAGCTATAATTTAATTTTAAAATGATTTCAGGGGATAATTTTGGTTCAGTGTTTTAGATGATCTCAAGGCATTATGTTCAGGAATCAACCAGTCCCAGTGTGTTCAGTAAGTCTGATTTCTGTAAGAATTAAAATTCTGTTCCAGTTTCCTTTTTTCATCAGAATCCATCTACTCGGTCCTTGACCAAAATATTCAGTAATGGTAGCTGGGCATCATCCCAGTCTTTTGGTTTCATGGCAATGGAGTTCATGGAGGTAATTAGGGCTATAGGTCATTTCCCTTTCCATTTCCTGAGTCTCCTTCTTTCTGTGCTGTTTCATATAAATAGAGACCAATAGTTGTGTCTTGGATGGTCATTCTTGAGCTTTTAAGACCCCAGATGCTTCTCATCTAATTAAGAGGTAGAGAAGAGCACTAAAAACCATATCAGACCAGTTAACTGGGATTTTATCCTTAAATCCATGACCTTAGTAGGCCTTTTTACAAGAAAACGTTTCTTATGATGTACAATTTTACTTGAGTCCACAATCAATGCTCATGGAAACAGTCAAGAAATCAAATGATATATTAAGTAAATCTGCTGCAAAGACCTCTTAAAAGTCTCGAAGACCAAAGATGTCACTTTGAGGACCTGACCCAAGTCATGGTATTTTTAATCATTGCATTTGCATACAAAAGCTGGCCAATGAATAATAAAGACTGGAGAAGAATTTATGAATTAGAATTGTGATATTGCCAAGAATATTGAAAGTGCCGTGGACTGCTAAAAGGACAAACAAATCTGTCTTGGAAGAAATATAGCCAGAATGTTCCTTGGAAGTGAGGATAGCAAGACTTTGTCTCACATATTTTGGATATGTTATTAGTAGGAACTTGTCCCTGGAAAAGGATATCATGTTTGTCAAAGTAGATGGTCATCAAAAAAGAAGAGACCCTCAATAAGATGGATTGACGCAGTGGCAGCAAAAATGGACTCAAGTATGACAATAGTTGTGAAGATGGTGTAGGACTGGGCAGTGTTTTGTTCAGCTGTACGTAAGATTGAAACCCACTCAATGGTACCTAACAACAACAAGAAGTGTAAATAACAACTATATCCTTGTGACTGGTCTGACTCACAAAATGTAGACTTACACTCCTTTCTTTAATATATATAGACTTAACATATCCTATTTTACCTATTCTTTTTTGGTGTGATTCCAGTTTTATAAATGTATAAAAGTTTTTGTGTGTATGTATTGTGGTAAGGGGAAAGACCCAAGAGTTAAATTTAATCAGAAAAGATTTTTATTAAACTAAGACAAAGGCAATCATTTAAATGAGAGATCTGCCAGCATGCACCAGGCACAACAAACTGACAGAACCTATGGAATCATTGTTAGAGAGCAGCCAATAGAGGGGGCTTCAAAATGCTCATGGAAAAATGTAATGAAAAAAGAATGGAAATTTTCCAGAAACTTTTTAAAGCCTTTTCATACATTGTTACAGAAAGAAATGATGTTGAGAAAATTTTCTGGATGGTTATTCGTTAATGCATCATAGTAAAGGCAAGATAACAGAAATGGGTCAGGAATCATGATTGAGTTATGTTATATATAATTACAGGTTATAGAAGTTTACAGGACTGGTTCTGGGTTTTAATTATCTGACTACGTGGTAGCTGGTATTGACTCATGATCACGAGACCCTGAGTAAAGTCATAAGGTGATTAAAAGACAATACCAGGAACACAATCTTTAATTTCAATTAGATACATGTATCATGGAGAATTTCCTCCTTTGTTCTACTTCAGAACACTTATTAACCATCGGAGAAACTTACTGCGCCAGTTTTTCCATCACATAACTAGGTAAAAGAGAAACTAAAACTTCGCCCAGCCAAGCACCTACAAACAATTGGGGGTCTTAAATCTCACTATCTATATACGAGTATGAGTGCATATGTATTTATATGATGTTTGACCAAAAAGAGATATTCTTAAACCTTAGCATTTATAAAAATTTTGATAAAGATACCATCAAATTTTCTCTAGCCTTCCAAATAATCTCTAGTTGGAATCAATAGAATTTCTATTAATTTCCAAATGTGTGGCATCCATGTATGCCTAACTAGGTTATACTTAAATCCACGTATGTTTTTGCCTACAGTATAGCACTTTGTGTGAGTGGTCATGTGCTTTCACAATGACCATCCACACAATCAAGCACATTGTAGCTTCATCTGCATCTTCAAAACAGATATGTGCTTGTGTGAGTGAGTATCCATAGAAGAATGAATGGTGCCTGCAGCTGGGTTGTGGATGGTACATTTTAATACATCACATAGCAAAATACATGCTGCCGTGAATAGTCTGATTGTTTGGATTAACAATGTTAGCCTTTAAAATTTAAAAAGAAGACAACACAAAACAAGATACAGCTTCATCAAACCTAGTGATGAAGTAGCTTTCATTCAGAGTGAAACTAGCAAGTTAATCTACATTAATACATTAGTCACCATCTTCATTATCACCTTCAGAAGTGAAAATACATTTTAAAAAAAAAACAAAAAGATTATTTGGTATTCCTTGAGCACTAGGAACAGGCTTTGCATGTAATATCTCTTAGGACCCTAGCCTGGTGAACTTCAGGCTGCTTGGAGAAGGGGCAGAAAGGGTGTGAAACACAGTGTTGGGAGGAGTTACTGCCAAAGCATCTGCCACATAGATGTTTTTTGGCTTCTTGTTGTAGTTGTTGGGATTTGGGGTGGTTCTTTTTCTTCTGCACCCCTCCTTTTTTTTACACTGCAACCTTTCCATAGCAACCCAAAGCACAAACTGATTAGCATGATGTGTTTTGAGTGCTAAGCACAGTCATCCACATGCTAAATTGTGGGCAAACCCTGGAGTTTTTATTCTTCTTGGGAAATTCTGTGGAGAGCAGCATGGCCTGGAAAGTGTATTCAGAAGCACTGTATCTGTTGGACAGATTGAGCCCTAATCCAGGGAGCCCAGCCCGGGAGTGAAACCAGCTGTCCCTCAAAACACCAAGCTGTTCATTCTTCTCCAGTCCTAAGAAAGGAGTACCTTTTTCTAACTGCATAAATGACTGGTGGTGGGCTGCCCAGAGCCAGAAAATAATTTTAGCTATGGTTATTGACTCTGAATCATGTTGTAGGCACTGCTGTAAGTTTTGTGTCAAGCTGACTAGTACAGAAGTCTCAGTGCCTTAGCACTTAAGACATAACAGTCTTCAATGATGAGATCGGCTATGAGCAATCAATTAATAGAAAGGAAGTTTCTTCAGGGGTGTGGTCTGCTTCCAATATATTGGACACTCAGGCAAAGCTTACTTGCTTTTTTGTTGGGTGTGGATCCTGCATCTGCCTTGTCATACAACCTCTGGTTCTTTGGACTTGACTGGGAGCCTGCTGTATTGCCTGCAGATCCTGGGAGCTGTCAGTACCCTGCAATCTTCCCTGCCAACCTCACATTCACTCATTCCTACAGCTACATGAGTCAGGAGAAACCTGACATCTGACCCATGGATTTGGAATTTGCCTGCTGTTACAAGAGTGTGAGCCATTTCCTTGATATAAACCTCCCTCCCTCCCCACCACCCACCATTCCCAGAGTGGCACTATAGGATAAGCACTGGACTGCAGTGTCTGTTTGAACAACAAGGTTGGTGGTTCAACCTCCTCTGAAACCCTATACAGGGTTTCTATGAGTAGGAACCAATTCAACAGCACTTAACAACAGCAATCCTCCTCTACCCCCAGTCTCTCTCTCTCTCTCTCTCTGTCTCTCTCTCTCTCTCTCTCTCTCTCTCTGGTTTTGCTTCTCTAGAGAACCCCGCTTAAGACATTTGCTACTAGGAGTGGTTCTAAAGAAACAAATTGTAAGGATTGGTTCTCAAACCTGACTAGTTTTAAAGGCACTGATAATTTTGCTCATTAGTAAAGGAAGTTCTGCTAATCCATGGTATAAGATGACAATATTAATATGCAAAATATCACCACCAGTAGATCAAGTATTGGTGACAAACAAGACTACAAGTGATCATATCATTTGATACTTTTCTGTCATTTTGTCAGGATGAGAAGTATAAGGATGTTGGTTGGTTGATCCTACTGACAATATCCCAAGTGGTAAAGGAAACAAATGAGCTTAGGGCTTCAGAATTACAGCTTGAGCATCACATACAAAACTTCCAAGTTCCACTTATGCCCTAAAAGAAAGCCTATTTCTTGTAGTGACATAACTGATATTGCCAAAATCAAACCCACATGTGAGAGTGACTGAACTACAACACCAACTGAATTCTCAACCTCAAATGGTGTCTGATGTTAAAATGAGAACATTGATTGGGAATAGGTGGGATCCTTAAATTTGGGGTGGGAACATATGGGTAGATAACCTGGAAGCTGGGAACATTGGGCCCCTAAGTTCTGTTAAATCACTCTTGCTGACAGTACCAGCCCTCCCACCTGAAAAGATTATTTTTTTCTGGTGACCTATTATCAGTAAAGGAGCTCTAGTAACATAGTGGTTACAATCAGGCTGCAAACCGCATGGTCAGCAGTTCGAAACTACCAGATGCTCTGTGGGAAAAAGATGAGGCTTTCTACTCCCGTAAATATTTACAGCCTCGGAAACCTTGTTCAGGGTCACTTTGGGTCGGAACTGACTTGATGGCACTTAACAACAACAACAATTATCAGTAAAGCCATTATCCCCTCTACCCACATTTGATGAAATGAACCCAACTGTATCTGCTGAGATGATACCTGAGACATTATCTGGGGCATCACTTAAGGTAGATGTCTTGGAAGGCATTGCTGAAGGTTCCCAGGAAACATCTCTACCAATTATTACTTCTAAGATCTGTGGTGGTGGTGGTGATATGCCGTGTTGTCTGATCTGAATCATAGTGACCCTGTGTAGGGTTTCTGAGGCTATAAATCTTTACAGGAGCAGAAAGCCTCATCTTTCTCCTGCAGAACAACTGATAGTTTCAGACTGCTGACCTTGAGTTAAGTAGACTTAAGTCTCAGTGAGCCCCAAAAGGTAAAATACAAATTTTTACCAGAAAGAAGTATGTTACAATCCAAAAAAGCAGCTTGATTTTTCTAATATGTACAAACGAAAGCCTGGAGAATATATGTGGGAGTGGCTATTAAAGGTGAGGTGAGGGATGATGGTTCAAGAAACATAAGGTTGAATCATCTGAATCTACTGATATGTGCCCACTAAGCACAGAGCCTTCATTCAGGGTTTCAGCTCAAATGGTTAGGAAAGGATCACTAGTTCACTGAAGCATGTATTGTACTGTGACCTAAAATACATCAGGCTGAAGTACTAGACCTGCTTTGGTATTCTGTTGTTGTTAAGTGTTGTTGAGTTGGTTCTGACTCATAACAACCCTGTATAGAATTTCCGACTAAAAGTTAAAGGATGGAAAAAATATATACCAAGCTAACTACAACAATAAACAAGCAGGAGTGGCAATACTAACTGCTGATAAAATAAACTTTAAGACAAAAACCAGCATAAGACATCAAGAAGGACACAATCTCATGATCAAAGGGTCAATTGAGCAAGACAACATAACCATAATAAATATCTATGTTCCCACTGGAAAAGCACTAAGATATATGAAGCAAACCTAACTAGAATTGAAGAAAGAAACAGATAAATCTACAACTATAGTGGGATATTTTAAAACACCACTTTAGAAAAGGGACAGAACAACCAGAAAGAAACTTGACAAAGTTACAGAGGAACTAAACAGCATAATCAACCAAGTTGACCTCATAGACAGATACAGAGCATTCAACCCAACAACAGCACAATATACATCATTCTCCAATGCACATGGAATATTCTCCAGAATTGACCATGTGTTAGGTCACAAAGCAAGCCTCCATAAATTTACAAACATCAAAATATACAAAGCATCTTTTCAGACCACAACGCTATAAAACTAGAAATCAACAATAAGAAGACCAAGGAAATAAAGTCGAATACTTGGGAACTTAACAACACCCTGCTGAAAAGTGACTGGGTAAAAGAAGAAATTAAACGTGAATTCATAAAGTTCCTAGAAACAAACGAGAATGAAAACACAACATACCAAAATCTTTGGGACACAGTGAAAGAACTGACTCTGAGGGTAGGAAATACAGAAGTAGATGTTTTTTGACAAAAGGAGGAGAGTGATTGATTTTGCAGCCCAGAAGCGGAGGTCCCTGGGACCATCAAGTGAGATGAGCAGAGAGTGGGACCCTACCCAGAAAGGCAGAGATGCCAGGGATGGAGACAGAGATGATGATGTGTACATATGGAGTGGCTGGAGACACTGGACTCAGGGAGGGAGAGGGACTGTGTGCTAAAGGCAGGGGGGTGGGACTGGGGGGTGTACCCTTTCGTTATTTGATGATGCACGGAGGGGATTGTAATCATTGCAATGAAACAAAATACAATAGGATGAATGTAAAACTGATATTCTTCCATGTAAATTTCACAATAAAAACTTATTAAAAAAACACACAAGGTGGACATTGTTATTGTTATGGACAACAGAATCAAAGTAATAAACAGAATAATATGACTCATATGGACTTAAGGCATTGGCTACTTAGGCAGGGTGTACCTAGGAGTGAAATAAAGGAAAAACTTATTAAATATGTACTCTTTATCTGTACAAGCAGAGGAATTCAAGGTCAAGTGAAAGGCAATCTAACTTGAATCTCCAAAATAGAGAGTCACTGCCTCTCAATCAATTTCCAGATTTGAGCCAGTTTACAGATTCATAACCTCTCTACTATGTATAAAATGAGTTATCTCAGAAGCAGAAGTGGGGGGATTTATCTCACAACCATCAGAGAAGTAGAGCCAGAAGCAGAACATGTCTTTTAGAAGCCAAGATCCTTGCTCACTGAACCTCCTCAACCAGGAACAGTAAGCTGTGGCACTGCAGGAGTAGCAGGGGAACAGCAGCAGCAGAAACAAAAACCGGAGCCTGAGACAGAGCAGTGCGCTTCCTAGTCCATGGAACAAGTAACGCTAAGTGACTTAGGGCAGGAAGCTTGCTTGCTGAGTGGGGTGCCTCCAGGCATTTAATTGGGGGAGCTACGTTTGCTGATCCACAGATCTAGGGTTAAATGCCTTCAGGCTGAGGCATATGGTGGAGTGGTATGCCCTGTGGATGTTTATTGTTGTTATCAAGTGCCACTGAGTGGGTTCCAACTCAGCAACACTGTAGAAGGCTTCCAAGGAGCAGCTGGTAGGTTTGGCTTGAGTCAGGCACACCTTAGTCCTCAAGCTGACATCTTTGCTCTTCAACACTTGGAAATCATTTGGTTTAGCCCTGCCAAGACAACCACAGTTCCTGCCATTACATTGAGGTCCAGTGCATTATCCTGCAGCACCATACCAGCACTCCAGTACCTGTATTTGATTTCTTGACTGCTGCTTCCATGAGTGTTGATGGTAGATCCAATCAGAGTTGTATAGTGATCATCTGGAGGCAGAATCTTTCCTAGGAAAACCAGTTTTGCTCTTAAGGAATTCAACTTGGATGAGGCCCATCCACACTATGGAGTCTAACCTGCTTTACTTAAGACCAATTGATTTCAAGGCTAATCACGAGTCATAAAAAAATATTATCTATTGCATTACCAAGCAACTGGGAACTGTAACCTAGCCAGTTGACATATAAAATTAACCATCACATGACCACAGCTAACTGCAAGAGAATTTAGGAAATAAAGCCTTTATTCTAGGTATTTCTGGGACCACTTAAATGTCAGGGGATTGGCTTATAAAAGAAGGGAAAAATATGTGGTGATTATCTTTGTTATCTAGTGCTACTGTAACAGAAATACCACAAGTGGATGGATTTAACAAATTTATTCTCTCACAGTTTATTGTTGTTGTTACTAGGTGCCATTGAACCGGTACCAACTCACAGTGACCCTATGCACAGCAGAACGAAACACTGCCCAATCCTGTACCAACCTAATAAGCATGGTTATGTTTGAGTCTGGTGCTGCTGCTACTTGTCAATCGTCTCATTGAGGGTCTTCCTCTTTTTCTCCAACCTTCCACTTTACCAAATATATTATCCTTCTCCAGGGACAAGTCCCTCCTGATAATATGTCTGAAGTATGAGATACGAAGGTTGGTGATCCTGGCTTCCAAGGAGCATTCTGGTTGTACTTCTTTCAAATCAGATTGTTCTTTTAGCAGTCCATGGTACTTTTAATATTTTTCTCCAACATCGTAACTCAAATGCACCAATTCTTCTCTGATCTTCCTATTCACTCTCCAACTTTCACATGCATATGAGTTTGTCCCCTAGTTTGGGTCAGGAAGACTATAAAGAGGACTTGTGCAGCAGATTTCCCTAATGCAATATGCTGTTTGATTAATTGACCACTGCTTCCATGAGCAAAATGAAGTCTTTCACAACTTTAGTCTTTTCTCCATTTATATGGATGTTTATTGGTCTAGTGGTGATGATTTTTATTTTCTTTACATTGTGGTGTAACCCATACTGAATGCTGTGGTCTTTGATCTTCATCAGCAAGTATTTTAAGTCCTCTTTGCTTCCAGCAAGCAAGGTTGTATCATCTGCATATCACAGGTTGTTAATGAGTCTTCCTCCAATCCTGATGCCACATTTTTCTTCACATAACCCAGCTTCTCGGATTATTTGCTCAGCATACAGATTGAATAAATACTATGAAAGAATACAACAACCCTGGTGCACACTTTTCCTAATTTTAAACCGTTCGGTGATCCTTGTTCTGTTCAAATAGCTGATTCTTGATCTATGTACAGGTCATCATTCCACAACTGTCAAATTATATCATTACATAACTGTCAAACCATTGAGAATTAGGGAACAGTCAAGTTGACACATCTTTTAAGGGCATACAACTCAATCCATGATAGTGGGCAAACAACTAGCAATCTCTACAAAATCATGTCACCTTAAAGAAAAGACACTAATGCCATATAGCTCCTGTTCTGGCAGCCTCCATAAAATTTGTGACCCCAAAAGCCCAATTAGGATGCCTGGCTGGGCCCACTGTATTAGTGCAATTCAGTTATTGCAGTAGGCAATGTTTGTAGGCTGTGGGTTCCATAATCCCCTGCCATTTCAAAGAGGAAACATGCACTTGCATTCATAATTTGGCTATACTCTTGGTAACTTTGTAAACGACACACCTGCCAATGTTCAATTATTCTACTTGTTGAAGATGAATCTGTTCTGTGGCTCTGGTCTGAGGTGGTGGTTGTTAGATGCTGCTAAATCAATTTTTGACTCATAGTGTCCCTATGTGACACACTAGAACTACCCTATAGGTTTTCTAGGCTATAATTTTTCACAGGAGCAGATCACCATATCTTTGCTCCTGTGGAGCTGCTGTTGGGTTCAAACCATCAATCTTTGGACTAACAGCAACTTTTAACTATTGCATCACCAGGGTTCCTTTGGGCCTACGGTACAAACTTTAGATTACTAAAGAGAAAAATGAATCTGAATAAAGGCTCTAGTTCCTACTGCCAGCTTTGTGTGCTTAAAGGAAACAGCAGTAGTATTTATTTTTTAGCTAATAGAGGGTTGTTGTTTTTGTTAAGTGCCATAGAGTCGGTTTCGACCCATAGTGACCCTGTATAAGGTTTCCAAAGAGAAACTGTTGAGCTTGAACAGTCAACCTTGCAGTTCAAACAGCTTTACAGTCTGATGCATTAACCCACAGCGCCACACCAGGACTCCCAAACAGTAAGGAGGCCTATTTGTGGGAAAATTTGCTATGCTAGCAAGCAGTGTTTCTAGGTCCTTGAGATGTTAGCTTTTAGGCAATTTTTTTTTTTCAATGCTTCTCAGTCAAATAAATTTGAGAATCATGCATCTATTTCTTAGAGAGTCACAATACACATAAGTACATTAAAGTTCTGAGAAGTCCTGCTTCACAGGAAAGTCAGTTTAGTTTATTTGTTACTCAGGCTTATTTTGCCCCATGTTTTTCCCCCTTATATTATCTATTTGCTTCTATCTCTTAGAGTCACTTTGCTCATGCTGTCCCAAGGCATGCTTTAAGGTCATGAAGCCCATACTGAGTTGCCTTTTGCTTCATTCCTAAATAATGACTCTGGACTCTGCTCATTTGTAGTTCACAGAAAATGTGGCATATGTCACCATTATGCATAATGACAACATGAGTCCATATGGCTGAATTTTTAAGCAAATTCCCTATGGGGCAAAGTGGACTGATCCCTGAATTTTGTTTTGTTTTGTTTTTGTTTAAATAATATTTTTTTGTGTTTTCGGTGAAAGTTTACATAGCAGTTTAGGTTCCCATTCAACAATTTGTACATAAGTTGTTCAGTGACATTGGTTACATTCTTCATGATGTGTAAACATTCCCATTATTCCCCTTCTGGTTGTTCCATTCCTGCCAATCTAGTTTCCCTGGTCCCATACCTTCTCATTTTTGTTTTAAAGTGATTGGTGATCATTTTTTGGAGTCCTGGTGTGGCACTGTGGGTTAATGCTCTAAACAGCAAGGCTGGTTTGAATTGCAAGGTCGATGGTTCATGCTCACCAGCTGCTCCTCGGAAACCCTATACAGGGTTGTTATGGGTCAGAACTGACTCGACGGCACTTCACAACAACAGCAGGTGATTTTTTTTAAAGGAGCACAATACTCACAGGTGATAGACTTCATTTTGTCAACCACTTTTATTTAACTGCAAGGTGCCCTCAGGGATTAGTTTAGGGTCAAAACTTGAGGAGTATCATAGGCTGTAGTCTTGTGAGGTCCTTCATTCTCAACCAATCCAGTAAGTCTGATTTTATTACTGTTTTGTTTAGAAATCTGAGGTTCTTTTCCACATTTTTTCCCCATTCTATCAGACTCCATCTATTGTGGCCTCGAACACCTGAGTTTGTCTGTTTAAAAAAATTTTTATTGTGAATTAAATGAAGGTTTACAGAACAGATCATTAGTTTTACATTAATCAAATCATATATTTTGCTTCATTACCTGGTTGCAATCCTCTAAATGTGCCAACAGTTAGCAGTATTTACCTCTATTCATTTGAACTACTGCACTCCTCCCTACAGCTTTCCTCTGCTAACTTCCCTCTTGTATATTGCCTGCCCTGTCACCCATGTTAACATGTGTCCACCCTCTAGCCCATGAATACTTTTCCCTCCTGTCTCCTCTCCCGTAATCATCATAGATTGTTTCTTTTATTAAGAAAGATTTTTCTTGAGGCAGGGCTTGCAGAATGTGCCCTTCAGTTGTTTAAATGATTATATATTCCTGAGTGGTTTTGTGTACATCCAAAACAAAAGAGGTGATAGAAGCAAATACTGTTGAATGATGATGCATGAAGGAAATTGTAATCATTGCAATGAAAAGATGAGTGTAAAACTGATGTTCTCCCATATAAACTATCACTCAATTCACAATAAAAATGTTTAAAAAAAAACAAACAAACCCTTTTCTTAACTTTTTATATTGGTCTCAGATAATATTTATCCTTTAGTGATTGATGAACTTCATTCAGTATAATGTCCTCCAGGTTCATACATGTTGGTATTTCACATATTCATCATTATTCTTCAACATTGTGTAGTATTCCATTGTGTGTGTGTACCAAAGTTTATTTAACCATTCTGTTGATAAGCATTTGGCATGTCTCTATCTTTATGATGTGACTCTTATACACAGCATATTGAAGGATCCTGTTTTCTCATCCATTCTGCTCTGTCTCTTGACTGGTGCATTTAGTCCATTTTCATTCATTGTAATTATTGGTAGGTATGAATTGCTTGCTGTCATTTTGCTGTGTATTTGTGTGTGTGTGTGGTGTTGCTGTTTCTTTGTTTCACACAATTTTCTGCACTAGGTTCATTTTGGTTTGGGGTTTTCTTTTCTTTTCATTTCTTTTGTGTTAATGTTTACTAAAGCTGGCTGATTTTCCTCTTTTTTATTTTTGATGTGCAGGTATATTAATTTTCTCTGAAGTTACCATGTAATTTATTAATTTTCCCCCCTATTTAAAGCAGTCTGTTGTATCTTGAAATCTACTTGACTTCCCTGCCATTTGGAAGTTCTATATACACTATTTATATACACTATTCCCACTTTTTGCTTTGTAACTGACTTCATTATACATTGATATCTCTGGTTCCCTATTTTCAGTTTTGTAGGTTTGTTTTTATCTGGATTGAGTTCTAGGTAGTGTTGTCATGTATGGTAATCTCAAATTGTTGTCTGTATTGTTAGTTCTTAGTCCAAAGAACATCCCTTTTTAGCATTTTTTAGTAAAGTTAGTCTGATCATTGCAAATTTCTTTTATTTGTGTTTATCAGGAAACATCCTAGTTTTGCTGTTGTATTTGAGGGACAGCTTTGCTGAGTATATGATTCTTGGTTAGCAATTTTTTTCTTCCAGGGTTTTGTATATGTTTGTATATTGTCTTCTTGCCTGCGTTGTGTCTGCTGAGAAATCAGCGCTTGTCTTATTAGTTCTCCTTTTAGGTAACTTTTTATTTTCCTGAGCTGCTCTGGATTCTTTCCTTGTCTTTGATTTTGCAAAGTTTGATTATTATATATCTTGGTGATTTTCTTTTGGGGTCAATCCTCTTTGGGGCTCATTCAATTTCTTGTATGCTTATCTTCTGGTCTTCATGACATTAGGGAAGTTTTTTCTAACAACTCTTCTACAATTTTCTCTTTATTTTCCGTTGCTGTTCTGGAATTTGACCAGCCATAAGTTGTTCACCTTCCTGGTTTGCCACATAACTCTTAGGCTTTCCTTCGGATTTTATCATTGTTTTTTGTGATTGTTCTTCTAGAATACTAGTATTGTGAAATTTCTCTTCACATTCACTAGTTTGAACTTCCATTGCTTCCTATCTATTCCTTTGTCCTTTCAATATATTGTCTATTTCTGAAATCTTAGTATTAATCTTCTGGATTTCTAATTGCACTTTTCGTATTGTTTCAAATGTAGCATTTATTTCATCTGTTTGTTCTTGTAGTGTTTTCCTGAATTCTTCTAAAATTTTTTCTGTTCTCCTTGCTTTCCTTGATCTTTCTGTCAATCCTTTGAATGTACCTAAATATCATTCTTTTGAATTCTTTTTCAATTAGTTCTGTTACCTTTTCTTCCTTAGTAATGTTTTCTGGCTCTGCATCTTGGTCATTTGTTTAAGCCATTATCTTTTGTTTCTTCTTGTGAGTTAAAATGGTCTGTTGTCTGGGGCATTGTGGCATTGTCATATTTGTATTTCATTGATTATTGTATGTTGATTTGTTCTTAGTCTCTCACCAGCTGTCTCTTGTGAGTGTAGTTAAAGAATGGAAGCACATACACCATGTCATCCAGAATTTGAGCACCTTAGTTTAAGGTGGATTAGACTGGTGTAAGCTGATGTCTATCATTGATCAGGGCTTAGAGAAGCTGGTATTGGCTCTTTCCCAGTGGGTAAAACTACAGATGGTCCAGTTATGCTGGGCCTTGTGGGCATGATTGCTGTCTACTATTGGGAGGTAATAGAAAATCCCTCTTTTATACACACACAAGAAAACAAAATAGAAATAAACAAACAAGGAACCAATAATGAAAAGAGAATAATAATAAATAGTAAGAGAAAAATTAAAATGGGCAGCAACCAGAAAAAAAAGTATATAATAACTAGAAAGACAAAAGAAGGACAGGAAAATGGAGCTATAGAAGAGAAAATAAAAGGAAGAAATTTTCAAGAAAACACTGAAGTATAACTAAAAAGAGGTACAGGAAAATGGAACTTTCTCTTGTCAAAGCTGCTTAGGAGAGAAAATAAAAGGAAGACATTTTTTAAAGTGGGAAAACCAGGGAGGGGAAAGAAGTAAAGAGAAAGAGAATAGAGAGTGGTAAAGAAAGATCAAAAGGGAAAAAAAGAGAAGGAGGGAAATGAGAAACATAAGAAAAGAAGGAAAAACAAAAACAGAGATAGCAAGGATACAATTCAAGGGAATGGAAAGAGAAGAAGGAAGAGGAGGATAAATAATAAACAAAAACAATGAAACAACAAAATGGGGAGGAATCCAAAAACAAAACCAAAAAAACAGTGCATGTGTTGGACATGGAGAGGAGAAAACTCTGGGGAACGTCTTCAAGCCAAGTAGCTTGGGAGTTGGGTGTGGGAAGCTCGTGACAGCAGGCTCCTTGGCTCTGATGGAATCCCTATCACCCTCCATGTTATCTATGTTCATGGCACTCACTCAGGAAGTAATTGGTGGAGGCCCTTGATGGTGCTTGTTTCAGTGTCTGTTAGGACCACAGGGCAGCTGGGGGCAGGGTGACTGGTTAAAAGCTCATCTGGTAGCTCTGCTGATTCTACAGATATGGAGCCAAGCCCACCTGAATCCAGGCACCAAAGTGGTATAGCTAGTCTCTTCACACTGGCATGGGTTCCAACCACAGGGTTGGGAACTCCCAGATAACAGGGTCTGCACTGGAAATGGATGAAGAGGGGAGCTGGCTACACCTCTAGTCACCAGGGGAACATGAGGAAAAAGAAGGAATCACACCTTTCCAGCAGCGCTTTGACTGTGCAACTATTTGACTGTGCTCTGCCAAGCCACCTTCTCTTGTCAAAGCTGCTTACAAAGGTTCAAGATGGCCATGCTGTGCCAGACTAGTTAGTTTCCCTCTCTCTCTGTCCCTGTTCAGCGTCTCCTCCCAGCAAGCACTCAATTCACTTCTTTTTTTTTTTT
>NW_006408847.1:2024290-2027308 GCF_000296735.1 Chrysochloris asiatica
CTTCCTATCACCTGGTAGCTTCACTCTCCACTCTAGTCCTCTGTGGCCATGCCGCTGACTCTGGGCCCAGGAGTCCCCAGGTCTCCCCACACTGCTGGCCAACCAGGTCCCCATCTGGGTCCACAAAAGCCCACCGAACATTGTAGGGCTTAGTTTGCTACTTCATTGCTGCTTTTACCCCACTTTCCCCTATCGTCGATGCGTGTGGTCACCAATCAGAGCGTATTTCCATTAAGTCTTAGTCTTGGAAGGGGGTTTGCATTAAGGGGAGCCAACCACTTGCCTTGATGTTTCTTGGGCAAGCAATTTGTTTGTTCTTGTAGTAACAGTCCATCTGCCTCTATTGTTTTGTCAATTCACTTCTTTAACCTTTCCTCTGAAGCTCAGGGTTCCAAGATGTTCATCTGTGTCTATTTCATTTGGTCTCTTGTATATTTGTTGTGGAGGGTTTGTGTAGTGCGTCTGCCCAGTCTGCCATCTTGTCAAAAGTCCTCAACACCTGGGATTTTTAAAGGCTGCTTAGCACGTCAACATTTTACTTGTGCCAGTATCACAGCAAGCTGGGCTTCCAATAACAGTGTGCGTAAACTTCAATGTCGTCCTCCACCCTCCTGCCTCACTCCTAGCAGGGACATTGTACAGATGCCCAGCTGCTGCTGTAGTTAGAATGTCTGCTGAAGTTGAGGACAATCATTAACTGTATGATATTTACTCCTGGATCAACAGGGTTAACTCAGCAACCATCATTAGAGCCCTGGAGTTCTCTTCTGCTGCTGGTGGTGGTGGTATGCTGTGGAGTCAGTTCTGACTCATAACAACCCTGTATAGGGTTTCTGAGGCTGTAAATCTTTATGGGAGCAGAAATCCTCCTCTTTCTCCCACTAGTAGTTCTGAACTAGCTAACCTTGAGGTTAGCAGCCCGACTCGTAACCACTACACTACATTACTCTTCTAAGCTATGTCCAATTCTCAGAACACTAAATTGTGTTTCCTGTAAGGGCGTGAAAGGGTGACAGATGTATTCATTTTCCATGTGAAGCCTGCAGTGAAGGCAATGAGCTCGCTTTCTCTTCCAAGAATTGAATGATAGCACTGTCACTGTACCTCTAAGAAGCTAGTTAAACAAAGGGATTTGTTTGTCTTCCATAAAGTAACAGCCTCATTAACTCTGCACATTTTTTGTTTAATTTTAAAATTTTTGCATTATCACATATAAGGCTTTCTTTTATGAAGCTCATGGCACTTGTCAGATGTCAGCTCATTAATTTTCATCGTATCCCCAGGATGCTGGCATTATTATTCTTATCAAGAGAATGGAGGCTCAAGACAGCCTCAGGTCATCTAGCTAATTGGCAACATGGCCAGAAGTAGACCTGAGAGCTGCAGAGTGCTGGCTGGTCTGATGTCTCAGCTGTCATACAGCACAGCCAAGTTTTCAGAGTTGTAATCTGGCCTATATATATGTGTGTGTGTGTGTGTGTGTGTGTGTGTGTGTGTGTGAATGTTGCTGTTAAGGGCTGTCAAGTTGGTTCCAACTCATAGCGACACTATTTCTGAGGTTTGTAAATCTTTGCAGGAGCAGAGTCTCATCTTTCTCCCATGGAGGATTGGCTGGTGGACTTGAATTGTGGAGCTTGTAGTTCACAGTCCAGTGCTTAGCCTATGATAAACAATATATAATATGTATATATGTGTGTGTACTTAGTATTTCTCCCACAGAACTCTTCATCCCTTCATTCATGCATTCTGTGAATGTATGTTGTGTCTACTCTATGCCAGACATGATCTTGCATGTGGGGTGTGCGCAGACCTCAGAGATGTGCCTATATACATGTCTCCTGTGTCTCAGGAGCCCTAAAAGGAGATGGTTAGCCCTTTATAGCCCAGCCCTGATCCTGCTGGAAGTGGAGAAAAGCAAGAAGGTCTGAGGAAAAGGATCTCAGGGAGACTGAGTACTTATAATTATAATGAAAGTACTGACTTTCATGTAAAAAGCCTGGCATTGTTCTAAATACGAACATATATATCCTCATAACTACAGTTCAAGGTGGATACCATTATTCAATCCATTTTACAGAAGAAATTGAGTCCCATTCAATTCAGTGACTTCCCACGGCCTCACAGTAATGCTGAGATTCAGTCCAGTTACTGACCACTATGGACACTGCCTCTTTGTTGTTGGTAAATGCCATAGATTCTGACTCATAGTCACCCTGTATAGGGTTTCTGAGGAGCAGCTGGAGAGTTTAAACCATCGATTTTGTGGTTAGCAATCCAGTGCTTACCCTATAGCACCACACAGGACTCCTAGAAAGCCTTTAAAAGACAGGTGAGGGAAAGGGCTCTGCTAGCAGCCCTGGTAAAACTGGCGGGTTAAGTCCACAGTTCAAACCCACTAGTACTCCTCTAGGGAAGGGAAGGCAGTTTCCTCCTGTAAAGATTTACAGCCATGGAAACCCAATGGAGCAGTTCTGATCTGTCCTGTAGGTCACTATGAGTCAGAATTGACTTAATGGCAGAAGGTTGTGGTTTGGTCTCTGCTCACAAGTGTCAGGCTAGAGGAAGGGTTCCAGAGAACAAGATAGATGCTATGTGACAGTCTCGTTCTGAGACAACTATTTTGAGCAAAATTAAGGCTTGTGTGTCTCTCTTTGCCCCAGAGGACAGATCAGGTAGCTGTACCATAGAGACATTTAAAACTAAGAGGCTTGTGCACCCTGCCATCCTCTAGAATGAAGTCAGCTCTGGCTTTCTACCTTCCCTCACACTCTGGGGATGAGATATCTGGGCTACGGAGCTAGACATGCTCAGGATATAGGAGGTGCCCAGCTCAGCCAACCTGTGCCATTCTCAGCTGTAAGACCTTAGACTATAGTGTCTGAAAATCAGTTTTCTCATCTATGAATAGTACATACTCAGTAGGATTATTATTCAGATTAAGCGAAGCACTACATGTCAATAAAAGCAATGAACCCAGAGCCTGCCAGACAATAAGCACCCCCTTAGTGTGAGCACTAA
>NW_006408847.1:2028798-2041884 GCF_000296735.1 Chrysochloris asiatica
CTATGAGTCGGTTCCAACTCGATGGCACCTGACAACAACAAGAACAAGATGACAAAAGTTGTTACTTATTGACTTCAGCCCCACCCCCACCCCCAGCCTCCTTTCTGTTCCTCACTCTCAAAAAGTGCTTCCCCACCTTCGCGGCTGCTATGCTTGCTGTTTCCTGTGTCTGGGATGCTCTTCTTGAAGCAGTTTATATAGCTGACTCCCTTCCTGCTTTAAATGACACCTCTTCAAAACACCCCTCCTGCCTGCATGGCTTACAATCGCCTCCCCACATGCTCTCTATTGCTGCACCCCTGATTCATCCTTCAGAGCAGACTTCCACCATCTTGTTTATTTGTCTCTTGTCTGATTACCCTACCAGACATTAAGGAATGAAACAGGGTTTTCCACATGGGAGGTGAGAATTCTAGCATTGACCTGTGATTGTACCCTTCATCCTTTCCCAGAACACTGTAGAGGAAGGGACAAAGAGGATGTGAAATCAGAACCAGTAGCAAAGCTGAACCTTAGAACCAAGCAGATTATACCCCAGAGCATTCTTCTGTAGTAATGGACAGAGAGTAAAAACTCAAATGAGCAGACAGGCTGTAACTCAGATGCCAGATCAGTACAAGTGTATGTAGGAAGCCCAGGAAAAAGAGATAGGTCCTGAGTGCAGGGGCTTTGCCTCTGAGTGAGAAAGAATCAAGGGTGCCCAATGAAGGAACATAGAATAAGGTCAGAGTTTATAGACAACTTGAAAACAAACTGAGCTGAGATTAGGACCCTTTTCATATTTCTTGACTTCTCTGAGTTTGTTGTTGTTAAGTGCTGTCGAGTCAATTCCGACACATAGCAAGCCTATATATGGTTTCTGAGGAGCAGCTGATGAGCTTGAACCATTAACCTTGCAGTTAAAATGGCTTTGCGGTCTGGCGCATTAACCCACAGCGCCACACCAGGACTCTTTTCTGAGTTTAGGCTTCCTTATCTGTAAACCAAGGGTAATGATTTTGCCTACCTCATAGGAACTAAGTAGTAGAATCTTATTAGAGCACAGAGTTGCTGGTGTTATGTGCCATTGAATTGGTTCTGACTCATAGTGACCCTCTATAGTGTTCCCAAGACTGCAAATCTTTACAGGAACAGAAAACCTCATCTTTCTCCTCAGGAGCAACTGGTGGATTTAACTGTTGACCTTACAGTTATCAGGCCAACACATAACCCACTATGCCATCCAAGCACATAGTACTACTCAGTAATATCATGCCTGCCACAGGGAAGGCTAAATTGCAGGGTGATGACCTTCCAGAAGGGAATGGGCCAGGACTTTAGATCATGAGGAGAGGTATGAGAGGGAGAAAGTCTCAGTACTGCTGTAGCAGAAATGCCATTGTTGTTGTTGAGTGCCATTGATTCAGTTCTGACTCACAGTGACCCTGTTTACATTTTCTGAGGAGCAGCTGGTGGATTTGAACTGCCAATCTTGAAGTTCAAATCAACCTTGTAGACCAGTGCTTGTCCTACAACGCCACACCAGGACTCCAGAAATACCATAATGGATGGCTTTAATAAACACAAATGTCAGAATTTCTTATAGTTTAAGAGGTTAGAAGTCTGAATTCAGAGTACTGACTTGAGGGAAAAGGCGTCTCTCTGTTCTGGAGGAAGATCCTTGTCTCCTGTTCTCTAGCCCTGCTGTTCTTCAGGTCCTTGGAGACAAGAAGTTGTATGGACCTATACTTTGGGTCCAAGTGACAAGAAGTTGTATGGACCTATACTTATAGATATAGTAGCTCAAAACACCGACTGAAAGGGAAGGAGTCTTCATTCTACCCCCTCTGTATGCAAGGGTAATAAGGATGGGCAACTTAGATATTGGCTTCCTAAAATGAGGGGCTATAAAGGCACAAAGTGACTGGCTTACAAGTTTTCAAGAGGGAGTTTAATTTCAAAGTATGCAGGGGAAAGTAGAACCCCCACTGAATAGTTTTCATCTTGTCTAGACAGGTCTGGTGAAAAGAGATGGGGATAATATTCTTATGATTCAGCAGTGAGTAGTTGGTATCATGACTAATTTTGATCATCACAACGGTAATGGTAGAAGTTTTGTAATATAAAGGGGGAAGGTAGTTAATCGTACATTCCAGGAACAGAGGACCCTAGGACCATCAAGGGAGAAGAGCACAAGTGGAATGAGAGACCCTATCCAGAGAAGTGGTGACACCAGCGATGGAGGCAGAAATGAGGATGTGGAGAAAGAGAGCAGCTGAGGACTTTAGACTCATGGAAAGAGAGATACTGTTTGTTAGCCACCAGGAGACAAGCTTGCAGAATGTGCCCTTTGGTTGTTTAAATGATTATATATTCCTGAGTGTTTTGGTGTACATCCACCTCCCCCCAAAAAAAAAGAAAATAAAAAGAAGCTAAAGTGAAAAAAAAAAAAAAATTAGAATTCTTCTGGCGTTGGCTACCTAAAATGAGGAGGTTATAAAGGCACGAAGTGGCTGGTTTACAAGTTTGCAAGACAGAGTTTAGTTTCAGAGCAAGTGGGTAAAAGTAGAATCCCCACTGAATAGTTTTTATCTTCTCTAGACAGGTCTGGTGAAAAGAGATGGGGATAGGGTTCTTTTGATTCAATAGTGAGTAATTGTTACTATGACTAATTGTGATTGTCACAGCTGTAAAGGTAAACGTTGGAGGGGGGGAAGTAGTTCATCTTACATTCCAGAAACAGAGGACCCTAGGACCATCAAAAGAGGAGAGCATGAGTGGAACATGGGATCCTAACCAGAGAGGCAGCAACACCAGAGATGGAAGCAGAGGTGTTAGCATGAAGAGACAGAGAAGCTGAGGACTCTAGACTCATGGAAAGAAAAAGGCTGTGTGCTGATGTTCAGGAGGCTGGTATGCAAAATGTGCCCTTTGGTTCTTTAAGCAGTTATATATTCCTGCATGTTTTCTTGCACATCAAAAAGAAAAGAAAAGAGGGAATAGAGACAAATACTGTTAATTGATGGTACATGAAGGGGATTGTAATCATTGCAATGAAACAAGATGCAATTGTTGTTGTTAGCTGAGTGCAAAACTGATGTTATGCCATGTAGAGTATCACTCAATTCACAATAAAAGCTTAAAAAAAAAAAAAAGTCATCTGGGCACTCTGAGGAGAGTTTACTTCTCTCCAGCTGTGTCACAGGAATACAGATGGATGAGTCCAGCATTGTCCCCTGCATCTATCCATCAACTTTGAGGTGACATTCACCATGTGCCTCGAAAGAAATCAGTTCTTCAGAATTTACAAGGTCATTACCATTGGTACTGCTGCTTTCATCTTCTCCCAAGGAAGTAGACTAGGTTCTCACATATGAGAAATCCCACCAGAGGGAAGGCACAGGCCTGGCTGTTATCCTTTGTACCTGGTGACAAACTTCCAACCAGAGTGATCATCTGCACCTTTCAGTTTCCCTTGGCGGAGAATGCCATTCTTTATCTCTGGAGTCAAATCATATTATCTTCCACTTCCAAGCTACATTTCTAGGACAAGTTTCCTAGACAGGCACTCTTGATGTCCCCTGGCAACATTTCTCCACAGTGATTTGTTCTTTACAGTTATTTTATTTTTATTGTGGTGAAACTTTATGAAACAAAACATTTTCCCATTCAATAATTTCTGCATGTATAATGCAGTGACATTGATTACACTCTTCATGGCATGCCCCCATCACTGGTATCCTTTTCAAACTATTTCACCACCATTAACATAACGTCAGGAATCCTGGTGTGGTGCTACGGGACTGCAAAGTAGGTTTGAACCACAAGGTCGGTAGTTCTAGCTCACCAGTTGCTCCTCAGAAACTCTATACAGGGTTGCTATGGGTCAGAACTGACTCAATGGCACTTAACAACAATAACAACATGAAGCCAATTCTACCCAAGCAAAATGCTCCTTTCCCATCCTTTCCACCTCTGGTGACCACTAATAATCTTTAGTTTCTATTGTTGTTGTTGAGTGCTCTCGAGTCAGTTCTGACTCATAGCGACCCCATATAGGGTTTCCAAGGAGCAACTGATGAGTTTGAACCACTGACCTTGTGGTTCAAACTGACCTTTCGTTGTTTGTTCTTTTGTGACTGACTTATTTCACTCAGCATGTTTCAAGGGCTGTTCATGTAGTGGGATGTTTCAGGGTTTTGTGTCTTTTTATGGCTGAGTTAATATTCCAGTGTATGTATGGACCACATTTTATCTAACCACTCATTTATTGATGGAGATTTTCTTTGAATTCATTTTTTATATATTCTATTTATGTATTTATTGAATGAATTACAAACAAGTAAGTGAATAAATGAGTGAAGAAGCCTTCCTTTTTCATTTTGACTCTGCCCACCTGAGCACAAAGATGAGGATTTTTCTGGAGTTTCATTCTGTTTCCACAGAAAATCTATTGGCTAATAGAGCACCCCGTAGGGTTACTTCCTTAAATGACAGGCTCCTCATCAAAACAACATTTCACTTAGTGTGTACATTTGAAAATCTCCAGAACATTTTAGGTTTTACTATGTTGACTTTTACTCAGTTTACTCAGTTCTAACCGTAATTAATATAAAACATAAAAAGCTTTACCTTCTCAACTTAATTGTACTCAATATAGCCTAATGGATTCTTCAATATAACTAACCAAGTCATTGAGGGGGCTAATCATCATTTTCTGGGACAGATTCTATAGATGTTTGTTCTGAAGTTTACATGTGTTGTCAGAACAGCTGTGCCTTTCCATCTGAGAAGAGCCAGGTCTCAATGAAAAGTTGTTTAAGCAAAAGGGTTTGTTGAGTTTCTGCAAACATACCATATGCAATGGAAATGATTCTGGAATGAATCACAGCTGTCAGGGAGAATATACGTTCACTCACAGGGGGCTCAGAGAGGACTTGGGGAAACAGGGCATACACACAGGAAACTACACGAGTAAAAGTGCAGAAGTAGAAGATTTAGTGATTCCTGTAGTCCGTTAATCATGGCCTTGGAGATGGGGTTTCATGAGAAAGACTGGATTAGCAGGCGATTGGGAAATGTGAACTAAGTTCAGATTGTCGGTGTAAGGTGCATCTGTACACACAAAAGCAAAACCCAAAGCCGTTGACATCATGTCAAATCCAACTTATAGTAGTAACTTCATATGTTACAGAGTAAAACTGCTCCATAGGATTTACTTGTATATAATATTTATATAACCTTTCTTCCGTTATGCTGCTGGGAGGGTATGAACGGCCAACCTTTCAATGAGTAGCTGACCCCAAACCATTTGCACCACTGTGGTACAGTAAATTTACTTGATATGTCTCTTCCAGCCATGGGCTTTATAATTCCCACCAAATGATTGGATGAGACTATGCAAAAAAAGTGTAAGGGGACTCTAATGCAAGGATTGGTTAGTTTATCATCTGCTAGGTCTAAAAGGAGCCGTCTCAGAATCAGGAACAGATGATCCCAAGACTACAAAGAAAGTGGATCCATGAGTGGAGCATGATATCCCAGTAAGGAAAAGCGCCGGCAGAGGAAGCAGCACAAAGAAATAGAGCAGCAGGCTTCCCAGTCCACAGACTATGGGCTGGTTTACAGAATAGGCTCTTCGGGCATTTATCCACGATGCTCTAAGAGCTTGCAACACTTACCCAAGCTGGACAGAAGCCAAAGGGCCATGTGACAGAGAGGCTAAGGACCAGAGAGAGGCACGACTACAGTACAGCTGAGAAGTGCTCCTGACCAGACAGCTGCTATATCTTCAGTTGATTCTGATCGTGAATTAACTTCCCTAATAAAAGCCCTTGTGTGGAGTGGTAACCACAAGGTCAGCAGTTCAAACCCATCAGCAACTCTTAGAAATCCTGTACGGGGTCACTATGAGTCAGAACCTACTTGACAGCACACAACAACAACAACTTCCCTAATAGACCCCATAATCGTAAGTATTGTCTGTGAGTTCTATGTGGTTGTTGCAATGAATTATCAAATTCAAGAGAGAAGTAGAGTGCCATGGGAGGGATGTTGTTGTTGTTACTGCCGTTAAATTGGTTTTGACTCATATCAACCCTGTATAGGGTTTCCAAGGAAGGGTTGATGAGGTTCAAACCACCAATCTTGAGGTTCAAACCAACCTGGGGTCCACAGCATTATCCTATAGCACCACACTAAGATTTCATGGAGGGATGGTTGGTATCAAAATAGGGTAGAGAAGATTGGAGGGTGAATGTATATCTGACCTCAGTTTCATGGGAAATAACCTTGGGCTGCTGATTCTCCTCCTTCCCCCTGGTGAAGCATGACCTCAGCACCATTTTTTGCACCACCCAATGACCTTCTTATACAGACAGTTACCATTATTAAAACTGACCATTCCTTTGTCCACAGAGAGAAGGTGACTGAAGAAGTCACAAGATCAGTGGTTCTCAATCAGAGGTGATTTTTGTCCCTCAGGAGGTATCTGTCAATATCTAGATACATTGTGGGTTTTCACAGCTAGAAGAAGCATGCTACTGGCATCTTGTGAATAGTGACCAGGGAGCTGTTAAACAGCCACAATGCACAAGACCACCCCTACAACAAAGCATTATCCAATATAAAATATTAATAGTGTCGAGGCTAAGAAACACTACGCTAGCCCAAGAAAGGGTTTGAGATCTGGTCTGAGCCATGGGAACTGGTTCATTTCACCTCTTTGTGTCGCATTTTACTTACCTGTGATGTAACATTCTGTTAGGTTGCATTTAGCTTTGAACTCCTACAATTTAGTAAAGCTAACTTTAACTGGAGATTAAAGATGAGCTATGACTGTCTAGAATTTCAGGATTTGAAAAAAGGCAAAAGAAATGCAGAGGGTTTTAAGAGACTTTCTAGGAGCTAGTGTTTAAAACTCAGATGACTCCTTAAAAATGTTCATCCCCAGAAAGAGTTGTGAAAGATGCTGAAAGGAAAGGTCTCATTCTTATGCGTTGTTGCAAAAGAAAGAATTCTTGTTGAGATTTGAGGGGCAGAATCTACTCCAAGGGTTACAAAGAACCTAAGAGGTCATTCACTGCACATGAGGGCTGCTTCTCAAATTTTTCTGCAGATTCACCCAGTCTCTGAAAGGGGACGCATAGCTTTCCAAGTCAGCGCCATTATTCCACGTCATCTGAATGAGTGAGACCCACATCCCAGTCTGCTGCATATCTGTCTGTCTTCCTAACAAAAGAGACTGCTCTTCTAGACATTAAATAAAGCACCAGAAGGGAAAGAAAAAACAAAACATAATAATTATATGGGAGCACTGGCCTAAAGAGAATGCAAATTGTCAGTTACCAAAACACAATGATGATGTAACTACAAGAGTGAAAAAGATCAGCATAAGGATGATCCCTGCGGGGTAGAGATTAAAGATATCCTAAATGTTTGACTTTTTAAAAATGCTATACAACTCCCTAATCCCTGATACCAACCACCACTCCTCTCAGCATTCTTTCCTTGTCCCTGGGTTCTACAATTTGCAGCAACAGCTCAAAGAACTTACAGACTGTCAAAGAAATGATTCATGTGATTATGGAGGCTGTAAAGTTCCAAGTCCATAGTTCAGACGTCAATCTGGGGGATTCTTCTCACCCATTTTGTTGCAGGGGCTGAGGAACCCAAATTGGCAGGTCAGATGACAAGCTGTTGATGCACAAGTCTGCAGAATGGTGAATCAGGTCAGATGATAGGTTACACGTCCCACAAACTGGAGGTCAGATGGAGATGAGCCAGATTCAGAGGCCAGAGCAAGAGACCATGTCCCTAAAGAAATTAAAGTGCTGATTCAAATATCCTTAAGCCTTTGTTGTTGTTGGTAAGTGTCATAGAGTCAGTTACGATTCATAGCGATCCTGTATAGAGTTTCCAAAGAATGGCTGATGAGCTTGAACCTCCAACTTTGTGGTTCAAATTGACCTTGCAGTCCAGTGCATTAACCTGCAGTACCACACCAGGACTCCTTAATCCTATGTTATTGTTAAGTGCCTCTGAGTCAGTTCTGACGCATAGTGACCCTGTAAAGTGTTTCCAAAGAGTGGCTGGTGAGTTTGAACCAACAATCTTGCAGTGTAAATCGACTTTGCAGTCCAACATATTAACTCACAGAGCCACTTCAGAACTCCCCTTAATCCTTAACCTTTAGTGGTGGTGGCTGTGTGCCGTGGAGTCGGTTCTGGCTCATAGCGACCCTGCATAGGGTTTCCGAGGCTGTAAATCATTACCGGAGCAGAACGCCTCATCTTTCTTCCATGGAACAGCTGATTGTTTCGAACCTTGCAGTTCGTAGCCCGATTCATAACCACTAGATACCAGAGCTCTTTAATCCTTAATCCTACCTTAATCCTTCCTTCCATTTTAACTCTTAACCTGCCTCGTTGACTCCAAAATGGGACCACAATCATAGACATGGTGGTGATGGTATGCTGTAGAATCAGTTCTGGCACATAGCGACCCTGTGTCAAGTTTCTGAGGCTGTAAATCTTTATGGGAGCAGAAAGCCTCATCTTTCTCCCTCAGAGCACCTGATGGACTTGAACTGTTGGCCTTCCGGATAGCAGCCCAACACATAACCCACTGCACTACCAGAGCTGCCTATCATCATAGAGGTTAGGATTTATAATACCTCACTCAATGTAGGACTGTGGCTAGAAGGGCCCTATTGAGTAATTCATTATACTGTGGTTACATTATTCCTCCTTTCCATCAAAAGCAATGTTGTTGGCATTAGTTGCTATCATATTGGCATCAGCTTATGGCACCCTTATGTAAACTAAAAGAAAGCCTTGCCCAATCAGTCCTGCACCATTTTCATATTATTTTCTGTGTTTGAGTTCATTGTTAAGGCTACCTTGTCAGTCCATCTCATTGAGAGTTTTCCTCAGTTTTGCTGACCCACCCTCTACTGGTTCTAATACAAATGCATCTTGAAATGAAACAAAGTAAAGGCAATGTTTTTCATACTATAAAATAAAAACTAGCCAGTATTAAAAAAATGTAATAATGTTTATAAAAATTGCTGTTTATGTATAGAAAATTCTAAATGAGTATAATTCTAATTAGAGAACTGTCACCATGTCATAAATATTATAATTTTACATTTCACAATGTTTGAGCAATATTTTCAGGGAAGTGTCTTAGGATTTACTGATAGACATGTACATTCATAAAACATATCGGTGTAAATGAAATGCTAAGACAGACTGTTTTCTGTGTCAATGTCACCTATGGTCAAGAAAAACTAACAGATACTGTGTACCATCAGGTGCCAGTTAACACATGTGGATGGTGCGAACAGTTAACACACTTGGCTGCTGACTAAAAGATTGGAGTGTTCACTTCACCCAGAGTCCCCTCAGAAGAAATGTGCTGTGATCTACTTCTGAAAAACATCCATTGAAAACCCTGTGGAGTGTCTTTTGACTCTGACACACAAGGGGTCACCATGAGTGGGAGCTGACTCTGGCAACTGATGACTCTCATGTTTTAAAGCCAGGTGTTAGACTGCCTATGAAAGACTTAGTAAGGGAGTAGCCAATAACTGTTCTGTGACCCTGAGCGCATCATCCACCTTGAGGGATTCTCACCTTAAGTGACAAAGGGGAATTCATGAGAAGTGCCTGGGGGTTTGGAGATCATGAGGACTGGTATGAAAGCAGGGAAAGAGGACAAAAGCTGCATCCAGAGCTACTGCTGTCTCCCTCCCCACCCCTATTATGGAGGCAAGAATGCAGAGTTTTATAGTAGGCCAAGCGGACCTCAGGAGTGACTTTTGCCTAAGAGGGATTTGTGGAGGGGTGATTGGGCCCCAGAAAATGGAGAGTGTGTGAGGTAGGTCCCTAGGTGACCAGGCAGTGAAGTTCAGTGTTAGCCTGAGAAACAGCAGCCACGTCATAGAAGTTTCAACAGGACGTTCACAAAAGAGCAATCTCTAAGGTCCCACAAAAGCTTTAATAAGACAAAGTGTCAGCTTCAGACACCCACCAAGTTTAGAGTCCAACATCCATCCTATTGTATCTCTATCTACCCTGGAAGACCATGACGATTTTACCCGAATTTTCCCTCCATAGGCTAACTCTCGAGCTATAGGAGAAGGAAGTGGAATTTAGAAGAACAGAAAAAGGTCAACCTGCCCCCATAGCCCCGATTCTGGTTTCTAGAATGAATACTTAAAAGACCTGGGGGAAAAGAGAAGCTCTAAATCAAATAAGAGTTGGAATTAGTATCACACTGGATACGGTGTACTTAAAATCACTTTTATTAAGGTAAAACTTACATTCAACAAATGGCACCCATTTTCAGTATGCAGTCCGATGAGTTTTGACTATGGTACCACACACAATCAAAACACACAGTATCGCTTTCATCTCCTGCAGATCCTCCATGCTCCTTAACAACCAACCCTTCTTCTACCAACCTCTACCTTAGGTAACCACTGTAGATTAATTTGCTTCCTTACACCCTAGAATTTCATATAAATAGAATCCTCTTTTGTGTCTGATTTCTTTCACTCCATATAATATTTCTGAGATGTATCTATGATGTTGCATGTATCAGTAGTTTGTTCCTTTTTATTACTGAGTACTGCAAGGTTGGAGGTTCAGGTTCAATAGCCGCTCCTCAGAAACCCTATACAGGGTCACTATGGGTCAGAACAGACTCAATGACACTTAACAACAACAACAGCAACACTGTTCTTTTGAATGGATACACCACAGTTTGGTGGATATTTGGGTTGTTTCCAGATCCTGGTTATTATTAATAAAACTATGATTATTTTACCAATCCTTGTATAGATATGTTTTCATTACTCCTAACTGCTTAGGAGCAGAATTGTTGGATGAATCGGAATAGACTTGATAAAACTTAACAACAAAAACAACAACAATGATAGATGCACTTTTACCTCAAAAACAAATTGCCAAACTCTTTCCTTAGTGGTTGTATCGTGATGAATGTACCACATATGCATGAGAATTCTAGTTACTTCACATTCTTGACAACTTTTGCTAATGTCAAACTTTTTAAGTTTACTCTTTCTAGTGTGTGCCTAAGGAACCCTGGTGGTACAGTGGTTAACGATCCACTGCTAACTAAAAGGTCAGCAGTTTGAACCCACCAGCTGCTCTATGGGAGAAAGAATGGCAGTGAATTTCTGTAAAACCTACAGCCTAGGAAACCCAAACCAAAGACAACAAATAATTGTCTTCTGTTGCATACGGTCATTTATAAGTTGAAATCAATTCAACAGTATGGGATTTTAATGGGTGTGTAGTTGTATCGTAGACTCCTGGTGTGGTGTTGTTGGATCAACACTGGAGTGCGAACCACAAGGTCAGCAGTTCAAACCCACCAGCTGCTCGACATTTTGACATTCAGAAGAAGTGAAGACAGCAGTGCCTTCATGGCTCACAGCTCTGTCTAAAACATTTTTTTAATAAGGGAGTATTAAAGCTGATTGTCAGATGGACAAAGTGAATTGAAAAGCAAGGAAATTATGTTGAAAAATGATATATTCAAACAATAAAGGCTGGCAGGGATGTGAAGAAACTGGGACACTCCTGCATTGCTGGTGGGACTGCAAAATGGTCCAACCTCTCTGGAAAGCAATATGGCGTTTCCTCAGAAGGCTGAAAATAGAAATACCTAATGATCCAGCAATTCCTCTACTTAGTATTTACCCACAAGAAATACGAGCCATAACACGAGTAGATATATGCACACCAATGTTAATAGCAGCACTATTTACAATAGCAGCCAAAGTGCACGTCAACTGAAGAATGGATAAACAAACTATGGTACATACACACAATGGAATATTACACTACCTTGAAAAATAACAAGAAAGCTGCAAGCCACCGCATAACATGGATGAGCCTTAAGGACATTATGTTGAGTGAAATTAGTCAATCACAAAAGGAGAAATACTGCATAGAACCACTAGTGTAAAAGATTAAGAAAAAGAACCCATACTAAAGGGGGGGGGCGGCGGGGGTTCTTTGCTGGCTATTGGGATGTGGGGGCAGGGGTGAGGGTAAGGACGGGAAGGTGGAGCACAGGGTAGGGAATAGACACAGGATAGTTTGGGTGCTAGGGAGGGGGCATTATACAAGAAGGGGGAGGGGAATGGAAGAACAAAGCAGATGGGAGAACAATTAGGCAGGTTTGCATAGGCTAAGTGGGACAGAGGTAAATAATGATGTATGCACAAACTTGGAACAATAGGGCTCTGGTATACAGGGATTGAGACGTGGTTGGAATGGGAAAAAGGGGGGAAATATGTTAAGATGCTTGGCTGTCTTATGAATCCTGATTTTCCTGGCATACCATTATAAAATAGACACTTGAGGGGAAGAGAAAGGAACAGCCAGAAATATCACCATAGAAAGCTTGTAAGTCCATCTTCTGCCTATAACTGACTGGAATACCTAAAATGGGGCTACAAGATGCCCAGTGAAGGAGGCTTCCTGTGGAGCCTCTGCATTACATATGACCATAGGTGGAATCCTGAACAGCATCCAGAATCTTCAGAGGAGGGAAATTTCCACTTGAAAGGACAAGCGGACCAGCCTGGAGTGGCTAGAAGAACAAAAGATACTTCTTGAAAGAAAGACCAACAGCAAAAATACCAAGCAATATAGGCAAACCGACTGATTACTGCAAGAACAAGCAAGTTGCTCACCCAGGAGACATCAAGGCAAGTGGTCGGGTCCCCTCAGAGCAAACCCCCTTCCAAGACTAAGACTCAATGGAAATACACACTCTGATTGATGATCACGCTCGTCACTGATAGGGGAAGTGAGGGAAAATCAGCAATGAGGCTGCAAGCTAAGTCCTACAACATTCAATAGACTCCTGTGAACCCGGCTGGAGACTTGATTGGCCAGCAGTGTGGCAAGACCTGGGGACTCTTGGGGCCAGAGTCAGTGACATAGCCATAGAGGACTAGAGTGGCGAGTGAAGTGTCCAGCTGATAAGAAGAGAGGGCACATGCATAAGTACACCCACACTTGCAGATAATACCCGCTTGACCTGGCTTCAATGACTGGATCTCAACTA
>NW_006408847.1:2042608-2052477 GCF_000296735.1 Chrysochloris asiatica
AAAAAAAAAAAAAAAAGAACATTACACAGCAGTTGGATGGACAATCTATAGCTCTATTTATCAAGTTGCTAAATCTTGAAAACACAGATCTGTGTAAAAAGCCAACTTCTTTTTTGATACTATGTAAAAAATAAATAAATAATGCATATTTCATTATTTTAAAATGATTATATTCATCTTTTCTAAAATATTAAAATAAATTCTACAGCTAGAATGCAGATAAATTTTGACTTACCCTCATAATTCACCCCATTCAACAAAATGACATATGTCTTCAGCACACCTGGTGGTTCCTCAGTCAACCTGTGATCCTTTTTCTCAACTGAAATTCCAGTGAAGGAATAAAGCCTGATGTCACAAGTCATCTGCTGTGTAGATTGAATCTACTTCTCACCTGTGTATCTAGAATGGTTGCAAGATTGTCCTTGGAAGAATGGAAAAAATAGTCACTTAAGTCATCTCTGTGTCCTGCATTTAGACAAGCAACCCTAATCTACATTACGAACTCTTTAGTTATACAGGAGGTGTCATTGTAGTCCTCCACCTGTAAATATTGTACCTAGAAAGTTCAAACTCTCTGATGACCTGGTCCCTGCCTACCTCCCCCATCACCTGTCACTCCCTTACACTCACCTTGTTTTTGTTTTTTGTTTTCCTCCACACTTTATGACCTTACACAGGTCATTGTTTCTTACTAGAAATCAAAATTCTTCTAAATATGAGTCGAAAATGACGAGATGACATCCAAAAACGGCAAACCCAGTGCATAGTACAGTGCCGAGAACATGGTAGGCACCTGTTGTGATGGCTAGCTCTTATCAAATGGGTCCCCTACTCATGGTAACCCCATGATTGACAGTAGCGCTTTTCCTGGCTGCAATTTGTATGCAGGTACTTCTCCAGGCTCTTCTTCCAGGTTGCTATTGGGAGGGTTCCAACTGCCAACCTCTAACAGCCGATCACAGACTACCTCCCAGGCTACTTGTACCCAGTGTATATTTAATGGATCAGGAACAATAATATATGTAAATTGATTATAAGGAAATTTATCACCTCTACTGTTTCTCTGAAGTACACAAAAAAAGTATTTCCTTAAAAGGGAAAATTTCAAGAATCAAAGGAATGTAGGTTGGAGTTGAAACGAGGTATAACACTACTGTCATCAAGTCAGTTTGGACTCATAACTGAGGATGTAAATCTTTATGGAAACAGACTGCCTCTTGTTTTCTCTTGTGGAGTGGCTAGTGAGATCAAACAACCGACCTTTCAATTAGCAGCCTAACGTTTAACCCACTGCACCACCAAGGCTCCTTGAAATGAGATATTGAGAATGACAAAGAAAGTGCATAAACAATTTATATTATAAAAATCAACACAGGGCTGGTCCCTATGAGTTGGAGGTTAACAATATCACAACTGTTCAACTTTACTGACATATTATGCGCATCCTGGTATGGTGTTGTAGGTTAATGCGCTGGACTGCAAAGTCAGTTTGAACTGCATGGTCGGCAGTTCAAGCTCACCAGCGCCTCTTCAGAAACCCTATACAGGGTCGCTATGGGTCAAAACCATCTTGACGGCACTTAACAACAATCATCACTCCCCACTTCCCTCAAGTCCTAAGGTTCTGAAACATACTGCAACATCTCACAAAACTCACAGTTGTCAAAAGAAATGACTCATGTAATCGTGGAAGCTGTCAAGTCCCAAATCTGTAGTTCAGAGATCAGTCTGGAGGAATTTCCTTACCTACGGAGTCTCAGAAGCTGTGGAACCCAAATCAGCAGATCAGAAGACGGGCTATGGATGCACAAGGCTGCAGGAGATGGAGAATCAGGTCAGGTGATGGGCCAAAGTCCTAACAAAGTCAGATGATGTGACCCAGATGTAAGATCCAAGGCAAGGGAGCAGGCTTTTCCAAAGCAGTCTTATAAATTGGAGTCAGAACACGGGAAACTAAGGGTGGTGACTTGAGTCACACCCTCTATTAAGATGGGGACAGTCTTAATACTTGGGTTTGTTTTTTTGTTTGTTGTGTACCGTTGAGTCAGTTTCCACTCACAGTGACCCTGCATAGGGTTTCCAAGGAGTGACTGGTGAGTTCGAACTGCCAACCTTGTGGTTCAAACCAATCATGCAGTCTTAATACTTAGATCCAGTCTAATCTTTATCCTTGTTGTTGTTATTGTTAAGTGCGGTCAAGTCAGTTACAACTCACAGTGACCCTATATAGGGTTTCAGAGGAGTGGCTGGTGAGTTTGAACCCCCAACCTTGCAGTTCAAACCAACCTTGCAGTCCAGCGCTTATCCTGCTAGGCCACACCAGTACTTCAGTCTTTATCCTTCTTGTTGTTGTCAAGTCGGTTCCAACTCATAGCAGTTTCCGAGGAGTGGTTCAAACTGACTTTGCAGTCCAGTGCAATGACCCACACAGCCACACCAGGACTCCTTAGCCCCACCTTTATCTTTATCCTTGTTGTTGTTGTTGTTAAGTGCCATCGAGTCAATTCCTACCTATATAGGGTTTCCAACGAGCGGCTGGTGAGCATGAACCACCGACCTTGCAGTTCAAACGACTTTGCTGTCTGACACATTAGCCCACAGCGCCACACCAGGTATCCTTAACCCTACCTTAATCTTTGTTTTTGTTGTTGTTGTTGTTATGTGCCGTGGAGTCGGTTTCGACTCATAGCGACCCTGTGCAGGGTTTCCGAGGCTGTAAATCCTTACGGGAGCAGAAAGCCTCATCATTCTCCCGCGGAACAGCTGGTAGTTTCGAACTGCTGACCTTGCAGTTCGCAGCCCGATTCGTAACCACTATGCTACCAGAGTGCCTTTTTGTTGTTGTTAGGTTCCATCAAGTTGGTGCCAACTAATAGCGATCCTATGCACAACAGAATGAAATACTGCCCAGTCCTGGGCCAACCTCACAATCATTGCTTCATTTGAGCCTATTGCTGCTGCCACTATGCCAGTCCATCTAGTTGGGGGTCTTCCTCTTTTTCTCTGACCCTCAACTTTACCAAATATGATTTCCTTCTTCAGTGACTAGTGCCGCCTGATAATATGCCCAAAGTATGAGATACAAAGTATGGCCATCCTGGCTTTCAAGGTACATTCTAGCCGTAACTTCTTCCACTTGGCAGTCCATGGTACTTTCAGTATTCTCCTCCAACACCATAACTCAAATGCATCAATTCTTCTGTGGAAGACCACAGAAGAGCTTATTCACTGTCCAACTTTCACATTAATATGAGGTTTCCATGGCTTGCGTCAGGTGTACCTTAGTCCTCAAACGACATCTTTGCTCTTCAACACTTTAAAGTGGTCTTGTGCAGCGGATTTGCCCAATACAATATGTCTTTTGATTGCATTATTGTCGTTTGATTTGATATGTCATTTCTTGGCTGCTGCTTCCATGAATGTTGATGGTTGATCCCAGAAAAATGAAGTCTTTGACAACTTCAATCTTTGTTCCATTTAAATGGATGTTGTTAATTGGTCCAGTGGTGAGGATTTTTGTTTTCTTTACTTTGAGATGCAACCCATACCAAAGGCTGTGGTCTTTGATCTTCATCAGTAAATATTTTAAGTACTCTTCCCTTTCAGCAAGCAAAGTTGTATAATCTTACATATCACATATCTCCAATCCTGATGCCACATTTTTCTTCATATAATCCAGTTTCTCAGATTATTTGCTCAGAATACAGATTGAATAAGTATGGTGAATGAATACAACCCTAGTGCACACATTTCCTAACTTTAAACCATTCGGTGTTCCCTTGTTCTATTCAAAAAACTGTCTCTTGGTTCCTCATGAGCACAATTAAATATTCCAGAATACTCATTCTCCACAATGTTGTCCATAGCTTGTCATGATCCACACAATCAAAAGCCTTTGTGTAGTTAATAAAGCACAGGTAAACATCTTTCTGGTATTCTCTGCTTTCAGGCAAGATCCATCTGATGCCAGCAATGATATCACTCGTTCCATGTCCTCTTCTAAATCCAGCTTGAACCTCTGAAAGTTCTCCATCAATGGTTGCAGCCATTAACAAAGACCTTAGTTTTTATCCTTTGCCCCACCTAAATCTTTACTCCTTAACAACTCATTTCAAAACGAGTTCATAATCACAGGCATAGAGGCTAGGATTTACAATATATCACAAAATAAAGACATTTGGCTAGAAGGGCTATAGTAAATTATTGGCTGACCTGCCTAAGGCAGTAGGAATTCCTTGGAGGAAAACTAAAATCATCTTGACTAGTGATTTAAACAAATATTTATATACATTTCATTTTCTACTTTGGATTGGAGAAGTGTAGGTGTATACACTTTATACAATTTTGTGATAAATAAAATCTAGTTTAAGACTCATGCCTTTCTGTTTATTGATGGGGTTTGGGATAGCAATTGTCATTAGTGGTCATGGTTCATTTTTCTAAGCAAGGTTTTTAGTTTAGTGATTCAAAGAAGGAAAGGTGTTCTTTCTGTGACAAAGGAAGTACTGTCGGGAAGATGAATTCTATACACAGAGACATATAAGAGAAGGTGAGGGAATGAGAGCAGGGGAGATAAACTATCTGATACAGTAGCCTGAGGAAACAAAGAGCAGAGACTTGCAGCTATGACATGATGTTTGTTGTGTTGTTATGTGCCGTGGAGTCAGTTCCAACTCATAGACACCCTGTACAGGGTTTCCGAGGCTGTAAATCTTTATGCATTAACCCACAGTTCCACACCAGTACTCCAAAAGGAAGATACTAATATTATCACCAATTGGTTGTTGTTGGTAGTTGTCAAGTGAATTCTAACTCGTGATGTTCCCATGTATTATCCATAGGGTTTTCAAAGCTATGAGCCTTTAGAAGCAAATCGCCAGGTCTATATTCTATGGCATCTCTAAATAGGTTTGAACTGCCAACTTTCTGCTAGTAACTAGGCATTTAAAACATTTACAGGAAAGCCCCTAGTGGTGCAAATGGTTAATATGCCTGGATGAGAACAGAAAGGATAGAAGTTCAAGTTCATTCAGAAATATCTCATAAGACAGATTTAGTAGTCTACTTCCAAAAATTCAGTCATGAACTAGAGTTGACTAGACGTCAACTGAGTTTTTTTTTTGTACATGAAGAAATTGAGGCTTAAAGAGATTTTTAAAGTGGTGCAAGATCACACAGCTTGCAAATTGTGGAGTCAGACTCCTATTCTCTGATATTAATCCCTCTTAGGATTCCAACAGAAACAAAAATCAAACCAACTTGAAAAAAAGAGAGAGAGTTGTACATTAGGAATACCTGGAACCAAGGCCTGCAGGCTGCCAGCATTCTTTATTTTAGTCTCTTAGTCCTGCTTCTCAATGCGTTTTCTCTTTATTCTGTCCTTCTAAAGATTAACTTCTCCTTTTTGGTAGAAGCATGGGTGACTAAAGCTGGAGAGCCTCATATGCTGTAGAATCAAACATGAAAGAGGAAATTGCTTCTTTCCCCATAGTTTTAACTTTAAAAGTCCAGAAAATGAATCAGAATAGTTTAGTTTGGCTTGAGTCCTCCTTCCTTCTCCCTAGATGGATCATCTATGAGTAAGGAGGCTGGGAAACATTATTGGCTCAGCTTGGATTAAGCATGAGCAGGATCACAGAGCACAAAAATAGACCTTGGGGGCTCTCTTGACGTTGTTATAATAGAAGTATTACAAGTGGTGGCTATAAAGAACAAAAATGGGATTTCTCGCAGTTATGGAAGTTAAAAGTTTAAATCAGGGTCTTGGCTTTGTGCATTCTTTCCTTGTCTGTAGTCCCAGGTGTTCCATGGCTCCTTGTCATTCCTTGACTTGTAGATGGCCCTCATGTGACAGTTGTCTTCCTCCGTGTACATTTCTATGTCTGTTCTGATCTTTTTATAACTCAGAGATGACTGGGTTTAGGATCTACCCTACACTGGTATGATCTCATTAACATTACAAAAAAAAAAAAATCCCTGTATCCAGACAGGGTCCTTTTTATAGATACAGGGGTTAGGATTTCAATACATATTTTAAAGTGACATAATTCAGTTCACAACAGGACTATCCCTGTGTCCTGGGACATCCCAGAGAAGAAAACACTGTAAACTGGGCAGCCACTGCCCCACGGCTACCTGAAAACGCAATAATAAGGAACATGGATAACTTTAAACTTGTTGTTATTGTTGCTATTGTTGAGAAATGCATAGCTTTACAACCGAGCCAGTGAAAATCAAATAAATTATGTTTTGAAAAAATTGTACTTAAATGTTCTGTTGTGAGGCAGAATTCTGGGGGAGATAGCAGCTGAATTTCCTACTTTTTAAAAAAATTATTGGCTTTTTAAAACAGTTGATTTGCTTTATGGTGACATAGATTTAGAAAGGGAGTCCTGGTATGGAGCTGTAAGATAAGCACTGGACTGCTAATCTCAAGGTTGGTGGTTCAAATCTACCAGCCACTCCTTGAAAACCCTATACAGGGTCACTATGAGTCAGACCCAACATGATGGCACTTAGAAAACAGGTTAAGCTAGTAAACAGGTTAAGTATTACCAGTGGAGTATTTTTCCCCCATATGCCTCTTCATTTCTATAATGTCAGAGGCTGGAATTCAAACAATCTACAATGTTATGCAAATCTTCCTGTAAGAGACCTATTTTTGACAACCATCCTTAAAATCATTTTACTGCAAGCTAACCCTGCTTTCCTCAGTCTGTTCTAAAAGGAAATCAGCATCTCTTGTTCAAACTAAATAATTGCATACTCATTTCCTAAAGTAGCTCCTTTTAATATGTTGATTACTTTCCACTGAGCTCCTCAAATATCTCCACATCCCCTTTTAGTGGTCAAACCCAGATCTTGTAGCAAAGTCCCAAGGGTAATAAGGGTCATTCCTAATACCACACTCCTCCTCAAGCATCCCCAAATCATGGCTGTTGTTTAGATAAAGTGACTTGTGGTCTACACATCTTCCTTTGAATTCCACTTTAACCAATAATTGTTACTATATTTCAAAAATGTTGGGGTTCTAAATTCACAAAGTACCTCTAAACATTTTGGGGGAAATATGTATCAAAGTCAAGAAGTACTAACTGCAAGGTGGAGGTGTTATTAAGTGATGTCGAGTCGGTTCTGACTCATAGCAACTCTGTATAGGGTTTCCAAAGAGCGGCTGTTGTGTTTGTACATCAAATCTTGCTGTTAGCAGTCCAGTGCTAATCCTAGAGCACCACACCAGGATTCCAACTGCAAGTAGAACACGTGAAATTAATGAAAGTTCTACTCTCAGTCAATCTGTACCTACCACTGCGCACTAGATACCAAGTACCCCCATCTTTGTACTTGCTATTCCCACTGCAAATTCTATCTTGTTGTCTCTTCCTCAGTAGAAGCTGATATAATTCTCAT
This sequence comes from Chrysochloris asiatica, assembly GCF_000296735.1. Classification (NCBI taxonomy): domain Eukaryota; kingdom Metazoa; phylum Chordata; class Mammalia; order Afrosoricida; family Chrysochloridae; genus Chrysochloris; species Chrysochloris asiatica. Next base: position 2,050,022 of record NW_006408847.1, read on the forward strand.
TGGTTCTCTGGAGAATAAGCTGCATATAGACATTGATTTGTGTTTGTTATGTTCACTGTTTATTCCCCCTAGCTCACACAGAGCGTCTGGCACAAAGAGGGCTTCGACAAATACTCTTTGAATGAATAACTCTACGAAGGCAAGTAGAAGGCTTTGTGGTAAGTAAGAGCACTTGAGCTTTTATTTTCATTATTTATTTTATGGGAAAAGTATGTCATGCTTCCTCTGTACCAAACACTGTTATAGATAAATGACAACTATTATCTCAGTTAACCCTTATGGTTGTCAGATGTGCAGGTGCTATCATTATCTCCAGTTTATGGATGAGGAAACAGAGGCTCAGTGCCCAAACTATATACAGCTGGTATATGGCAGCCTGTTTGAGCATCAGTACACGCATATACTACCCTGCTGCCTCTTGTTAATTAATTAAACAACTGAAATAGATTTGGCAGAAAGACAAGATTGAACACATTTGGGCTGAGGCCAACCGTAAGAAGCTTTTTTGGAAAGGGAATAGAACATGAATATTGGACAGAGGATACTAGATAACATCCCAGTTTGGGAGAATAGAAGTCAGACATTGGATATGGACAAAGAAGTAGGAGCTCTGGTTGTGTAGTGGTTATGAATTGGGCTACGAACCACAAGGTCAGCAGTTCAAAACTACCACCTGTTCCGCGGGGGAAAGATGAGGCTTTCTGCTCCCATAAAGATTTACAGCCTCGGAAACCCTGTACAGGGTTGCTATGAGTCAGAACCAACTCCATGGCACATAAAAACCACCACCAAAGAAGTAGAAAGGAATATGCAAATGGAAGTAAGCATGCTTGGAGAAAAACTCAGGCAGTGGGAGAGACTGATGGGGAAGACTGAATGCAACTAACTTACACAGGAACCTTTTTCTCCAGCCTGGAACTCAAGAACTACCAGCACCAGAACAATGGTATTAAACAAAACATTTTCTACCAGTTGCCATTGAGTCAACTATGATTCATGGTAACCCCATCTGTGCCAGAGTAGAACTGTGCTTCATAACGTTTTCAATGGCTGATTTTTTTCTTTAAAAAAAAAAAATATGTGTATAGACCAAGAGGCAGTCCTTAGAAGAGAACAAGAGGATACTAAATGGTTTAAAATCAGGCAAGATGTGCATCAAGGTTGTATTATTTCAATCTCAATTTGTATGCTGAGCAAATAATTAGAGAACCTGGATTATACGAAGAAGAACATGGCATCAGGACGGAAGGAAGACTCATTAAAAACCAGCGATATTGAGATGACACAACTTTCCTTGAAGGAAATGAAGAGGATTTGAAATATTTACTAACAAAAATCAAAGACTCTAGCCTTCTGTATGAATTGCACCTTGATGTAAAGAAAATGAAAATCCTCACAATTGGACCAATAAATAACATCATGATAAACAGAGAAAAGACTGAAGTTGTCAAATACTTCATTTTGCTTGGATCTGTAATCCACATTCATCATGGAAGTACCAGTAAAGAAATCAAAGGACATATAACATTAGGCAAACCTGCTACATAAGACCTCTTTAAAGTCTTTAAGAGCAAAGATATTAATTTGAGGACTAAAGTGTTAACCCAAGCCATGTTATTTTCTATAGCCTCATATGCATATGAAAGTTGGATAGTGAATAAGGAAGACAGTAGAATTTATGCATTTGAGTTATAGTGTTGGAGAAGAGAATTAAAAACACTGTGGACTGCTAGAAGAACAAACAAATCTGTGTTGGAAGAAGTACAGCCAGAATGTTCCTAAGAAGAGAGGATTCCAAGACATTATCACTTATTCTTCGGACATGTTTTCAGAAGGAATGAGTTCCTAGAGAAGGGCATCGTGCTTGGTAAAGTAGAGGGTCAGCAAAAAAAAAAAAAAGATAGACCCCCAAAGAAATGGAGTGATACAGTAGCAACAACAACAGGCTCAAACTAACAATAATTTTGAGGGTGGTTCAGGAGTAGGCAGAGTTTTTCTCTGTTGTGTGTAGGGTTGCTATGAGTGAAAACCTACTCAAAGGCAGCTAACAACAAAAACCTTCTGAGATGACCTTTCTTTCTTGAATTTAACTGGCCCAACAAATCCTCTTGAGAGCCATTGTTTTGTATGGACCTATTTCTGAAGACACCTTAATGAGACTGGCAAACATATAGTGAGAAAACTTATCTGCAGCCATCCACTAATCACAGAGACAGGTTTGAATCATTTGGAATAAACCCATGCATGTGTGAACTAGGACCATAGTAGCAAGAATTTTTGACTTAACTTGTATTTTAGGGAAATTATACAATATCTGAATTTTAGTAAAAAATTTGATTGTCAAAAATCTATCTCTATCCAGCTGATAAGAAGAGAGGGCATATGCACAAGAACACCCACACTTGCAGATAATACCCACTTGACCTGGCTTCAATGACTGGATGATCAGAGCTCAA
>NW_006408847.1:2054232-2055713 GCF_000296735.1 Chrysochloris asiatica
AAGCCAGGATGGCCAGACTTCGTCTCTCATACTTCAGACATGTTATCAAAGGGGACCAGTTCCTGGAAAAAGACATAATGCTTGGTAAAGTTAAGGGAAGACTCCCAATGAGATGGATTGATACAGCAGCAGCAGCAATGGGTTCCTGCATAAGAACTATTGTGAGGATGGTATTGGATGGGGCATTGCTTCATTCTACTGTACATAGGGTTGCTATGAGTTGGAACCAACTCAACAGCACCTAACAACAACATACCTATTGTTCAGTGATATTGGTTATATTGCCACATTGTGTCAATTCAATGCCTGATTTTTTTCAGAAACAGATCACCAAGACTCAAACCTTCACCCCTTCAGTTAGGAAACATGTGTGTTGTTGTTAGGTGCCATTGAGTCAATACCAACTCATAGTAACGTTATGGACAGCAGAACGAAACACTGCCTGATCCTGGGCCAACCTCACTACAGTTGCTACGCTTGAGTCCATCGATGCTTCCACTTTGACAATCCATCTCGTTGGGGGTCTTCCTCTTTTTCTCTGACCCTCCAACTTACCAAACATGATATCCTTCTCCAGAGACTGGTCCCTCCTGACAATATGTCTGAAGTATCAGAGACGAAGTTTGGCCTCCAAGAAGCACTCTGGCTGCACTTCTTCCAACACAGATCTGCGTAGCCCATGGCACTTTCCGTATTCTCCTCCAACACCATAAAACTCAAAAGCATCAATTCTTCTACAATCTTCCTAATTCACTGTCCAGCTTTTGCATGCATATGAGCTGGACATGAAAATACCATGGTTTGGGTCAGGCACACCTTAGTCCTCAAGCTGACATCTTTGCTCTTCAACACTTTAAAAAGGTTTTAAGCAGCAGGTTTGCCTAATGCAATATGTCCTTGACTTCTTGACTGCTGCTTCCATGAGTGTTGATAGTTGATCCAAGAAGAATGAAGTCCTTGTCAACTTCAATCTTTTCTCCATTGACAAGAATGTTATTTATTGGTCCAGTGGTGAGGATTTTTGTTTTCTTTACATTGAGATGTAATCCATACCGAACGCTGTGCCCTTTGATCTTCATCAGTAAATGTTTCAAATCCTCTTCACTTTCAGCAAGCAAGGTTTTATCATCCGCATATTTCAGGTTGTAAATGAGTCTTCCTCCAATCCAGATGTCATGTTTTTCTTCATAAAACCCAGCTTCTCGGATTATTTGCTCAGCATACAAATTGAGTAAAGTATGATGAAAGGATACAACCTTGTGGCACATATTTCTTAATTTAAACCATGCCTCTTGGTCCAGGTACAGATTCCTCATGAGCACAATTAAGTGTCCTGGTATACTCATACTTCGCAATGTTGTCCATAGCATGTTATAATCCACACAATCAAAAACCTTTGCATAGTCAATAAAGCACAGGTAAACATCTTTCTGATATTCTCTGCTTTCAGCCAAGATCCATCGGACATCAGCAATGATATC
>NW_006408847.1:2057551-2058767 GCF_000296735.1 Chrysochloris asiatica
CAGATGTAGTCAATTTGATTTCTGTGTATGCCATCTGGTGAGATCCAAGTATATAATTGTCTCTTATGCTATAAAGAAGGTATTTGAAATGAACAAAGTATTGATTTTTCAGAATTCTATCATACGATCTCCAACATCATTTCTATCACCAAGGCCATATTTTCCAACTACTGATCCTTCCTCTTTGTTCCCAACTTTTGCATTCCAATCACCAGTAAAGAGCATGCATCTTGAGTGCATATTTGATCAATTTCAGATTGAAGACGTTGGTAGAAGTCTTCTATTTCATCCTCACTGGCTTTAGTGGTTAGTGCATAAATATGAATACTAGTGGTATTAACTGCGCTTCCCTGTAGGTGCATGGACATTTTCCTATCACAGACAGCATTGTACCTCATGACTGATCTGGATATATTCTTTTTGACAATGAACGCCACACCATTCCTCTTCAATTTGTCATCCCTGACATAGAAAATCATGTTGTTGTCAGATTCAAAATGGCCAATACCAGTCCATCTCAGCTCACTAATGCCTAAGATATGGATGTTTATGCATTCCATTTCATTTTTCACAATTTCCAATTTTTCGAGATTCATACTTCTTACATTCCATGTTACGATTATTAATGGATGTTCAGAGCTTTTTCTCTTTATTTTGAATTGTGATTATAATCCTATTTGGGAATAGGTTTTCCTTTGTTATGTGAATGAGATTCTATTAGTGTAGGCTGTGTCTTAAAATCAATTTCTTTTGAGATATAAAAGAGAAGTAAATATACAGGCAAGCAGAGATGGGGGAAGAGACATGCCATGTCACATGAAAATCATCAAGGAGGAAAAGACAAAGACCTTCCTCTCAGAGCTAACACAGAGAAATCCTTTTCCTACAGCCAAACACCATAAATTCAGACTCCTACCCTCCTAAATTTTGAGGAAACAATCTTCTATTTATTAAAATTACCCACATGTGGTATTTCTATTATATCAGCACTATTGTTGTAGTTATTGTTAAGTGCCATCAAGTAGGTTCCTACTCATAGCAACCCTGTAAAATGTTTCCAAGGATAGCGTGCATGGAGCATTGTTGTTAGGTGCCATCAAGTCAGTACTGACTCATAGTGACATTACGCACAGCAGAATGAAACACTGCCTGATCCTGGGCCAACCTCACTATTGTTGCCACGCTTGAGTCCATCGATGCTGCCACTTGGCCAATC
>NW_006408847.1:2059372-2062171 GCF_000296735.1 Chrysochloris asiatica
TGTTAATGAGTCTTCCTCCAATCCTGATGCCAAGTTTTTCTTCATATAACCTATGAAACATTACTCAGCAATAAAAATGAATGAACTATTAATATACCCTACAACATATATCAATCTGAGGATAATTATGTGTAGTGAAAGAAACCAAACAATAGAGTATATTCTGTATGGTTACATTTCTAGAACATTCTAGACAATGCAAACTAATCAATAATAACAGAAGGCAGATCAAGTGGGTGGCTGGGGTCAGAGATGGAGGTGACAGCCAAAGGCAAAAAGGTGTGATTATGAAGAGGCATGAGGAATTGTTTTGGGATGGCAAATCTGTTTCTATCTTAAGTGTGGTAATGTTTTCATGGGGGCACACATATGTCAAAACCCCGCAATTTGTAAACTTAATAAACTAAAGATGATCAAATGCATAAATCCATTCTTTGGGATTGTTCTCCCAAGACTTTAAGTTCAGAACTCTGATCTCCTCCAAATTTGACGAATCATTTCTTTTATTGTGGTGAAATATATATAAGAAAAGGCTTCAAATAATTCATGGAAAAATTCATTATCTTTCTATTCCAGTTTTCCATGAACTTTTTGAAGCCCCCTCTGGTAATGTAGTGGTTACAAATTGGGCTGTGAAACACAAGGACAGTAGTTTGAAACTACCAACTGTTCCACGGAAGAAAGATGAGGCTTTCTGCTCTCATAAAGATTATAGCCTCAGAAACCCTGTACAGGTCGCTACGAGTCAGAATCAACTTCATGGCACACCACCACCACCATGTATAATAAAACAAAACATGTATACATGTGTACATATACAATTCAGTGGCATTAATTACATTCACCATATTGTACCAATGTCATGGCTATTTGTTTCCAAAGTTTTTATCATCCTTAGCAAGAATTCTATTTTGTTGTTGTTAAGTGCTGTCGAATCATTTCCAACCCATAGCGAACTTGTATAAGATTTTCAAGGAGTAGCTGGTGAGCTTGAACCCCTGACCTTGTAGTTCAAATGGCTTTGCAGTCTGGTACATTAACCCACAGCACTACACCAGGACTTCTCTATAGATGAGTATAATTTCTTTTCTTCTAATTCGTTTTTGTACCGACTTGACAGCACTTAACAACAGCAAAGTAGAAGGTCAGCAAAAAAGAGGAATACCTCCAACAAGATGGGTTGGCATAGTGACAGCAACAATGGGCTGAAGTTTAACAGAGATTGTGCAGGTCCAGGCAGTGTTTAATTCTCTTGTGAATAATGGCTCCTAACAACAACAAATCATTAAATCTAGCTCCCATTTCTGAAAGGGTGGCTCAGCATGTAACTTCTTCACAATGAATGGTTCATTTTTTTCCATAATCTGTTTTTGCTGAAAATGTCACATTATTCTTAGATCTAGGGTGACCAACCCTCATGAGAAACCTTTTGTTATTGTTCCTGGGATTATCTAAACTAGACTTTCAGCAGACTTCCTCATGATCTGCTTTGTGGAGGGAAGTCTGTCCTGGTTTAACTCAATGGATTGGATACTGGACAAATGAGCCCAAAGCCATTGCTTTGTTCACCCTACAAGCCAATTTGCTATTGTTGGTTGTGTGACCACACCCTGGCTTTAGGCATCATTTTATAAATGACAGCCATTCGTTCCTGAGGGCCAGAGCAAAAGTCTATAGGAGGCTCGTAAAATCCATCAGCATGTTAGACAAAACAAAAAGATGTGCTGTGTTGATGTATGATGAGCAGAGTCCTCTTTGCAGCTCACCCTTATATGTAGCCTGATTTAAGCTTAACCATCAATGTTTTGTCTGGCAATGTAGGATAAGCACTGGACTGCTATGATAACATGGATCTATTGATCTAAATAAAATGGAGTCAGTGTATTTATTAGGTTTCAAATGTTGTTGTTGTTGTTAAGTGCCGTGAAGTCAGTTCTGATCCATAGTGACCCTGTATAGGGTTTTTGAGGAGCTTATGATGAGCTTGAACCACTGACCATGCAGTTCAAAGGGCTTTGCAGTCTGGCACATTAACCCACAGTGCCACACCAGGACTCCAGGTCTCAAATGAAGACCCTGCAAATGAGGAAGTTTAAAAATTAGCCAAAATGACCATCTGGTCCTAGAAGGAGAACAGGACAAAGAGCATAGGATGTGTTTAAACCCACCCAGATAGTTATCTCAGGAATTAAGCAGCTGAGAACCTAAAGGTAGAATGTTTGAGGACATTTATTGCTTTATTGTTTCTTTTTCCAGAGAATGCTATCCTGATGTTAAATTAGATGAAGTGTACTTCCAAATGTAATTTGCCCTATATAATGTGCCTGCTCTTTGTGAAAGACAGGATGGTCTTGAGAAATTATTCTCTCCAACCACCAGACTGCTGGCTTTCTACTAATAAAGCTTGGACTGGATCTCTCCCGGTCTCTGTGATTGACTACAATGATAGGCAGCAAACCCTCGCTTCCATTGGGTAACACTAACCATAAGATTGGCAATTCAACCCACTATTCCCCTTTGAAAATCCTATACAGGGACTGTTGTTGTTGTTGTAAGGTGCCATCGAGTCTGAACCGACTCATAGCGACCCCATGCACAGCAGAAGGAAACAATGTCTGATCCTGGGTCAACCTCACTACTGCTGCCACACTTGACAGGGACTACTCAAAAGCATTTAACAACAACAATCTTAAAGAAATCCCATGAAGTAATATTTGTGGCTTATGTTTAATATATCAAATCTATTCTTCAGATGATCTCCAAATTCAAGTGGGATATATTCAAGGTCATATTTTGGCT
>NW_006408847.1:2063304-2064555 GCF_000296735.1 Chrysochloris asiatica
TTTCAAGAGGTAGTATATGATCAAGAGCCAATGATCCTGAACGAAGAAGTCCAACGTGCATTGAAGGAATTGGCAAAGAACAAGGCACCAGGAATTGATGGAATAAAAATTGAAATCTTTTAAGAAAGTGAGGCGACACTGGAGGCACTCACTCATCTCTGCCAAGAAATTTCGAAGACAACTATCTGGCCAACAGATTGGAAGAGATTGGTATTTGTGCCCATTCTAAAGAGAGGTGACCTAACAGAATGTGGAAATCATTCAGACAATATCTTTAATATCCCATGTGAGCAAGGTTTTATTAAAGGTACTAAAGAAATGGCTGCAAGCATACATTGACAGAGAACTTCCAGAGGTTCAAGCTGGATTCAGAAGAGGCCGTGAAATGAGGGATATCATCGCTGATATCTGATGGATCTTGGCTGAAAGCAGAGAATATCAGAAAGATGTTTACCTGTGCTTTTTGACTACGCAAAGGCTTTCAATTGTGTGAATCATGACAAACTATGGATAACATTGTGAAGTATGAGTATTCCGGAACACCAAACTGTGCTCACGAGGAATCTGTACATGGACCAAGAAGCCGTTGTTTGAACAGAACATGAGAACACTGAATGGTTTAAAATTAAGAAAGGTGCCTGACAGGGCTGTATTCTTTTACCATACTTATTCAACCTGTATGCTGAACAAATAACCCAAGAAGCTGGATTATATGAAGAAAAAGGTGGCATCAGGTTTGGAGGAAGATTCATTAACAACTTGCAAAATGCAGATGATACAACCTTGCTTGCTGAAATTTAAGAGGACTTAAAACATTTACTGATGAAGATCAAAGAGCACAGTCTTCGGCATGGATTGTATTTCAATCTAAAGAAAACAAAATTCCTCACTTCTGGACCAACAAACAAAATTCTTATCAACAGAGAACAGATTGAAGTTGTCAAGGACTTCATTCTTCTGGGATCAACCATCAACACTCATGGAAGCAGCAGTCAAAAAATCAAACAACGTATTGCATTAGGCATATCTGCTGCACAAGACCTTTTTAAAGTGTTGAAGAGCAAAGATGTCAGCTTGAGGACTATGGTATACCTGACCCAATCCATGGTATTTTCAATAACCTCATAACCATGCGAAAGCTGGTCAGTGAATAAGGAAGACCGTAGAAGAATTGATGCATTTGAGTTATGGTATTGGAGTAGAATATTAAAAGTACCATGGGCTGCCAAAAGAACCAACAGATCTGTGTTG
>NW_006408847.1:2065524-2097253 GCF_000296735.1 Chrysochloris asiatica
AAAAAAAAAAAAAAGGTTAAAATAAAAATAAAAATAAATTGTCTTGCCTACAAGTATAAATGCATCTGAGGCTGTGTTTAGAATAATTTTTTACCTCTTTGAAAGATTGTGGGGGGTACCACGTAACACTTGGTGATTTTTATCCATAATTTACAATGCATGGAAGAACTAATAAGCAGAACAAAATAAAAAACCTTGTCAAAGTCAGGAAAAATTATAGCTTTTATAGTTTTTATCTACAAAGTCTTTCAATACCACTCATGGTTAAATCGCCAGCTCTTCCACTTTATAAAAAAAGAGAAAGAGAGAGACAAGAGGTTTTTAAAATGTGTAATTCAAACTTCACAATTTGTCATTTTAAGAGTCAATCATAGGGCTTAAGCAGTTTCACCATTTATCTAAATATCAAAAATGCTTCTAACTTCAATGGCATGGTTTCTTGACATGGGGGTTTCAAATATATACAAGAGTGCTTGAATAAGTTTGTGGAAAACGTCTGTTTTCTTTTAATTCCATTTTTCCACAAATGTATTAAAGCACCCTCTTATTAGCATCCTTAGTTTAAAAATATCTGTAGATAATTTAGTATTTTTCCTTTAGTACAATATTTTGTATGTTGGCATTTCAGGGACTGGATAATGAGTACTGTGGGAGGTTGAGCCAACTCAGTTAATTGGAGCTTCAGTTCTTTTGAAGGGATGGGTGAAGTTCTGCTGATGGGTAATTGAAGCTTCAGGTTGCCAACAGTGGGTGACTAAGAGGTAACCGTTTTGGATCAAGGGTAAAATTCTAATAGGATGATGAGCATTCTCAAAGTGCACATAGCAATTTTCTGAATTGCATAATCTAATGGCTTGAAATGTAGAAAGTAGTGATATCATCTCCCTACATTTTAAAAGAACAAACATCTATCTGCCTCTGTAATTATTTTGTGTATTACTTTTAATAACAGTAGTAGACAACTCCAAGGGTCAGGAAAGAAACAAGACAGTCAGGAAGAAACAGTCCCCCAGGGATGTGTGGAACCGTATTGTCAGTGAGTTTTTGTCCCACGAAATTGTTTTCTTGATGAAATTTTTATCAAAGTCTTCTTTACATGTTATCAAAGCCTCCTCTTTATTCTTAGTTCATTTCCTGATCCCCATTTGCAAAGTATGTGTCAAGATGAACATGGTTCAAATATTGTCCTTCCAGAATTATAACTTGTAAAGCTCTCTCTTCTTTATTAGTTTTTAACAAGTTGTATGATGAAATACTTCTTCAATCTGAAATTGATCAAACATGAAATCAAGATATATTGATCATTACTGGTGATTGGAATGCAAAGGTTGAGAGCAAAGAGGAAGGATCAGTAACTGGAAAATATGGCCATGGTAATAGCAATGATGCTGGAGAACACATGATAGAATTCTGCAAAATCAATGATTTCTTCCTTTCAAATACCTTCTTTAGACAGCATAAGAGACAACTATACACATGGACCTCACCAGATGGAATACATAGAAATCAAATTGACTACATCTGTGGAAAGAGACGATGGAAAAGCTCCATATCATCAGTGAAAACAAGGCCATGGGCAGACTGTGGAACAGACCATCAACTGTTCATATGCAAATTCAAACTGAAGCTGAAGAAAATGAAAACAAGTCCACGAGAGCCAAAATATGACCTTGAATATACCCCATTGAATTTAGGCATCATCTGAAGAACAGATTTGATACATTAAACACTAAAGACCATAGAACAGAAGAGTTGCAGGATGACATCAAGAACATCAAACATGAAGAAATGAAAAAGTCATCAAGAAGAAAAGAAAGAAGGAAAAGATCAAAATGGATGTCAGAAGAAAAACTGAAACCTGATCTCTAGTGTAAAGATGCTAAACCAAATGGAAGAAATGAGAAGATCCAAGAGCTGAACAGAAATTTTCAAAGATCAGCTTGAGAAGATAAAGCCAAATATTACAACAAAATGTGCAAAGATCTGCAATCAGAAAACCAAAAAGGAAGAACACACTCAGCATTTCTCAAGCTGGGGGAACTAAAGAAAAAATTCAAGCCTCGACTTTCAATTTTGAAAGATTCTCTGGGCAAATTATTAAATGATGCAGAAAGCATCAAGAGAAGATGGAAGGACTACAGAGTCACCGTACCAAAAGGAAATGGTTAATGTTCAACCATTTCAAGAGGTAGCATATAATCAAGAATCAATGATAGTGAAGGAGGAAGTCCAAGGTGCATTGAAAGAATTGGCAAAGAACAAGGTACCAGGAACTGATTGAATAAAAATTGAAATCTTTTAAGAAAGTGAGGCAGCACAGGAGGCACACATTCATCTCTGCCAAGAAATTTGGAAGACAATTATCTGGCCAACTGATTGGAAGAGATCTGTATTTGTGCCCATTCCAAAGAGAGGTGACCCAATGAAATGCGGAAATCATCAGACAATCTCTTTGATATCCCATGCAAGTAAAGTTTTACTAAAGGTAGTACAGAAACAGCTGCAAGCATACATTGACAGAGAACTTCCAGAGGTTCAAGCCAGATTCAGAAGAGACCAAGGAATGAGGGCTATCATTGCTGATATCCGATGGATCATGACTGAAAGCAGAGAATACCAGAAAGATGTTTACCTGTGCTTTATTGACTACGCAAAGGCTTTTAATTGTGTGGATCATGACAAGCTATGGACAACATTGTGAAATATGAGTATTCCGGAACACTTAATTGTGCGCAGGAGGAATCTGTACATGGACTAAGAGGCAGTTGTTAGAACAGAACATAGGAACACTGAATGGTTTAAAATTAAGAAAGGTGATCGATAAGGTTGTATTCTTTCACCATACTTATTCAACCTGTATGCTGAGCAAATAATCTGAGAAGCTAGTTTATATGAAGAAAAACGTAGCATCAGGATTGGAGGAAAACTCATTTACAACCTGAAATATGCAGATTATAAAACCTTGCTTGCTGAAGTGAAGAGGACTTAAAACATTTATTGATGAAGATCAAAGAGCACAGCCTTCCATGAGGATTGCATCTCAATGTAAACAAAACAAAAATCCTCACCACTCGACCAATAAACAACATTCTTATCAATGGAGAAAAGATTGAAGTTGTCAAGGACTTCATTCTTCTTGGATCAACTATCAACACTCATGGAAGCAGCAATCAAGAAATCAAACAATGTATCTATCACATTAGGCAAATCTGCTGTGCAAGACTTTAAAGTGTTGAAGAACAAAGATGTCAGCTTAAGGACTAAGGTGCGCCTGACCCAAGCCATAGTATTTTCAAACAACAACAACAACATATGAATGTGAAAGCAGGACAGTGAATAAGGAAGACCATAGAAGAATTGATGCATTTGAGTTATGGTGTTGGAGGAGAATATTGAAAGTGCCATGGGCTGCCCAAAAAACCAATAGATTTGTTTTGGAAGAAGAGCAACCAGACTGCTCTTTGGAGGCCAAGATAGCCAAACTTCGTCTCTCATACTTTGGACATATTGTCAGCAGGGACTAGTCGCTGGAGAAGGATATAATGTTTGGTAAGTTGGAGGGTCAGAGAAAAAGAGGAAGACCCCCAACGAGATGGATTGGCCAAGTGGCAGTATCAATGGACTCAAGCGTGGCAACAGTAGTGAGGTTGGCCCAGGATTGGGCAGTGTTTTGTTCTGCTGTGCATAAGGTCGCTATGAGTCGGTAGTTGCTCCATGGCACCTAACAACAACAACAATGATGAAATAGGAGTCCTGAAGATATGACCTAGACTGCAAGTTCATTTTGAACCACAAGTTCAGTGGTTCAAACACAACAACTGTTCCTTGGAAACCCTGTACTGGATCAATATGAGTTGAAACCAACTCGATGGCACTTAACAACATGATGAAATAAGTAGTTAATTCACTGAAAATGGCAAGCATATTTTGTTATACATCACGAAACTTAGAGTTTATAAAGGGTAGTAATACGGAGAAGTAGAGAATTCCAGATCTACTTAATAGGAGATTAAATGTGGAATCAATCTCAGTATCTGTGTCTGATGCAGTAGAAAGAACCCTGGACTAGGAGTCAAAAGACTTGATCCTAGCCCCCCCCCCCCCGTTCTACTGCTAGTTTGCTGTAAAACTCTGGGAAAGTCATTTAATTTCTCAGGACATCTGTTTTTTCATCTATAAAATGAGAGTATCTCATCAAATTACTTAGAAAATCCTTTCAGTTTCTAAAGTTTCATAATTGTGGATTTTTTAAATTTTGAAATTTATATTAAAATTTAAGTGATATGTAAATGTAATTTTTTTTTAAATGTAACTTGAGTAAAAGTTTACCAATTGGTTTTGCTTTTTCCCCTGGTTTGTATATGCATCTCACTAGAATGAGAACCACACTGTTCTTTATTTTTACATCTCAAATGCTTGTTAATAAATTTTTCCCTAGCACTTTATTTTTTCCTTCTATATTAGGAAACAACTTTTCCCCAGTGGATTCAGTTCTGCATATCCCTCTCAGGGAGTCACATGGTGGAAAGAGAAAGAAACTGGCTTCAGTGCCTAAGAGCTGGGTGAGAGATTAGGGAGTTAATTAAGTCTTCTGAGTCTCAGTTTCTAGATCTTTTACAGATACAATTCCTAGCACCATGACTCCAAGTGATTTAGGAAAAAAAAAAAAAAAATGAAATCATGCATAAGATCTAGCCAGTAGCAGGTGGTTTCAAACAAAACAAAAAAATAGTTGCTGTCAAGTCAACTCCAATTCATGGCAACTTCATGTATTTCAGTGCAGAGCTGTGCTTCAGAGAGCTTTCAATAGTTGTGATCTGTCCGTGGTATCGCCAGACCTTTCATGCAAGGAACCTCTGAGTGGATTCAAATCACCAGTCTTTATGATTAGTAGCCAAGGACTTAACCACTTACACCCCTCAGGGACTCCATAGCAGACAGTGCTCCCACCAGCTCACTACTTTCCTTTCCCCACAGCATGGCCCTGTTGTTTCTCACCTTCTGAAGAGAGAATGCAAAAGGGCCCATGGCACCTCAGTGCCTGGTGTTTAATGGATACTTTACAAATGTTTGTTGCGTGACTTCATTGAATCAATCTGCTTTAAAAAATGTTCAGTGAATTTGTGAGATGCTCTTTCAAGGAAGGTTCTGGTTGAATCCAGAAGATTCTGAAGATTCCCTATCCAGGAAATAACCTGGACCTTAAAATCAAGAACCATGTAAGTGCAGATAGGATAGCTCCTTTGGAATGTAAGGACCAAATGGAGCCTAATACACTATTTGGAAGAAGTAACAAAAGAAACTTACTTTAATACAAGCTACACATCATTGGCAGAATCATGTGTGCTTTTAAGTCTTAACATGGACTAGAAAGGACAGTATGGTTTCACTGTCTCTCTCTATATATAAAATCAAAGAGGATATGATACAGATCTTATAGAAAATGAGAATATCTCAACATTTTTCTGTTTCTCTGCTAGTTGATTTTGACAGCTACTGTGCTTTCTTTTATAAATAATGAGACTCTTGCCAAATTTTATGTTGTTCTTTTCTCAAATTTTGTTTGCTGATAATTTACGCAATGCCGCACATTCAACCAAATAACTCTTAACTTTATTTTTACCTCAGTGTGTTATTTAGAAGTCAGATGAAGATAAATAAAAAAACAGCCACTGTTTATTTTCTGGTTCTTCGTAGGATATTGAAAGGTGATGCTGACACGGTAGCTTTAAAATTCAGAATTTAGTTTAAGTGCAAGAGATAGAAAGAAGCCAGGGCAGTACTGCCTTCCCCTTCCACACTCACTAAATTCACTTCTACTTTGTTTGCATATCTGAGATCAAGTGAAATGAGCATTTAGAAAACAGGGACAAATCAGATTTGAATCATTTTATATATTTGGGGACTAAAATAAATCCGTCACTTTGCGTTCTGAAGCCATACCAATGTTACCAAGCACTTTCTCGGTTTCTCTGTACCTGTGGTGAGATCTCATCCGATATCCTGTTCAACTAAGTAAAGTGTGTCATAAAAGCATCTTCCTTGAAACTTTGTTCTTTAATTGAAGCATTCCTATCTACCTTGTGAATAGTGCAATTATTAACCCTAGAAAACAAAAGATGGCTAATGTGACACAGATATCTGTGGCTTTGTAAAGATA
Organism: Chrysochloris asiatica; assembly: GCF_000296735.1. Taxonomy (NCBI): domain Eukaryota; kingdom Metazoa; phylum Chordata; class Mammalia; order Afrosoricida; family Chrysochloridae; genus Chrysochloris; species Chrysochloris asiatica. Next base: position 2,071,685 of record NW_006408847.1, read on the forward strand.
TATTATGATGTGTAAGGCATACAGACCTCTCCCTGAAATTGGTCTACTGGAGGGGATGATTCAGTTTTTCAACCTAGACCCTTTCACGCTGCCAAGCTGTAACTCTAGCCCTTCCCATTCAGGCTCCCTCACTCCTCCACCCACCCACACAGCCCCCAGACCAGTCTCCCCTTCTTCAGAATGAAACACAATACCTTAAGCAAACTGAGCTCAAAGAGGCTGATCATTGGCTCCCATTGTCCCCGATGGTGCAGCCCCACCCCCTTGGCTAGTGCTGACAAGCTGTTTATATTTTTCTAAGGGCCACCCTTTAACTCAGCAGCCTGAGGACTATAATGGGAGCAATTGTCTGCAGGCTGCTGGGAGCTGCAGCCCCAGATCTGAGGAGGCTGTGGTCGGACTCTTTTACACAGGAGTGGTCGTTATGGAATACGGGTAAGGGGTTTCTCAGTGTGGGGTGATTCTCTTTTTTGTTTTGGATGGGGGATGCTCACTGATTAATCCCAGACACTGTTTTGGGTAACCGTGATGTGACTGAGTTGGTAGTTTTCTCCTGATTTTAACTTTGTGTTCCACTCAAGACAGAAGAGAAAGACCAGTTCACTGACAAATGAACTGAATTTGTTGACAAAACTGATGATGATCCCTGTCAGCCCTGGTAGAAAGGAGCAGGGAAGTAAAAACTTGGAGAGACACAAGTCAGATATGACACAAAAGCAGCATGAATGTGGCGAAACAAAAGGCTGTTTCCAGTAATGTTGTAAAACTCAAATGCTGCTTTATTTTCTAATTTAGCTTCTCACAGTTAGGAGTTAGTTCTACCACTATGAGGTTGCTGTAAGCCAGCTGTTTTTCCATGTAGCTCTCAGTCAGCTCCGTTTGAAAGGGTCTAATATCTGCTAGTGTTTTCAAAGGGCAAACCATAGTACTCCAGTATGTCATAAATAACTCCATTCAGAAATGTGGGAACGGTTTAGAGCTGCCAAGCTGTAAAGTTTTACTACCCCATAAAAGCACTCACAGGGTACTGTTGCTGTCTGCAAAGGGGCTCTGGAATGAGGAATGAGCCCCGGGGGATTACAGCATTTGTCCTTGACTACTGAAGTGAGAAGCATGAAACAGAGGACATCATTTGGATGGGGCTGAGACCTTGAAATGGTAGCCAGCCTTGAGGGTTCTTTCTGGTTTCCGGTTGGTGATTAAGGGGGAAACACTGTTCAGGCACTGGTTTTTGAATCTGATTCCAGCATCTTGGATTCCACATTTGGCACTGAGAAAGGCATGCTGTAGCAAGAGGGGCACTTACGCCTGTGAGGGAGGAGGTTTGCTGTCACTCAGATCTGCACAGTGGGAGGAGATGCTGAATAGAACATAAAAGGACCTGGGAAGTGCTTCAGAAAGCCCTGTCTGCCACTAGCAACTGTGCGTGTGTGTTTGTGTTCCAATAAAACTTTATTTATGGATACTGAAATTTGAATTATATATAAATCTCATGAGCCACAATATTATCTTTCTTTTGATTAAAAAAAGTATTTGCTTTGTTATTGTTGTTGGGAATAGGCATAGCAAGACATATACTAATTTAACATTTTCTACAAATACAAATACAATGTAGTGTCACCAATTCCATTCAAGTTGTGCAATCTTTCTCAGCCTCCTTCTCTGATTTGTTCCTCCTCTGTCAACATAAACTCAGTCCCTAAGGTTTCTATCTAATCTTTCAAGTTATTGTTGTCAATGTGATCCCATATAGGTAGTCCTTAAAATAACATCATGCTCAAAGCAGTCCTATTGTACTACTATAGTTAAGTCAAACTATGGTTGTAAAAAGACTTCAGGGAATATTTTTAGTTTAAAGTTTAAACATTATATCTCAGGACAATAGTTTCCGGGGTTCATCTACCCTTCATGTTTCCAAAAAGTTTAGAGTCCACAAAAATTAGTAATTCTGTTCTGTATTTCCTCCCTTTTGAATGGGATTCTACTATGGAATCTTTAATCAGAATGTCCCACAATAGTAGCTGGGCACCATCCAATTCTTCTGGTCTCATGGCAAAGGTGTCATTTTGTTCATGGAGACAGTTAGGCACACATTCTGTATCCTCCTATTCCTGACTCTCCTTCTTTCTCTCTTGCTCCAAGTAGATAGAGATCACTTGTTGTGCCTTGGATGGGTGTTTACAAGCTTTTAGGACCCCAGACACCACAAAGCAAACTCAAAGACAGAATAGAAGCATTAAACACATTATATCCTGGAATATCCCATGAAACCATGACGCTAAATCTCCAAAGCAATGAACCAAATCCCATGAGGTATTTGATTGTACCTAAGCAGCTTCAGTAGCTACTCTTATTTAGTATCATTTTTGTAAATATATCACACAACTTTGCCAATTCAACTTTTCACAGCTCTACAAATTATTGACAGCAACTACAACAATCAATTGTGCAATCAGTGCCCTTTTCCATCATCATTAACCTCCTTTTCCTCCTCTTTCCTCCTCTTCCCTGGTAACCACTAGTAAACTTTGGTCTTCATACATTTGCCTTTTCTTTTATTTTTTATGTAAGTGAGGTCATACACTATTTGTCCTTTTGTTATGGGCTTATTTCACTCAGCATGTCTTTAAGCTCCATCCATACTATAGCATGTTTCAAAAATTCAAAATTTCAAATATTTCTCATATTGGTTGAGTAGTATTCCATTGTACGTTAAGTACCACATTTTGTTTATCCATTCATCTGCTTATGGGCATTTAGGTTGTTTGCATCTTTAGGCTGTTGTGAATAAGACAGCAATGAACATTGACGTACAAGTCTCTGTAAGTCTCTATTTTCATGTCTTTGCAGTACACTGTTGACCCTTGAACAACACGAGTTTGAACTGTGAAGAACCACTTATAAGCAGATTTTTTTTTTAACTCCATGATCTCCAAATGAGCAGTGTGTCTCTTCAGTAAATTGCCTATCACAGTAAAAAGTGATCCCTTACAGTTTTCATGTATTTTTTGTGTGTGTGTGTTTATTGTAATATCATAAGGCTCAAATAACACCATGGAACCCACACAAAGTGTCACTGTTGTTGCAAAGTGCCATCGAGTAGGTTCTGACGTATAGCGACCCTGTATAGGGTTTCCGAAGTGTGATTGGTGAGTGTGAACTACTGACCTTGAAGTTGGCAGCCCAGTGCTTATCCTACAGCACCACACCAGGACTCCAAAGTGTCAGTTGTTGTTGTTGTTAAGTGCCGTCGAGTCAGTTCTGACCCATAGCGACCCTGAACAGGGTTTCCGTAGTGCTTCTGAAAGTGTTCCAAGAAAGAGAGAAAAGGCATGACATTACAAGAAAAAGTTGAATTGCTTAATAATGTACCAGAGATTGAGGTTGCAGCTTCAGTCACCTGCCATTTCAAGATAAATGGATCCAGCATAAGGATCATTGTTAAAAAAAAAAATTAGGAAAGGAAATTTGTGAAGCAGACATTGTACCTATGCCAGCAGGCACAAAAATTTGCACCTTTTGTGAAATACCTTTTTATCTGGTATTGAAAATGCAGTTTGTATGTGGGTGAAGTATATAATATGTTGTTCTTGCTGTTAAGTGCTGTCGAGTTGGTTCCAACTCATAGAGACCTTGTATAGGGTTTCCAAGGAGCAGCTGGTAAGCTTGAACCACTAACCTTGAGGTTCAAGTTGATCTTGCAGTCTAGCGCATTAACCTACAGTACCACACCAGGACTCCATATAATAAATGTTGTTGTTGTTAGTTTGCCTTCTAGTCAGTACCAACTCATAGCGACCACATGCACAACAGAATGAAACACTGCCTGGTCCTGCGCCAACCTCACAATATGCTTATATAATACATACAACATATAAAATATATATTAATCGATTGTTTATGTTATCAGTAGTTATATGTTACACTCAGATTTTCAACTGTAATGGGATGGAAGGGTTATCAACACCCTGACCCCCTTGTTGTTCAAGGGTCAACTGTATACCTACTTAGGTGTAAAATTGCTGGGTCACATGGTTGTTCGTTTTCAGTGTTCTGAGGAACTGCTACACTGTTTTCTATAATGGCTGTACCATTTTTCATTTACACCATCAGTGGGTAAGGATTCCAATTTCCCTACTCCTCCCCCACATTTACTATTTTCTATTTTGCACTTAGCATCTTTTCATGTGTCTAATGGCCATTTAAGGAGCTCTGGTAGCATAGTGGTTACGAATTGGGCTGCTAATCTCATGGTCAGCAGTTCGAAACTACCAGCTGTTCTGCGGGAGAAAGATGAGGCTTTCTGCTCCCGTAAAGATTTACAGCCTCGGAAACCCTATGCAGGGTCTCTACGAGTTGGAACCAACTCCATGGCACATAATAACAATAACAACAATGGTCATTTGAATGCCCACCTTGGTGAAACATATATCCAAGTTCTTTGCCCATTTTATAATTGGATTATTTGTCTTTTGTTGTTAAATTGTCAATGTTTTATGTTTTTTGGTTATTCTTAATCAGTTATATGATTTCCAAAGATAGTCTCCCAGTCAGTATGTCTTTTCATTTATGCGGTAAAATCTCTAGATGAACAAAAGGTTGTTATTTTCATGAGGCCTCATTTATTTATTCTGTCTTCTGGTCTTTGTGCTTTTGTTATTATACTAATCTATTCTTAAAAGTTGGGTCTGCATTTTCATCTAAGAATTGTATGGTTTTAGTTAGCATCCTTTGAATTGGTTTTTGTGTATAGAGTGTGATTATCAATCCTGTTTCATTTATCTGCATATAGAAAGCCAACTTTACCAACACCATTATTGAGACTCTTCTTTTCCCATCTAATGAACTTAGCACACTTGCCAAAAATCAGACCTCTGGCAGCTTTGATAAGAGAATGTTGTCATTTCTCTGATGTTTATAGTGCAAAATAAGTACACTGAGAACCTATGTTTCATAAACTGAAGACGTGTGGATTTGTTTAGATTAAGCTCAAGGTCAGTCATGAGTCTTGAATATCTAAAAGCCAGCTGCTGTGGAGTTGAGTGACTCATAGCAACCCCATGTGTGCCAGAGAAGATTTTCAGTGTCTGATTTCTTGAAAACTAGGTTGCCAGGCCATTCTTTTGAGGGGTCTCTGGAAGGATTTGACACTTCAACCTTTAGCAAGTAGCAAAGCCATCCAGTGACTCTATTTAATATCTCCTTTTCATGGAGCTTTATAAATCTGCTGATATCCCTGAATCCCCAGCATTGGTGTCTACTACCTACAAAACTAGTATGTTTTAGTGGCTCCTGGAGAAATTACATCTGAGTGCACAAGTTATTTTTTAAATGAATTGGACCCAAAGCATGTTTCATCCCAGCCTGTAAAAATGCCATGTGATTTCCAAGTGAGGCAGAGGTTTCCCGGACTGGCAGGAGAGCCAGGTAGTGGGGGTATAAGTAACCCTGTGGTATGGTCTTATTAATGAAAGTAGCATTGACTCATTCCAGTTATAGGGTGGGGCCTCCACAGTGGAAGGACTGGTACATCCTACACCCCAGATGCTTCTGCACAAGCCTCACAAATTCTGACTCCTTTCTGGCTAGTATGTTCTCTTGTTCACACCCAAAAAACAGCCCCTTTAGGTGATAGCTTAATAAGACCCCAGCAGACATCTTTTATCATCAGAAACATGAGCTCCTGGTACTTCAGAAGTGTACAGTGTAATTTTTACCTAAACTAATGCTGAAATTTGTCCTTGCTGTGTGTATGCTGTTGAGTCAGTTCCAAATCATAGAGACCCTGTACAGGGTTTCCAAGAGCAACCGATGGACTTTAACTGCCAAGTTTGTAACTACAGTCCAGAGCTTATCCTATAGAGCCACACTAGGACCCAGTGCTAAAAGAGAAGTCTATAATAAAAAGTGATACTCCAAACAGGATATATATATATATATATGATACAGAAAATTGTCCAAGAGTTTTTTTGAAGAAAACTTCTCTAACATCATGACAGTCCAAACAGGATAGACACCAAAAGAAAGCCACCAAGATACATTGTGATCAAGCTTTTCAAAACCAAACACAAGGAAAGAATCCTGAGAGCAGCTCAGGAAAAAGGAACAGTTACCCGCATAGGAGAACTAACAAGATTAAACTCTGATTTCTCAGCAGAAAAAGCACATAAGCAAGAAGACATTGGGATGACATATATAAAATTCTGAAAGAAAAAAACCGCCAACCATGAATCCAGCAAAACTGTCTCTCAAATATGATGGAAAAATTAGGACATTTCCAGATAAAAAGAATTTACAAAAAAATAGTAAAGGGAGTTCTTTAGACAGAGAACCAACTACAGCAGACAACAACCTGAAATTAACATACATGACAATATCACCCAGAACTCAACTCAGATAAGGAAGTATTCAAAGTAAACCAAACCTACAAGACTGAAAATAGAAAACCAGAGATACCAGTTTGTAACAACAACAAAACATAAAGTTAAAAAGGGAATCACGTGGTCACAGAATTTCCAAATGAAGGGAGAATCAAGTAGATTTCGAGAAAAAAATAAACCTAACTATAACCCTAAAACTAGACCAAGCCTTACTCGTAGCCCTAGCCCACCCTCTACCCCTAACACTAATCCTAGTCCTAAACATAATCCTAACACCAAACAAAGTCCTAGGCCTAGCCTAGACCTAGCCCATAGTCCTTACCCTACCTCTTTAGTCCTACCCTTCCCCCTACACACAAAGGAAGTAAAATAATATAAGTAAAAAGTGATATTCCTCTAGAGTTTTTAAATACTGAGGTCTGTTCTCATGGATTTATGAAACCAAAAAACAAGCATGGGTAGATGAAATATGATGATGATAAGTATAAATTATAATATTAAAACAATAAAAATTGATTGCCATTAAGTCGATTCCAACCCACAGTGATCCTGTTTCTGAGGCTGGCTGTAAATCTTTACAAGAGCTTTATCTTTCTCCCATAGAGTGGCCAATAGGTTTGAACTGCCAACCTTGCAGTTAGAAGTCTAGTACTTATCCTAATAGTTATCATTTACTGAGTACTTACTTACTCTGTGCCAGACACTGTGACAAATTCTTTACACATATGATCTCCCTCAGTCTTCACTAACCCTTTTAAAGTAGGTAGTTATTATCCTCATCTTAAGGAAATTAGCATACAGAGAAGGAGCCCTGCTGATGCAGAGATTTATGTTGGACTGCTTAATCAAAGGCTGGAACCCACCAGCCACTCCAAGGGAGAAAGATGAGACAGCCTGCTCCCATAGAGATTTACAGCCTGGGAAGTAATTTTACTCTGTCCTGTACTGTCTGAGTTCATTGTTGATGTTGCTTATCCATATTGAAGATTGATCTAAGAATAAAAGGTAGACCTGAAATGCCCTTCTGGAACCTCCCAGTTTGAGTGTGCTATGTGAGAAACACAAGGGTTTTGTTTCTCTGAAAATAACACATTCAAATCTGTTACTTTATACCTTAGGAAAGTATCCATTTCTTAGTCCTTTGGATGCTTGAAGAGAATTAGAAAATGAATTAAGTAGACACTGTTTCCTAGAGGCAAAATTCCAAAAGGGATTTATGGGAGGTGGGTGGCCGGGAGGGTAGGAGGTAGGCAGCTGTTGCCTTTGAAGAGACAGCTGTCAGTAACACATTTATTCTCTCTGCCCATCTTTTGGCTTTTTGAAAGACCATACCGTAACCTTACAATTCAGTCAGCTTTATGTCTTTATGTCAGATAATTGAGAGGTGATGAAACCTTCGAGATTAATAGCTCAGACTGCTTCAGGCCCTCTTTCTTTCCTGCCTTTCTCTTCTGTTTCTTCCCTTTCTCTATCAAACACTTCCTGAGCACTTACCTGTTGTTGTTAAGTGCCATTGAATCAGTTCTGACTCATAGCAATCTTGTATAAGGTTTTCATAGAGCAGCTGGTGGGTTTGAACCACTGACCTTGCGGTTCAAACTGAACTTGTGGTCCCGTGCATTATTCTGAAGCACCAGCACCTATGTGCAAAAAACAAACCAAACTCATTTCCACTGAATTGATTCCAACTCATAGTGACCCTGTTTCTGAGGCTGCAAATCTTTACAGGAGAAGATAATCATTTTCCTGCGATTTGGCTGTTGGGTTTGAACTGACAACTTTGCAGTTATCAGTCCAGTTCTTATCCTACAGGACTACCAAGGCTCCTAGTGCAAGACCTTGGAAATAGATAAAAATCACAGTGCTGACCCTAGAAGAATTCACAACTTGTTGGATCTCTGTGGGAGCATGGGAGGGGCACACTTTGCTAAAGTTGGGACTTCAGTGAAGGCTTTCTGGAAAGAGAAGGTGACTAGAAGGAAGTCTCAGAGATTGAGGCTGAGTGGATTAAATGGAGATGGAGGGATAGTAGCAGTTTCTGACTCATGGGGTCAGGTTAGGTTTTGGATATCTGTGCACCTTTGGAAACCAATGGGATAAAGGAATTAGCATGTACGAAGTCACAGAGGCAGAGAACAATATACAAGGAGCAACTAGTAGTTAAGACTAAGCATGTGAGTGAGTTTGTATCCTGGATGAGATGGAACTGGTAGAAAATGAAGCTCGAGAAAATTGTCCAATAAGGATGAAGCAAACTTAACAAAAATCTTGGTAATTGTTTAACCCAGATGATGAATATTTGGGGTTTGTTATATGATTATATGAATTTTTGTGGTTGTTTAAAGTTTTCACAGTAACTTATATTAAAAGTATAAAGTTCCATAGACTGTCAAAACCAGAATATAGCTCAAAAGGAACTGGATTTGAATCCAGGGTCTACTCATTTCTAGTTGTGTGACCTTGGGAAAGTTATTTAACCTTTTCAGGTTTTACTTTTCTCATTAAAAATTAGAATATCAGGGTAGCATAGTAGCTATGAGTCGGGCTGACAACCTCAAGGTCAGCAGTCCGAAACTACCAGCTATTCCGCTGGAGAAAGATGAGGCTTTCTGCTCCCATAATCCTACGCATGGTCACTATGAGTCAGAACCAACTCCACAGCATACCACCACCACCTCACAGAGCTGTAAAGACAGGATAGGTCCAGAACCTTCCATGGTTCTTGGCATGAAGTTATCCCTCCACAAAGTTTTACAGTACTTTCCCTTCCCTCCTGGATAGACCACTCCATCCATTCTGATTGATGTTTCTAGATGATGCTCTAGTCTCAAGTAGAAAACATGTGAATATTCTATAATTAAAGGAACATGAACCTGGAAGACAAGGTCTGAAACTGGGAGTAAATTTGGGTCACTGAGTGGGAAGTGAAAAGCCATATCCACATCACAGGCAGAACTGTATATGTTTCAAAGGTCCAGTGGTCAACTCCTTCTTATTGAGATTTTACAAAAGTGGAGTCATTTCTTCATCATGTCCATTTTGCAGAAAACCTAAGGAATCTAAGATATTCAAAGATATAACACAATGAGCTCGGGAGGATGGTCTTTGTGATCTACCAACTTGTAGTATTTGTCTTGCATGTGATATGCAAGAAAAGTAGTAGAAAGATCCCTGAAGATGTCTGAGGAATAGAAAAACTGGTAGTCTTGGCTCTCTCTAGGCCTTCCTAAGTAGAACAATGGAATTCCAGTGAAGTGTGTGTTGCAAGCATTTTCTGTCTACTTAAATTTTCAAACGAGGCATATTCAATCCATGGCTCATACTCAATAACCATGTTATTTTGTGATCCAGACATGTTAAAGGGACCCACAAAAAAAGATGGAAGGTGAATCAGAACCCTAGACTGAGACTGTGTTCCCTAGGGAACCCCTTGGAGCCATTTAGATTTGCATCTTCTGACCTCAAGTCCAAAACTGCTGGGAACCTTATCCCTTATCACACCTGCAGTCCTGCTCAGCTTTTCAAGGAGAACATTTCCTGGTATGTAGGTCTCTAAATAACCAGGTCTATTTGCCCACTCTCAACCTGTGCTTTCAAGTCTCCTTAACTAACAAATTGAAGCTGAAGGAACAGTACACTTGACATTGTGCAGCTGTTATCCAAATAGAACTTCACCAAAATGCCTCAACTGTTGACTCTAGAAATCACAAGGAGCCACAGGGCCAATTTCTGACTACAGAAAAGCCAGATAGACTTCTTGAACACACTCTCTGGATACAACTAAGACAATGATATGCCTTACCGGGCATGTGGGAAGAAGAAATTTACATCTATAGGGCCCTCAAAGCCCCAGTACTATAAACCTGGCCAAGGCAGGCAGTTTCCAGTCTCTGTTCTTTGATATATCAAGGAGTTAAATGGACCCTGGTTAAGATCCCACCTAAGGACTCTCCAAGGCTGGAGTTCTCACGTGGGTACATTTTCCATATCTGGCCTTTCCCAGTCTTCCCAGAAGAATAAAACAGTGTTTTAACAGCACTTTTCAGCTGTTACCTGATAGCATGGCCATGTGTAGTAAAGAGCTGAGCTCATGTGCTTTCTAAAATAAGTTTCAGATCCATATTGTTTTCTAAGCTATCCCTAGTTGCAACATAGATGCTTTAATTTCAAATACAGATGCTTTGAGCAAAATTTTGCCGAGGAGTCCCTGTCTATTACAAAACAGACAAACAAAAGTAATTATGTTGAACTGACTCCAACGCATAGTAACCCTATGTGTTTCACTGGAAATAACTGTGTTTTATAGTGTTTTCAATGAATAATTTTTCTGGAAAGTAAATTACTAGGCCTTTCTTCTAAGGTGTCTCTAACCTTCCAGCTGCAATGGCAGCTGAACATATTAACTGTTTATACCACTCTGTTTACTGTAAAGGTCTAAAAAATCTGCAAGGTTGTCTCTGTCTATAGTCCCCCAAGTGTTTGACAGAAACTTGACAGTAACTGTAATTATAAGAACTGAATCCATGTTCTGATATATATACACATTCTCCCCCGGGACAAAACTAGAATGATCAGGATATATAATTCTTGACCTGTGCTTCTCGTTGAATGATTGTATTTGCTTCAGAGCATTTTAAATGGAAAAACAGCAGGAACCAGTGATTTCTTAGAAATGTGGGCCCTTTAAATACACCCTGATGAGAATAGCTATTGTTTGAGGCATTTTCAGTGTTCTGGGCACATGAGGGGCACAGAATAAATATTAATTAATGACGGTCCATTAAGAAAGGAAAATGGAAAGACCCTTATAAGGTAGCAGCGACCTTACAAGTCCCAGATGCCTGGTTGGCACTGTGACAAGGAAAGATAGTGACAAGGCCTGAAAAAAGCTGCTCTCTTCCCACACTCAGCGCATGCAATAAACCAAGGGGCTCCATTGTCTGAGCTGTCACTGGAGAACTGGGAGGGCCGCCCAGCGTTCCCCATGGTTGTCCATGGTTGTCCAGGGCTATTCAGGAAACACTGGACTCCAATGTGAGTCTTCCTTTTTTTCTCACAGGTCAAGCCAACTCGGGTTCTTCAGCTCCTATCTACACCCAGAACTGGTGGTGCCCCTAGTGGGGCTGAGGGGCAGGGTCTGTGGGTGAGGGGGAGCGGCTGCTAATGAGTGGACCTGAGGTATGTGGAATAGGGTATTCCGAAGAAATACTAAGACTAGGAGGGAGTCCTGGCGTGCTGTGGGTTAATGTGCTGGACTGCAAAGTCCTTTGAACCTCAAGGTCGGTGGTTCAAGCTCACCAGCCACTACTCGGAAACCCTATCCAGGGTCGCTCTGGACCAGAACCGACTCGACGGCACTTAACAACAACAAGAACTACTTAGTGACCCCTGGACCTTGTCTTCCAGGAATTGGAGTTACTAGGTCAGGAAAACATCTCAATACTCTGAGTTTCCAAGGATGGTTGTACCCCATCCCCACCCCAGCTTGTTCCCTTGCTCCCTACTGAGCGCCTCAGGAGTGGGAGGAGAGGCTGGGGGGTTTGCAGGGAAAGGAGGAAGGGGGGAGTGGGGAAGTGAACAAAGCAGTGTCAGGTTCTTCCTTTGGAAGCAGGCCTTGCACATTCCTCTCCAGGTGGATGTAAATCTATCCTCCCTCTAGTCTCTAAACTTTAGTCTTTGAAAACTCTGAAGTGAATAAATGAAGAAGGCAGCTAGAAGCAAAAAGGCCAACTGGAAAGAAGGAAAGTACCCCCCAGCCCCTCTTTCTCTCCAAGGCTGGTTTGTTGCTGTGGCGGATGATTTTGTTCAGGGGACTTTTTTCTGTCTTTCGTTTTATTTATTTATATATTTATTTATTTATTTATTTATTTATTTAAAAAAAAGCATCCTATTCTGAGGCAGCCAGTGGAATAACTCTTTCCAGTTACTTGACATTGTCGTTGTGCACGTAGCACGCAGGCCTAGGCCTGTAGCTGTAATTTCCTCTATTAAATTAAAAGGAGAATTTTGGTTTTGTTCCAGTTTGTCTTCTGCTACCTAACTTGTACTTTTCCCACTGTTGACTGGGAGTCCTTTGTGAGTGATGATGTCACCGGGCGGCCAGGCTGGCTGTGGTGGTTTAAGGCGCCTTGGTGGTGCCAGTAGCTAAGAATTGGACTATTAACTGAAAGGTCAACAATTCAAACCCACCAGCCAATCAATGGGAGGAAAATGTGACAGGTAGCTTTAGTCTAGTTCTGGGAACTGCCCTATGGTATCACTATGAGCTGGACTTGACTCCATGGGCAGTGAGTTTTATAGTTTTGATAGTTCAATGGTAGAATTTTCATTTCCCATGCCAAACACACCTCATGAACCACAACCAACCATCGTCAGTAGAGGCTTGTGTGTTGCTACGATGCTAAACGGGTTCTAGCAGAGCTTCCAGACTAAAACAACTCGGAACAAATGCCTGGTCATCTACTCCTGAAAATCAGCCAGTGAAAATCCTATGCATTAATTACAGTGATCTGATCCATAACCCATCATGGAGATGGCACAGAACTGGGTAGCTTTACATTCTGTGGTGAACGGAGTCACCATGAGTAGACTCCATGGCAGCTAGCAACAACACTGATTAGGCACTGGCTGAATTCTGGGCACTGTTCAAAGTGCTTCATGTATATGAGAGTGCTGCACATACAAGTCTCCAGGTTCCAAGTATCTACCAGTGTACTAGGATGAGAACACCCAGTAATACTAACCACTCCATTCATTCATTTATCCTTATCAAGGCATACACAGGAAACACAGGTGTTGGCAATAGCCACAATCGTTTTAATTACAGACAACAGATAGCATACAACAGGAAAAACTCAATCGCCAGTGGTCCTCCCTGGACCAGTGCTGTGCAGGTGCGATGGAAAACTTCCCCAGTGCCCCTTCTCTTTGAAGCATGTACTCTGAAGTGCTTCCCTCACCCAGTTGTATATTCCAGGGGTTGCATGTTTCACTCTGCCCAGTGCAGTGCACATTTTTTCTGACTTATCACCTTAAAGAGAGGGGTCATCAGACATGAGAATACCAGCCCAGAATTGTTAGCCTGGAAGTGTATCTCTTAGTCCCACTGCTTATTTAGGCGCACCATCAGGTTTCAGAGGAAAAGATGCAAAGGTTTATTCCCAAGCCCAAAGTTGCTAGCAGAGGGGAAGGAATGGGGAGTAATTGTAACCATTTGGACCATCTGAAGCACTGCCTCCTCCTCTCAGTGAGCCAGTTAATTATTAGTCTCCATTTTCAGGTGAAGATACTGAGGCTCAGAGACTTAAGAAAATTGACACACAGACAGTCAGGGGTAAACCAGATTCAATACCCAGAGCCTAGCTGTAACGCTAGGCCATTCCTCCAAGAGCGTATTCTGTAGTTTTGTGTGGATGTACAAGAGGTTATGGATTCATTCCCTCACTTCTGGTCATTTAAGTTGTTTCAAGTCTTTTTCTTATTATAATGAATGCAGTAATGAATGTCTTTGGAATAATAGCTAATACAAATTAACATTTTATTGAATTGCTGAAAACTTCTGTGACAGGCAGTGTGTTGAATGTTTTTAGGCATTGAATCCTGGTGTGGTCCAGCAGGGTAAGCACTGGATAGCTAACTGTAAGTTCAGCGGTTCAAATCCACCAGCCCCTCTTCTGAAACCCTATACAGGGTCGCTATGAGTCTGAACCAACTTGACGGCACTTAACAACAGCAGCAGCAGTTAATTTAAGGACCCCTGGTGGTGCTGTAGGATAAGCACCAGAATACTAACCACAAGGTGAGCACTTCAGCCATTCATTACACTAGAGATTTATATCCTCGAAATCCCTACATATGGTCAATATGAGATGGAATCAACTTAATGGCAATGAATTTGGGGTTTGAGTTTTCTGGGGGTTTTTTGTAGTTAATTTAATCTATGTAATAACCCTACTATTATTACCATTTAACAGATGGGTAAACTGAGGCCTAGAATAGTTCGTAACACCCGATGGTCATGCAATATACATACATATTCCCATGAGCACAGTAAAATTTATTGAGGAATTTAAATGAGCCCCCATTTAAATGAGCATTTAGCCTTTTGGCAATGTTTTCTAAAACCTGGCTGCATAGCCCCAGAGAGCCTGCATAAAGGGAGAGGGAAATGGATTTAAGCAATTAAGATGGTCAAGCTCTCTTCTGTCCATTTTTAAGAATAAGTTTTATTTAAGAGGAAATACCTATTGTGCTCAAGAATAGATCAAGTAGCTGTAAAGTTCCTGTTTATAACTCTTGATCTTGGAACAAAAGAATAATAAAGACAATTGTAGAACCCAAACTGTTCAACCTAAGGAAACATTTGCCCAAAGCAACCTCTCCTTGTTCATAATAATAATAACAGCATCAATAACAATAAAAACAAAGAATTATACAGCATTTTTAACTGAATACATAGCTTTTCCTTTTTTCTTAGACCAAACCAGTATTTCCCAGTTTCCTGAAGATAAAGAAACACTGGAACTGTTGCTAACCCCACAAAAAAACAAACCCACTGCTCTCCAGTCATTTCCAACTCTGTTGTTAAATAGACATAAAGAATAGGTGTTCTCAAGGGAAATTCAGATTCACTTCTGGGTTGGAGCCCAGATAAGTCTGTAGTCTGTGTTTGACAAGCATCCTAGGTGATTTTTATTTTGGG
Source organism: Chrysochloris asiatica (assembly GCF_000296735.1). NCBI lineage: Eukaryota > Metazoa > Chordata > Mammalia > Afrosoricida > Chrysochloridae > Chrysochloris > Chrysochloris asiatica. The sequence goes on from NW_006408847.1 coordinate 2,086,766, forward strand.
AGAGTTAAGTAAACACTAGAAAACACCACTGAATATTTCTAATAAGTTCTCTTTTCAGTAAAAGCCCTGGTTATGAAGAGATTAAAGTACTCCACTGCTAACCCTAAAGTCAGTTGTTTGAGTCCACACACTGCTCCAAGGAATAAAGCTGTGGCAGTCTGTTTATGTAAAGATTTACAACCTCGGAAACCCTAGAGGGCAGTTCTATCCTGTCAGAAACAACTCCAAGACAGTGGGTTTTTTGTTTTGTTTTCTCTTTTCATTGTTAACCTATTAATGAAATTGTTCACTTGTAAATGCCATCTAGTCGGCTCCACCTCAAAGAGACCCAGTACAGGGTTTCTGAGTAGCAGTTGATGAGTTTGAACCGCTGACCTTGTGGTCCTGGGCTTATCCTACAGTGCCCAAAAATATACCAGGACTATATACTTGACTTTCATTGAATGAGACACTAAAGAGAAAATTATAAAGACTAATTATTGCAACAAAAGTAACAATTATACAGAGTTCATTTAGCATCCTTTACTCACACTGATACCTAAATGGAGCCCTGGTGGCACTGTGGGATAAGCACTGGACTATTAACCACAAAGTCAGCAGCTCAAGTGTACCAGTCAGGAAGAAAACTGAGACTTTCTGTTCCATAATGATTTATATCTTAGGAAACCCTATACAAGGCCACTATGAGTTTATGAATCTGAACTGACCCAACAGCACCTAACAACAATACCTCAATAGTGTTAGTTGGCCTTGACTTGGCTCAAACTTATGGCCACGACAAGTACAAGAGAATGAAATGTTGCCAATCTTGTGATATCCTGACGATTGTTAGTATACTCAAGTTCATTGTTGTGGCTACTGTATGTGTTTGAGTGCTTACAACCTGGATGGTTTATCTTCCAGTACTGTATCCAACAATATTCTGTTGTGATACATAGGATTCTCATTGGCTGATTTTCAGCAGATCTACAAGCAATTCTTCCCAGTCTGTCTTGAGGTAGAAGCTTCACAGAAAGCTATCTACCATAGGTGAGCCTGCTAGTATTTGAAATACCAGTGGCATAGTTTTCACCATCACAGCAACACAGAAGCCACCACAGTATATGATAAACTAACAGAGGAGTAATGGAATGCCTAGATATTGTTGTTAAGTGCTGTCAAGTTGGCTATGACTCATAGTGACCCATACAGGGTTTCCAATAAGCAGCTGGTGAGTTTGAATTGCTGACCTTGTGGTTAAAACCAACCTTGAGGTCCAGTGCTTTATTTATCCCACAGTACCACATCAGGACATCTCTTAAATTCTCTTGAATGTTTATTATACAAGCATATGCAAAATGCAAATCACCCTAGCATAAGCATGGACCTCTAGGCTGTCTCTAGAACCTCTGTCCACCAGCCTCTTCCTAAATCAGAACACTTGACACATGTTGAACTAAAGGACTACCTTATCTTGCTTAGATCCTCATACAATGTAGACTAGGAACTGGTCACTAAGATCCTGGCATAGGCTCTTCATGATTTCTCCACTCCTCTCCCCTCCATGCCTATATCACCCACCCACAGTCCCTACAGTGGAAGCCCCTGAGCTTCAGGAATGACTATTTGGAACGGAGGATGCATTTCCCCATGAAGACCTTGATGGTTGATCTGGACCCTCACTACCATTCTATAGAAATATATATATAGCTCAAAACTACATTTGGTAGAGGGTGTGTGGGTTTCTGGTATTGTTCTATATCTTGATCTGGATGGCATTTGCCCCATTGCATTCCCTTTGTGATGTTTCTTGAGCTGTTCCTTTAGAAAGTGTGTGCTTTTTTGTTTGTAAGTAAAACTTGCTAAAACTTTACTCTGTTGTGGTGCTGTAGAATCAGCACTGGACTGCAAACCACAAGGTCAGCAGTTCAAACTCACCAGATGCTCCTCTGAAACTCTATACAGGTCACTATGAGTCAGAACTGACTCGACGGCACTTAACAACACAGATTTATCTTTATTAAAAGCTTTTTTCTTTTAAAAAAAAGTTTTTTATTATGAATTGAGTGATAGTTTTACTGGGAGAACATCAGCTTTACATTCATCCTATTGTATTTTCATTTCATTGCAATGATTACAATTCCCTGCATGCATCATCATTCAATAGCATTTGCTTCCATTCCCTCTGTTTTGTTTTCATTTTTGGATGTACACCGAAGCACTCAGGAATATATAACCATTCACACAACCAAAGGGTACACCCTGCAAGCCTGCCCCCTGGGCCATCAGCACACAGTCCCTCTCCCTTCCTGTCCAGATTCCCCAGCCGCTCCATCTCTCCACGTCATCGTCTCTGCCTCTATCTCTGGCGTCACTACTTCTCTGGATAGGGTTCCGCACTCTGCTCTTCTCCCTTGACGGTCCCAGGGTCGTTCGCTCCTGGACTGCAAGAACAACCACTGCTTTCCTTTTGTTACAAAACATCTACCTACCTTTACATTTGCAACACTGACAGTCAGTCCTGACACCAGTTATTCACTATTGAACCCAAGAGTCTTTTCCCCATCTCCTTTCACCAGTCCCGTCCAGACAGGTTGGAAACCACTCAGTGGAGATTCTACCTTCCCCAGCACCCTCTGAAACTAGGCTCCCTCTTGATAGCTTGTAAGCCAGTCACTTCATGCCTTTGTAGCCCCCCCCCCCATTTTGGGTAACCAATGTCTAAGTTGCCCATCCCTGTCAACCCTGTGTACTGAGGGGGTAGGAATGATCCTTGCTGTAAAGATTCATTGTCTCTTTTGAGCTAAAAGCTACATTTTTAATGTGCTCTTTTGGAAATTAGTGTGTGGTGCTGTAGGATTAGCACTGGACTGGTAACAGCAAGGTCATTATTTCAAACCCACTAGCTGCTCTCAGAAACCCTAGTCGTAATGACTCAACAGTAAATAACATCAACATTCAAATTTAGCCTAAAGAGTAAGAAAATGATTAAATTGTCATCATATTTTCCCCATATGCTGGATAAAAGAAATTAACAAAACAAAACAAAACATTTTTATTGCTTTTATCTTTTCATCTTTAATATAAGAACTGAATCGACATTAAATCATGATAGTTCTAAGAAACAGAGATCTAAAACAAGTCCTTTGTCTATTTTTAGTGTTTTTTGTTCTTTTGTGTGAGTGAAGTTTTTCACATGACCCATGTTAAAAATAAGCAGATTTATGATGAGTGAGAGTTTGGGCAAGGATTTGAAAATCATGATCGAGACCCCAGAGAGAACTGTTCTCTTTCTGTCTTGCCTCTCTAATATATTCTTCCTTAATATTTAATTTTAAAGGAGCTCTGGTGGCATGACGGGTCAAGTGTTGGGCTGCTAATGGAAAGTCAGTGTTTCAAATCCATCAGCGGCTGCTCGGGAAGGAGAAAGATAAGACCATCTGCTTCAGTTAAAATGTAAAGCCTCTGAAACCCGAGGAAGTAGTTCTACTCTATTCTGTAGGGTCACTATGAGTCAGAATCAACTTGAAGCAGTAAGGATGGTTATTGATCCAAAGGTCTGTGATGTAGCCTGAGGCCTCTGTAAGTAAGTGTCCCTAAACACTCTGGAGCATCTTTCCATGGCTAATGAATCAGCCCAAGAAGATCAATATACCATCATTTCAAGAAAACATTACAAAGAAGTGTGCTCTTACTTCAATGGAAGCCAATACCAATTTCCTTGTCAACTTCTCAATTGTTTTGAAATATCATTTTAGTATTTATTTTTCTAGTGTGGAGCTATAGGATAAGCACAGGACTACTAACTGCAAAGCCAGCAGTTCAAACCCATCAGCCACTCCTTGGAAACTTTACATTCAAACTAAAATTAATTGTTTATGCCCCTTCAGTTTCTTAGTCCCTGGACTCCAGTTGTAATTTTTACTAATTTTCATTCCCCTCTCACAGAGAACTTCAATGGCTATACAATAAGAGGGCAGTGTGTGCTTTTATGATGAGATGAAAGGGGGTGTGTTTCCCAATTCTTCCTTTAGTCTCTACCTCAAAAAGATCTCGAAATAAGAGTATCTGAGTTCTTAGAGTCACTAATATTCTTTAATTTAGAGTGACTTTCTTCTATTTCTGCCTAACATCTTACCATTGTCACCATCAACACATCTGAAATTAAGTCTTGTCTTCCTTTCAAAGTAGCTGATATTTACTAGTGTTTCTGTTAAATGACATTATTATTTTATTGTAAAATAGTTCTGTTTCCTGCAAACTGTGGTATTAGAATCAAGATAGATGATATAGACATTAATCAGGGAGGCTTCTGAAGAGTTTACAGTGTTCTGAAGATTAGTAGGGTGCACAAATAACCTGAATACCCAGGAGGATGGAAGTCCCTAAGTGAGATACAAGGAGCTATGAAATTCAGAAGAAGAGGTCATCCTCATCCAAGGGCTGCCATTTGGACTTGGAAAGATGAAGAAAAGGCCACAGTAGGCTCAGTAGGAACAGATACCCCCAAAGAAAAGAAAGTTTGGTTAAAAACAGGGAGTTAGTGGGAGAATACTGTGGAGTTTAACTGTATGGCATAGAAGGAGGTTCAGTTCTAAAATCATCACTTAAAAAGACAGTCACGGTGACTAAATGACCCTTGACAACTGTCTTTCAACAATTCCCGTATGAATTCTGGGAAGAGGGTTGAGTAAACAAGCCATTATTCTGGCCCTACCCTACAATAATCGGAGTCCTGGTGTGGCGCTGTGGGTTAATGCGCCAGACTGCAAAGCCGTTTGAACTGCAAGGTCTATAGTTCAAGCTCACCAGCTTGAACCTGGAAACCCTATCCAGGGTCGCTGTGGATTGGAACCGACTTGACAGCACTTGACAACAACAAAAACCCTACAAATACAACAAGGAAACAGTATTCAGCTTTGGGAAACTCTGAACTGGGGAGTAGAGGAAAGCAGCAGGAAACTGAAGACAGACAAGAATCAATAAATCAATGAGTCATATCCACTAGAAAAACCGATTCTTCCATAGCTCTTCCCCTCTCCTAGCCACGCAGGTCACTGGCTGCTGTGAACTGGGGCAGTGGCCCCAGAAAAAAAGGCAGCTTCCTAACCACCCAAGCCCCAGCCTGTACAAAGAGACAGGGCTCCAACCTTCTGCCCTAAAATCAACAAGGCCGACCTTACCACCGGTGCTCTGTTTAGAGTGAGCCACAGCCTACCCCACCCAGACACTGCCAGCTGCAAGCCTACTGCAAATGGCTACAGTCAAATGGCTCATAGTCAACACTATACCCCAGAGCTCAAAGCCTCTGAAATCAACAAGACAAAATTCCCTAGAGATCCATTAAGGTTACTCTGCCGCACATCTAATTGGTGCTGAGGACTGCTACCTGAGGCTGCTGTGTGTTAGGAGGAAAGGGTTTCACAACCATCAGTCTACCAGGGAGACTGACAGCAACAAGACATACTTTAATGGGGATCTGACCAGACAGAGGGAATGAAAGTGTACCTAAAAAACACCCAAACCAGTGGCCATTAAATTAATTCGGACTCATAGTAACCCTACATAGGATTTCCAAGACTGTAAATCTTTCCAGGAGCAGACAGCCTTTTCGTTCTCCCATGATTTTGAATTACCGAATTTACGGTTAATAGTCCAATACATAAGGAGCTCTGGTAGCATAGTGGTTGTGAATCTGGCTGCTAATCTCACAGTCAACAGTTCGAAACTACCAGCTGTTCCATGGGAGAAAAGATGAGGCTTTCTGCTTCTGGAAAGATTTACCACCTTGGAAACCCTGTAGAGGGTCGCTATGAGTCGGAATCGATGCCTCAGCACATAACAACAACAACAAGTCCAATACATAACCCACAGTGCCAACAGGGCTCCTTAAAGATGTCAAAGGAGCCCTTAATTATTGGTCAATGAATGAAGCTTCATTTATGTATTTACTCCATACCTGCTATGTGCCAGGCATTGTTTTAAGTTCTGAGGATACAATGGTCAGATAGAGCCCTCCCAGCTTTCACAAAAAAGTGCATCTAAGGATGACCAAACAAGAAAAAAAAGAAAGAATGTAATACATTAAACATAACTAAAGAACTAAGGGAAAACATAGACAAAAGGTAAAAGAAATAAGGAAACAATGAAGTGGATCTAATAAAAGATACTGAAACTGAAAGGGACAATAATTGAAATGAAAAAACACAACAGATTAATTTACCAACAAATTCAATCAGACAGCACAGACAGAAAGAAAAATGCAAATTAGAGGATAAAATAATTACAATCATAGACATTAAAGAGGCCGAGTGAAGGTGAAGAAAGCCGAACACAGTTTAATAGAAAAAGAGGACAACAACAGAACTAATATACGCATCATGGGAATTCCAGAAGGAGATGAAAGAGAGAAAGGGGCTGCAAAAATATTCAAAGAAATAATGACATAAAATTTCTCCAATTTAATGAGAGACAAGAATCTACAAATTCCAGAAGTTCAAAGAACCCCAGCAGGATACATCCAAAGAGATCAACACCAATACACATCATAGTTAAGTTCTCAAAATTTAGATCATACCCTGAAAGCAGTGATAGAGAAGCAAAGATACAAAGATTAAGTGCTCATTTTTCCTCAGAAACATTGAAGGCCAGAGGCAATGGCATGATATCTTTTAAGTATTGAAGAAAGAAAAAAAAAACACATACAAAAAAAACTGTCAACTGGGAATACTATATCCAGTGAGACTACACTTCAAGAATGAGCATAAAATTAAAATATTCCCAGATAAACAGAAGCTGAGAGAGTTCTTGTCCACCATTTCAGTCCTGCAAAAACTACTATTTGGAGTTCTGCAGATGGAAAGGAAAAGACACTAGAAAGCAATTCAAAGCTGTGCACAAAAAGAAAGATCCCTAGTAAAGGGAAATGTATAGAGAAGTATGTAGTTGTTAAGTACAGCGTTTCTGAGGCTGTAAATCTTTACTGGAGCAGAACACCTCATCTTTCTCATGCGGAGCCACTGGTAGTTTTGAACTGCTGACCTTGAGGTTGGCAGCCCGACTCGTAACCACTACGCTAACAGAGCTCCTTCTAGAGAAGTATAAGGGCTTATAATAAAATATTCTCGCTTGATAATTCTAATGTTTTATCCTTCATGCTTTTAAATAATGATTATATAAGAGGCATGGAAGGATGGTGGCTCCATATGATAAGCATTGGACTGAGAACAACAAAGTCCATGGTTCGAGCCCACCAGTCGCTCCATGGAAGACACCTGAGGCTTTCTGCTTCCAGAAAGATTTAAAGTCTCAGAAAGCCTACATGGGGTCTCTATGAATCAGAACTGACTCACTGGCTCTTAACAACAACAACATATAAAAGACAAGGATAACCTAGGACCATCAAGGGAGAAGAGCATGAGTGGAATGTGGAACAAACCCTATCCAGAGAAGCAGCGACATCGGAGATGGAGGCAGAGATGAGGACATGGAGCAACTGAGGACTCTAGACTCATGGAAAGAGAAAGACTATTTGCTGGCAGCCAGGAGGCAAGCTTGCAGAATGTGCCCTTTGGTTGTTTAAATGCTTAAATGATTATATGTTTCTGAGTATTTTGGTGTACATCCCCCCCCCCAATAAAAACCCAAAAAAACAGAGGGAATAGAAGCAAATACTATTGAATGGTGATGCACAGAGGAGATTGTAATCATGGCAATGAAACTATGAGTGTAAAACCAATGTTCTCCTATGTAAACCTATTACTCAATTCACAATAAAAACTTAAAAAAGACAAGATAAAGTTTTTGTTATTGGGCACATGAAATATAAAGACAAAATTAATGATAACAACAAAAGGGGAGGTGATGAGAAATGGTACAGCTATAGAATTTTTTGTATGTGACTGAAGTTAACTTGATACCAACTTACCCTGATGGTAACCACTAAGAAAATATATTTTTTAAACAATACACAAAAAGAAAGGAGAAGGGAATCAAAACCGTTCACTACATTAAAGCAACAAAACCAAAAAGCAATCAGAACTGAATAACAAAGACTAAGTAGGCTTAAGGCACCCACAGAACAGCAAAATGACAGAAGTAAGTCACATTGTATCAGTAATTACAGTGATTATGCTAATGTACTAACTGCTCCAATCAAAAGGCAAAGAATAGCATAATGGATTTAAAACAAAACAAAAAACCATGATCCAATGCCAGGCTGTTTACAAAAGACACACCTTAATCCCAAGGACACAAGGGTGGAGGGAAAAATCGCATGCAAATAATAGCCAAAATAGAGATGGGGTAGCAATCTTAATATGAGACAAAGTGGCTTTAAGAAAAAAATCTGTCAAAAGAGATAAAGATGGACATTATATGGTAATAAAAGACTCAATGAATAAGATTTGGCAATTATAAATATGTGTTGTTGTTGTTGTTGTGTGCCTTAGAGTCAGTTCCAACCCATAGCGACCCTGAACAGGGTTTCCAAGGCTGTATATCTTTACGGGAGCATAAAGCCTTACCTTTCTCTCGTGGAGCAGCTGGTAGTTTCGAACTGCTGTCCTTATGGTTCACAGGCCGATTCGTAACCACTACGCTACCAGAGCTCCTTATAAATATTTACACACCCAATATTATAGTTGTTAGATGCTCTTGAGTTGGTTCCAACTCATAGCGTCCTTATACACAACAGAACGAAACACTACCCAGTCCTGTGCCATTCTCACAATTGTTATATTTGACCCCATTGTTGCTGCTACTGTGTCTTCGTCTTTTTTGCTGACTCTCTGCTTTACCAAACAAGATGCCCCTCTCCAGGGACTAATCCCTCCTGACAATATGTGCAAAGAACGGTAGACGAAGTCTTACAATCTTTGCTTTTAAGGAGCATTCTGGCTACACTTCTTCCAAGACAGATTTGTTTATTCTGGCAATTCATGGTGCTTTCAATATTATTTGCCAATACCACAATTCAAATATATTGATTCTTCTCCAATTCTTCCAAACATTGTTGTTGTTTTTGTTGTCATTAAATGTCATCGAGTCATTCCTACTCATAGCAACTCTGTATTGGGTTTCCAAGGAGTGGCTGATGAGTTTGAACCACAGACCTCGTGATTTAAACCAACTCTGCAGTTCAGTGCTTTATCCCACAGTGCTATACCAGAACTCCTCCCAACATTGGGGCACCAAAGAATGTAAAACAATTCCAATACTACCATTTTCTCCAGTGTTGGAACCAATCACAGTTTAAGCACCAGATGAAGTACGAAGTAGTTGGCTTATTTTTAGAGACCATATTGTATGCGTGTGTGTATGTCAAAGAGAGAATATGAATATATCTTGACGAAAATAAAATCATACTCATCATCACAGGATGTTCCCACAATAATAATCACAAGAGAATCAAGATTGACTGAGAGAATTGCAAACTGTTTCCAGGTTTCCAAAAGGCGAATGGACAAACGCAATGTCATTTAAAGGTAATACTAATGGTTAATGATCATATTAACTATGTCCGCATCATTAAAAAAAACAAAACAAAACCTGTTGCCATCAAGACAATTCCAACTAATGCTAACCCCATGTGACAGTGAGTAGAACTGCTCCATAGGATTTTCTTGGCTCTAATGCTTTCTGCTCCCATAAAGATTTACAGCCTAGGAAACCCTGTAGAGGGTCACTATGAGTCAGAACTGATTCCACGGCACATAACAACAACAACAATCTTTATGGAGGTTGGTTTGAATCTCAAGGTTGGCGATTGAAATTCACCAGCCACTCCTCAGAAACACTATACAGGGTAGCTATGAGTTGGAGATGGCTCGACAGCACTTAACAACAACAATCTTTATGGAAGCAAATTGCCAAACCTTTCTTCCGTGTCACTGCTGGGTGGATTCAAATCACTAACCCAAGGACCAGCTCACCACCACTCGTCTGTCAGTTTGGTGAACTGTGGTTTGTGTGTTGCTGTGATGTTGGAAGCTATGCCACCAGTATTTTAAATACCAGCAGGGTCAGCCATGGTGGACAGATTTCAGCTAAGCTTCCAGACTAAGACAGACTCAGAATAAAGAGAAGCAGACCACTTCTGAATGGCTAGTTACTGAAAAACCTTATGAATACCATGATATAGTGCCAGAAGATGAGTCCCTCAGGTTAAAAGACACTTAAAATATGACTGGGGAAGAGTTGCCTTCTCAAATCGGAGTTGACCTTAATGACATGGATGGTATAAAGCTTTTGGGACCTTCATTTGTTAATGAGGCACAACTGAAAATAAGAAACAGCTTTGAATAATCGGAATGTAAAATGCACAAGGTATGAATCAAGAAAATTGGAAGTCATCAAAAATGAACTAGAGAGAACAAACAAGATGGCGGATCGGGTGGAAGTGCAGTAAAGGAGCTCCGCCAACAACAACACAGAATACCCGACCAAGCAGGCTCAGGGGATGGTCCCAGAACTCTGAACCACATATAAAGGAATATTTAGAAGGTTGGA
>NW_006408847.1:2101153-2101688 GCF_000296735.1 Chrysochloris asiatica
AAAAAAAAAAAAAAAAGTGAACTAGAATAATAAAGATCAATTTCTTAGGTATTAGTGAGCTGAAATGGACTGGTATTGACCATTTTCAATCAAACAGTCATGGTTTACTATACCAGGAATGACAAACTAGAGGAATGGTGTAGCATTCATCATTAAAAATAAAATTTCATCATACCTATTGACAATTACAGAGTCCTGGTGTAGCGCTGTGGGTTAATGCGCCAGACTGCAAAGCCGTTTGAACTGCAAAGTTCAAACTCACCAGCCTCTCCTAGGAAATCCTATCCAGGGTTGCTATTGGTCAGAACTGACTCGATGGCCCTTAACAACAACAACAACATTGGTAATTAAACTGAATGTATATGGATTAAATGTACCAATCAAAATACATAAAGAGCAGAGTGGGTAATAAAACATGATCCTTCAATATGGTCTCTACAACAGACATGATAAAAAGATGGAGACAGCCTAAATGCCCATCAAGAGAAAAATGGTTAAACAAACCTTGGTACACACACAATGGAATACTACAAAA
>NW_006408847.1:2102848-2113750 GCF_000296735.1 Chrysochloris asiatica
CTGAAATGAACTGGCATTGGCCATTTTGAATCAAACAATCATGCAAGGAAGACCAGTTAATACCACTACTATTCAAATTTACACACCAACCATTAAAGCCAGTGAGGATGAAACTGAAGAATTCTATCAACTTCTTCAGTATGAAATTGATTAAACTTGCAATCAAGATGCATTGATAATTACTGGTCATTGGAGTTCAAAAGTTGGAAACAAAGAGGAAGGATCAGTAATTGGAAAATATGACCTTGGTTATAGAAATGATGCTGGAGGTTTCATAATAGAATTTTGCAAGACCAAAGATTCATTCACTGCAAATACCTTTTTAAAACAACACAAAAGGTGACAATACACTCGGACCTCACCAGATGGAATACACAGGAATTGGATTGACTACAACTGTGGGAAAACACGGTGGAAAAGCTCAGTGTCATTAGCGGAGCGGCTAGTGGACTAGAACAGCTGAACTTGTACCACCTCACTCTCATGTGTCAGAGGTAGTGGGTTCATTAGGAGCCCTGGTGGCACTATAGGATAAGCAGTGTACCACTAACCATGGGGTTGGCAGATCAATCCCACCAGCCACTTTATGGGAGAAAGATGAGGCTCTCTGCTCTTGTAAAGAGTCACAGTCTTGAAACCCTATGTATAGTCTTTGTACATTAACTTGATGGCAGTGACTTTTTTAGTTTGCTGGTTATATAACTTATTTCTATTATAATATTTGTACTCTTTTGAGTCTTTCAACATTCTAGCCTATTTAGTTGCTTTTGATCTAAAGCATATATTTCAATAATATCCTTTCTATCTTCAAGGCCCATGTTAATTCATCCATTAAATCTTTTCTGGTTACTCTAATAAGAAGTGATCTCTCACGTTTTTGTGACTTTCTCAAATGCATCTTACTATATGTGGAATTAAATTATATCCATTTGTATGTGTGCCTTTCTTCATAACTGGTTTGCTGAAGAACAGGGCCTGGATATTACAGATCCTTGGTTTCCAAGCAGAAGCCTAGTTCTTCTTCTTCACCTTCTCTCTGAGGTCTTTACTAATATACTCAAAAGGGTGGGTGATTTATCTCCCCTTTGAGTGCTCAAAAAAAAAAAAAAAAATTTATGCCTATTATTTGTGATTAGATTAAAGTTAATTATATATCTCTTGACCCCTCTATTAGTTTCCTGCTGCTGTTGTTAAGAGCCATTGAGTCAATTCTAACTCACAGTAATCCTGTATAGGGTGTCTGAGGAACAGCTGGTGGGTTTGAACAACAGATCTTGTGGTTAACAGTCTAGTGCTTATCCACAGTGACACACCAGGACACCATTAGTTTCCTATTACTGCCATAATAAAGTAGCACAAACTCAGTCGCTAAAGCCACCAAAAAGTTATTCTCTCTCAGATATGGAGGCTAACAGTCTGAAACCAAGGTGTCAGCAAGGCCATACTACCTCTGAAAGTTCTAAAGAAGAATGCTTTTTTTTTTGGTGATTCCCAGCAATCCTTCGCATTCTTTGACTTTTAGATGCATCATTCCAATCTCTACCTTCATCTTCTCAGGCCTTCTCTATATGTCTGTGTCCAAATTTCTCTCTTCTTTTAAGGACACCGGTTATATTAGATTTAGGATTTACCCAAAACCAATATGACAGTATCTTAATTTGATTATATCTGCAAAGACTGTGTTTACAAATAAGGTCAACAGGAATTTTCAGTATATTCAGTATATACTCCCCACCCCCACCATTTGTAATCCAAATTCTTATTGTCGGAAATGAATCTTGTTCCTCCTTGTGCCAGGGAGTGCCTTGCATAGATTGTGTGCTCAGTAAACATTGTTGAATTTATTACTGAATGAATGCAGGTACTTTCCAGTTAGATTGTAATCGGAAGAATTACGGATTGCTGTACAGGCACAAGAGGCAGCAGGTAGGATAAGGAGCAGCCTACAAAGAATAATACAGTCTCCAAGATACAATGCAATCTCTACTTTTAAAATGTCCATTTTGTAGAAATGGAAAAGCCATTTCTCAAATTAAGATGGAATTACAAAGAACCCTGCATAGACAAAGCAATATTAAGAAAGAACAACAAAGTAGGAGACTCATGCTTTTCAATTTCAACACTTACTACAAAGTAAATTTTAGAGTAACCAAAACAGTGTGGTACTGGCATAAAGATAGATAAGCAGAGCAATGGGATCACATTGGCAAAAATAAATCAAATGTTTATAGCTAATTGATTTTGTATAAGCATACCTAGACCATTTATTGAGGAAACATGTCTTTTCAATAAATGGTGCTCAGATAGCCAGATAACTATACGCAAAAGAACGACGTTGGATTCATCCCTTACTCCGTACACAAACTTAACTCAAAAGAATCAATGACCTAAATATGACAGCTAAAACTCTCTTTAAAAATACTTTTTATTGTGATTTGAGTGAAGTATTACAGAGAAAACTGGTTTTCCATTGAACAATTCATACACATTTTGTTTCGTGACATTGTTTGCAGTACCCACAATATAACAGCGTTCTTCCTACTTCCTTCCTGGGTATATCATTTTAATTTGTCCTTCTTTCCTACGAATTTCTTCCTTCTGAAGCTTTTCACAGGGCAAATGGTGCCCTTTTGATTTCCTATGGTTAATTGTTCAAAGGAGTGCATACCTCCCTGTGGTACTGTTCACTTTACAGGCCTGTATGTTATTTGAATGAAAGTTGAGTGATGGCTGTGAGTTCAGTTCCAGGCATAAAAGAGTTACCAAGGGCCATCATCTTGGGAGCTCCATCAGTCTCTATCAGACCAGTAAGCCTTTCATTTTTATTATTTAAGTTTTGTTCCACGTTTTTCTCCAATTATATCCAGGCCCTTCTATTGTGATCTTTTTCAGAGCAGTCAGCAGTGATAGCTGGACACCATCTAGTTCATCTGGTTTCAGTGTGGTACAGACTGAGGAGGTTCATATGGTCCATTAGTCCCTTGGATTTGCTAAGTAAACGTTTTTAAAGTCATAGGACATAGCAGCTAAAAGGGCTCTTTGAAGTTCATCTATTAATCTTACCACATTGTCAGATGACTGTCACAAATGCAATGGGCAATTTATAGCTTTATCTTGCTTGGATTTTCTTAAGCATTTGGCAGTGTTGATCATGCCTTCTTTCTTGAATATTTCTCTTACCTCTTCTACCTTTCTGTTTCTCTCTCAGTTTCTATCCAGAGCTGCTCCGTTTGCTCACTTAAAGCTGGTGTTTCCTCTCGTCTCCATCATCAGCCTTTTTCTTATAATTCAGTTCATACTAGGTAAACTTTCTATACTCTTGGATTTATAACTAGACAACTACCTACTCTCTATTGTTGCTCTTCTTGTTGTGAAATGCCGTCAAGTCGGTTTGGCCCCATAGCGACCCTGTATAGGGTTTCCGAGGAGCAGCTGGTGAGTTTGAACTGCCGACCTTGCAGTTCAAACAGCTTTGCAGTCAGGCGCATTAACCCACAACACCACACCAGGACTCTGTATTGCTATCCCATAATTCTGTGCTGTTACAAGTCCATATAACTGTCTTGCCTGCTGGGTTAACTACTTTAACTATATTTGGATATCTTATTAAAAATATTTAAGTTGCCACTCATGATGATCCTACATGCTGCGAAGTAGAACTGTGCTCTACAGGATTTTCAAGGCTGTGATTTTCCAGAACTTGATTGCCAAACTTTTCTCCTGAAGTGTCTCATGTATGTTTGAACTACCGGCATTTGGGTTACTTATTAGTTGAGCATTTTAGACATTTGCACCACCCAGGAACTCCTTGGCTATCCCACAGATACCACAAACTCAACTTCTCTAACTAATTTTCCCTGGTAACACTCACTCTTCCTCTATTCTTCTCTCTTGGTGCATGATACCTTCCATCCACTCTGTTGTTCAGAAACCTATTGTCTGCAATCTGGATGACAGTTTCCCTCTCATACCCTCTCTGTTGTTACTGTTGTTCTTAGGTGCTATAGAGTTGATTCTAACACATAGCAAGCCTATGTACAACAGAACAAAACACTGCCCAGACCTGTACCATCTTAACAATCATTGCCATGTTTGAGCTCATTCTTGCAGCCACTGTATCAATCCATCTCCTTAAGGGTCTTCTTATAACAAATATGATGTCTTCTCCAGGGACTGGTCCCTCCTGGTAACATGTCCAAAGTGCATTAGACTTAGTCTCCCCATCCTCACTTCTAAAACACATTCTGGCTATATTTTCGAGACAAATTTGTTAGTTCTTCTGGCAGTCTGCAGTATATTTAATATTCTTCACCAATAGCATCCAGCATCAATTCTTCAATCTTCCTTATTCATTGTCCCACTTCCTCACACATATGAAGCAATTGAAAATACGATGGCTTGGGTCAGGCACACTTTAGTCCTCAAATTGACATCTTTGCTCTTGAACAAGATGCTCTCGAAAGAGATCTTTTGCTGCAATTTGCCCAATGCACTAAGTCATTTGATTTCTTGGCTGCTGCTTCCATGGGCATTTGGTTGTATAGCTAAGTAAATCAAGATCTTTGACAGCTTCAATATTTTCTCTGTTTATCATGATGTTGCGTATTTGTCCAGTTGTGAAGATTTTTGTTTTCTTTATGTTGAAGTGTAATTCATATTGAAGGCTGTAGTATTTGATCTTCATCAGTAAGTTCTTCAACTCCTCTTTGCTTTCAGCAAGCAAAGTTGCAACATCTAAATATCATAAACTGTTAATGACTCTTCCTCCAATCCTGATGCCATATAATATAGCTTTCTTCATATAATCTAGCTTCTGGGATTATTTGCTCAGCATACAAACTGAATAAGTATGGTGCTAGGATACAACCATCACACACAGGTTTCCTGATTTTAAACTAGTCAGCATCCCCTTGTTCTGCGTGAACAATTGCCTATTGGTCTTTATATAGGTTCTGTGTGAGCACAATTAAGCGTTCGGTAAATCCCATTCTTTGCAATGTTATCCAAAATTTCTTATGATCCACAAGTCAAATGCCTTTGCATAGTCAATAAAACACAAGTAAACATCTCTCTGATATTCTCTGCTTTCAGTCAAGATCCATCTGATATCAGCAATGAGATGAGTTGTTTGAAGTCCTTTTCTAAATCCTCTTCTAAATCTGGCTTGAATTTCTGTCAGTTCCCTGTTGCAACTCAGCAAAATGTTATTTGCATGTGATATTATTAATATTGTTCAATAACTACTACATTCCATTGGAACATTTTGGGGCAGGGAGTGGTGGTTCCCAGGCATCAAATCCTAAAGGTTCTACTCTCTCATACTTTTGCAGTCTTTCATCCCGACTCCACCTCCATTTCCTTCCTAGACTGGCTTCTTTCCACATGGCTTCCATGGTAATCTTTCTGAAACACAAATCTAATCAGGGAATTTCTCCATCTAAAATTCTTCAGAGGATCATTTAGACAAAGATCAGTTCCTTAGCTGAGCAGACAAGACCCTGTGTTTGACCAGTTGCTGTCCTTGATAACCCTGCCTTTCACCTTTGCTCTAACCCACCTGCCTCGGAAGCCAGTTAGAACTTGGAATCTTCTCCTTGGCTCTCACTTAATTCAACCTCATGCCTGCTCAATCTTCAAAGCTCAAATACACCCTCCTCTGGGAATTCTTCCTTGATTTCCCAGCATGATCTGAAACCCACTTTTTATGTTCCTATAACCCTCTGGGCAGGAGCTCTGGAAGCACAATGGATTACAAACTGGGCTGCTAACTACAAAGTCAGTAGTTCAAATCTATCAGTCACTCCGCAGGAAAACGATGAGGATTTCTGCTCCTATAAAGATGTACGGCCCCAGAAACCCTAGACAGGGCTGCTATGTACAGAGTCAGAGTCCTGGTGTGGTGATGCTGGACCACAGGGTCGGTGGTTCAAACCCACCAGCTGCTCCTCAGAAACCATACACAGGGTCGCTATGGGTTGGAACCGACTTGACAGCACTTAACAACAACAATTTACAGAGTCTCTATGACTCACAACCAATCCAAAGGCACACCATCATTACCATAACCCTCTGGGAAGACATGCTTCTATCATAGTAACTTTACAATGTGCTGGTGTTAGTTTTCTTGTCTTCTACTGAAAGGCATTTGAGAGCAGGAACCTCATGTTTTTTTTCCAACTGTAAATACTCAGCTTAACACATACTTAATAAATGTTTCTGGAAGGAAGGAAAGAAAGAAAGCAGGAAGGGAAGCTGGCAAGAAGAGACTTCCTGTCCCGAACTATTTTACAGAGTGAAATATAAGATTCAGAAAGAGTCTTAATATTTTCTTATCATTTTCATCATGGCTGTGTGGTAGTTGACTCATTTGTTAGAATTTACCTAAAGTAAAGGCAGAGATGTTTTTCTCTCTGGCACTCAGGGAATTGTGACTGCTGTCTTGGTGACGAAGTATTCCAAACTGGAGGCTGGCGCGCGTTCAGCTCTCTCAGCCCAATCAAACTAGTCATTTTCCCTGAAGGGACAGTGTTTGCATTTGTGTTTACTGGGCTGGAGGAGGATGTGTTTTCTGGAATAGACTTGAAAACCGAGTCAGCCAGTTTGGTCTGACCCCCCGTGCTGCGATTGGCCCATCCTGGGAGGCTGACCGCAAGACTTTGCACTGGGGAAATCTTTCTTTCTGGAGTTGGGCACAAATTCACGTGTTTGTTTTCATGCTCTTTGTGCGAGGATTAACTGTCGTGCAGGTTTTGGGAATGTTGCGAGAGCTGGGCAACATATAATCCAGGATTTGTATCCGCCTCGGGGTTTATGGGAAACAGATGTCTCTCTACTCTGGGGCCGAGCACAGAATGGAAATGACCAACCAGAGAGCCATTTGGAACCGAGGACAACGAGTTAAGGCCCTTCAGAATCCAACCAGGAGGCAGATTTTCCTACCCTTGTCTGTTTTTACGACGACCTAGGGTAACTGCTACCCTAGAATATCAGCCTATCGCTCAGAAAACGACTGGCGATAAAGCTGTTTCACCTTCAAATAACATCAGGCTGCAAGATCGCCGCTGCGGGGAAGGAAAAAGAAGGCGGAGAGGAGCCGAGGCGATTGCCCAGGTCGCTTGCCTGCTGCCTGAGGTTGTGACTGAGCATAACTCGCCCTGGTGGAGGGCGCAGCGCTCTGTGGCCACAGCCCCCTGGTGAGTGCGCGTGTGACCTCCGCAGAGCAAGTCTCAGTAAGTCCCGGCGCGGGCTCCGGGCTCCGGGCAGGGGGTGGGACCCTACTACCTACCTGGAGCTTCTCCTTATGGTCAAGGGCCGGGTGGACTGAGGTGTGTAGGAAGCCAGCAGAGGCTCCATTTCCGGATCCTCACTGCGGTGGTGGTTAGAAGCCAGCTTGGATCCAGCGTTGCTGGGAGCCAGGAGGCTGCAGAGCTTGGACTTTATGGTGCTGCGGATGTGCTAAACCTTAACATTGCATTGCCTGCAGGCCAGAGCAGCCGAGGTCTGGGGAAGCGATAGCAGACCCTCTGCCATTCCTGAAATATATGGGTAAAGCTTCGGAAGTACGGCTTTTCAGATCATTTTGTACTGAGGAGGAGGGAAAAAAAAAAGATTACGTAGTTTCCTTGAAACTACTTAAATAGACTTTCTTCCGATTCACTTTTCCACTCTTATCCTCTGCCCAAGTAATACTACATTCCTGGTTTATTAGAGGGGACAATTTTTTGATGGTTTACACTGAGCTTTTTTTTTTTCATTTTGTTATTCTGAAAATACATGCTGTCTATTGAAAACTGCATGCTGCTTACAATCAGTTAAACCACCGGTGGAGAGGAAGGTTTGTTGCATCCAGTGCCTGGCAGATCCAAAGCGTTCTAAAACACCAAATTTGTTCCCATCTGTAATCCTATAGTTGCTTCTTTATACCCCACTCATCCTGTAAATCACCAGCCGTAATTTGTGGAACAGAGGCAATTTTAGATTCTAGCCCTTTTAAGTAGCCAATTTAAAAACATCTAAAGTTCCAGACATCCAGAAATTAGGTTAGTCCCTAGAGTAGAAGAGATGTCATATTTTTTTGTGGCGCACTGGACTGCGAACCACAGGGTCAGCAGTTTGAGCCCACCAGCCTCTTCCTCTGTGGGTGAAAGATCCGGCTTTCTGCTCCGGCAAAGATTTAAAAAGCCTCGGAAACCCTACACAGAGTCTCTATGAATCGGAACCAGTTAGACGACACTAAACAACTCCACGGCACATAACCACCACCACCACCACCACCACCAAACAGCAACGAAAATGCACATGTATACCATTTATCTCAAACTCATTTTTAGCTTATTTTCCTCTAAAAGAGGGGTTCAAATTTTGCATGAATATTTTTAGACTCTAGTCTTGTTATTACACGATGATTTGCATTTCCGGGTTCCTTTTAAGTCAGGGGGTTGGGAAGAGGTATTGTGTTCAGCTCACCACTCTGTTTGACCTCTAGTCTCAGATTTCCACTTGATTTCGTCTTTGGAAGCTGTAGTACCTGCGCAGCTCAAAGAAACAAAACATCAGGAATGAGTCAGAAGCTTCTGACTACCACAACTTGAATCAAAGACATAAAGTGTTTAATTGAATTCTTTGTGGTGGCCCTTCAAACCTAGGTTCATCTAATCATTGTTGTTAGTGCCTTAGAGTCAGTTCCCACACGTAGGCACTCTGTATAACTTTTCCAAGGAATGGCTGGTGGGTTTGAACTGCTGATCTTGCGGTTAGCAATCCAGTGTTTATCCTACACTCCCTAGCAGGACTCCAATATAAAAGTGTTATTAGAGAATTTTGATAAGACAAATCTTGACTATTAAAGATCATTTGATTTTATTATTTTCTGTTTAAAAATATAATTATTAAGGATCACGAATAAGAAGCTCTGGTTCTTTCTCTTAGGGTAACTACGTATAGGTTGAATCAGATTGGGCTACCTATACTAATGAAAGGTCTTCAAGATGAGATCAGTCTGTTGTGGGTATAGAAAGGTTAATACCAGATCTCCACACACGCTCCTATTAGCACATTCTTTTCCCTGTAACCTTCCTATTGCTTCTACCCTTTCTATGCTTTGTTGTTATGTGCCTTTTGGTCAGTTCGGCCCATAGCAACACTGTATAGGGTTTCTGAACCTTAAGGCTCAAACTGACCTTGCAGTCCAGCATATTAACCCACATACTATGTCATAGATCCCATGATCCAAAATAAAGCCATGATATGTATTTAAGTGGGATAATAGAGAAATATAAGTGGGATAGTATATTTCTATACTATCTCACTTTAATTCATACCATGGTTTTATTTTGGATCATGGGATCTGGGTATCATTCATTACCTTTAATAAGGTTTATTCAGATGACAGTGTTTCTTATCAAAATTCTCTAATAACATTTCCCCAATCCCTGCCTGTATTTTCCTGGAAAATTCTGTTTATAAAATCCTCCATTGGAAATTCCATTGTTATCACACCTTAAGCTACCCCATTGCCGTTGGGTTGACCCTATAGGACAGAGCAGCACTGTCCTCTAGGGTTTCCAAGGCTATAATCTTTATGGAATCACACTGCCTACCACATCTTCCCCCCATGAGCAGCTGGTGGGTTCGAACTGCCTTACTTTAGGTTAGAAGCCAAGCATTTAACCACTGTATTACCAAGGCTCCTTTTGTGGCACTTACCACTTGAAATATCGTCCTTGAATCACCATGTTGTTAAGTGCTGTGAAGTCAGTTCCAACTCAGTGACCCTGTATAAGGTTTCCAAAGAGCATCTGGTGGCTTTGAACTGCTGACCTTGCAGTAAGCAGTCCAGTGCTTATCCTATAGCGCTATACCAGGACTCCATGCTGAAGCGCATGGATTCCTGATTGTCTGATCAGCTCCTTATTTCTGCTTCATTTTGAGGTGCCATGAGAGGAAATTCTCATGTGATCCTAGATGGGGTTAGGAGGCTCCCTAAGAAGTAACATCTTATACTTTGACCTTTGATCAGCCCTCATTTGAGTTCTTCCCTTTGAAGTGCTCTTTATTGACTACTCTAGAAAGAGGCTGTGACTCAGACGTAATCTTTTTGTTTGACCGCTTTCTGAGTAGTGCTAACTCACTACTCAGTGCTGCTGGGACCTGTTCAGTGGAGATAACCACATCTGGAAAGAAAGCTATGGCCAAGAAATCTGAAAATTTCAGAACTCCCTCCTTTCCTCACTACCCCACTAAAAAATGACTACTGACTTGGTTTATAATACATCTATCTTGGGTTATAAATTCCCAGAAGATAAGAATTTTAGCTTGATTTGTACAGTCATTAAAAGTTTCTGGTGGTAGGTACTAAAAGGATGTTGTTGATGCTGCTGCTGAAGACAGAAGCATTGATGGTTTTCCTGAGAAAATATGTTCCAGAACATGTGTTGTGTTTTACTTATTTCACTCAGCCTAGTGTCCTCAAAGTTATTCCATATTGTAACATGCATTAGGACTTCATTCCTCTTTATGACTGAGTCATATTCCACTGTATGTATGTAAATTCTACATTTTACTTATCCATGATCAGTTGATAGATATTTTGATTGTTTCCATCTTTTGGCTATTGTGAATAATGTTGCAACGAACAATGGTGTACATGTATCTATTCATGTCACTGCAGTGGGTTTATATGATAAGCAATGGACTATGTACCACAAGGTACACGGTTTGAGCCTGCCAGCTGCTCTGCAGGAAAAAGATGAGGCTTTCTACTCCGACAAAGATTTAAAACCTCAGAAATTCTATACAGGATTGCTATGAGCTGGAACCGACTCGAAGGCACTCAACAACAAGGAAGGAGTAGCATGGCTAAGTTATATGGTAGTTCTGTGTTCAACTGTTTCAGGAACTAAC
>NW_006408847.1:2116693-2136703 GCF_000296735.1 Chrysochloris asiatica
CTTCTAGGCTCAAGCTTCAAAAGGACAGCTAAGGGCAGATGGCCTAAGCAGGACACCCAACTCTATGGACCCAGAAATCTGGATTCCAGGAGAATTAAGAGGATTTCTCAGGTCTTTCAACAGAATTGGGTTAAGTGACATTTGCTACTTACCAGCAAGACTGCCATTGTGTACATTGCTCAATTCCCATAATGCTTCTTTTCCAGCTACAAGAGTTCAACAGTGATCATGCTGTTGTTAAATGCCGTGAAATGGGTTCCAACTCATACCAATCATGCATAGGGTTTCCACAGAGCAACTGGTGGGTTTGATCCTCCAACCTATCGGTTAGCAGCTCAGTGCTTATCCTACAGCCCCACACCAGGTTTCCAACAGTGATTATGGGTGGCACCAAAATGGCCCATAATGGCAGAGTTGCTAGAGGGTAAATGACAACTAGCCTTGAGTTTTGCATTAATCAAGAGGATGAGATCAGGTCTCGGTAATCATGAAAATAGCCTCTCAAACTAAACAAAGATGAAACTGTCTCTTGCTGACCACATACAATTTATTTAAATTAGGGTTGTACATTCAACCGTGGTATCTAAGCTATACTACAAAACTGACCAATAGTGTGAGTTTTCTGGACCTTTGCTTAGAAATAAAAAAGGCATTGGCCATATCGAATGGGATTTGCATCTTGTTAGCTTGCCTGTTTGTCCTTGACTATTCGGCACAGTGGGAGGAGGGTGCATGTCTATCTATTTTCCTGGGGACAATCTGCCTTACTTATGATTCTACTGGGAATTAAAACAGTGAAATAGAAGCATTGGAGGGGAAAGGAAGGGGCAAGAATTTGCAGGATATTCAAAAGAAGGGAAGCTTGGGGTCAAATCTTCTTTTGTAATTCAAGATTAACAACAGCCAACACTATCTGGGGGTGTGTAGCAATATCAACTGCATTAGTGAGTAAATTACCTCCTTGTAAATTTGGAGCAACTGACTTTGCTGCTCAGTTGTTCAGTTTATGCCCAGGGCCTTTTTCCACTCAGCAGCAAGAGTTGGATTCTGTTTATGGAAGGAGTCCCTGGGGGGTACAAATAGCCGAAGAAAAGCTGCTGATGTGAGTCCATCCAGAGGTAACGCAGAACAAGGGTGATCTGGTGATAGACTTTAGAAAATTCAACCATGATTTCTGTAAAAAAAAATATATATATATATATATTATTTTTAATGGTGGTCCACGGTTCTACTCCGTACTCTATGGAGCACAGTTTTAGTCTAGTGGGTTCAAACCACAGACCTTTTGGTTAGCAGTTGAGCAAACTAGTAGTAGTATGAATACCAGAAAAATGTTTAACCGTGGTTCTACCAGGGCTCTACTAGTGGTATGTATGGCTGTTGTTAAGTTTTGTGGATTCGGTATTGTTAAGTTTTGTGGATTCGGTTTCCACTGATAGCAACTGAGGAGTGGCTGGTAGGTTTGAAGTGCTAACGTCCTTGCAATTAGTAATTTAATGCTTGTCCTACAGCAACTTAATTACCATAGGAATCTAAGAAAAAAATGCAGATAAATATTTTGAATATACCACCCACCCCACCCCCTTCTTAGCATGGCTAAGCAGAAGTCACCCCAAACTAGTGTGTTAAAAGATACTCAAATGAACTGAGGGAGGTAGGATCAGCCACTTTGTTGCTGTTGTTGATTCCCACTCATGATGACCTTTATAAAATTTCCAAGGGTCAGCTGGTGGGTTTGAACCATCGACCTTGTGGTTCACAGTCCAGTGCTGATCCCATAGTGCCACACCAGAAGTCCTGGATTGGCCACTAGCTACCCTTGAACTTCAACTCCCAGGTCAACTGCACATACTCCATC
Organism: Chrysochloris asiatica; assembly: GCF_000296735.1. NCBI lineage: Eukaryota > Metazoa > Chordata > Mammalia > Afrosoricida > Chrysochloridae > Chrysochloris > Chrysochloris asiatica. The sequence continues at coordinate 2,118,552 of NW_006408847.1, forward strand.
TGACATCCTTTCCTTCCATTTTCTTTACCACTTCTGTAGGAGTCCTGGTGTGGTGCTGTAGGATAAGCACTGGACTGCTAACCACAGGGTCAATGGTTCAAACCCACCAGCTGCTCCCTGGAGATCCTATACAGGGTCGCTGTGAATCAGAACAACTCGATGGAACTTGAAAACAGAGATCTCTAGAACAGGAGAATAACTGCACATCTATGTACATTTTACACATGTGGGTCTAAATGGTTAAGATGAGCAGTCCTGAGTAGTTATAGGATGTGGCTTTGAAGTTAAGAAAGAAATTTCCTCAGGGTGAAAAATCAAATGTGACTGGCTAAAAGTTACAACTAACATGTAAACATTTTATATAGGGTAATGTCAGATAAGCACTGGACTACGAACCACAAAATTGATGGTTGAAACACACCAGCTGCTCCTTAGAAACCCTGCACACAAGGTCATTATGAGTCGAAATGTTGGTGCTGTTAAGTGCCATTGACTCGGTTCCGACCCATAACGACCTTCTAGAGGGTTTCCCAAGAACGACTGGTGAGCTTGAACCACCAACCTAGCAGTTCAAACTGACTTTGCAGTCTAGCACATTAACGCACAGCGCCACACAGACATGCCAACAATTCTGAATGTTAGCATCCTGATTACTGCAGAAAACAAATGGCAAACACTAGCTATCTTTCTCTTTTATGTCTTAGTAAAAAAGGTCACTGATGAAAACTCAATTTAACAAATAGTTATAGAATGTGGTCTCCAGATTCCTGTCACCATTAGAAAGAATTATCTTTGACAAAGCAATTACCATTTTACAAACACAATGCTTTGTCCATCTGTAGTACTGGAAGTAATCATCCAAATGGCAGATGCTTTTATTTGCCCCTGGTCACATGGCTACCATTTAGTCACACTGTATAATGAAGTGGTGGTGGTGATAGTTGCCAGCGATTGCGACTCACAGTGACCCGATGTGTGCAGAAACTGTGTCCCCTGGGTTTTCAAAGCTGTGACCTTTCAGAAACATCAACAGCCAGGCATATGTGATGATGTGCTTCTCTGTAGGTAGGTTTAGACCACCAAGCTTTTGGCGAGTAATTGAGCACCTGTTCGTGCCACCCAGGGATTCCTGAAGTGGCATGACATGTGCCATTTATTTAGAGGAAAGATAAGCAGAAGCTAACTGAAATCTTGCCCCCTCCCTCTCATTTTCTACTATCAAATAACAATTATCCTCTGAATGCCCTTCATCCCTTGACCCCACAAACATCTCAATCCAGAAACCACTTTAGGAAAGAAATTCATGCCTGAAGGCTGAAAGACCATTCAAAGTTGCCAATCCCACCATTAAAAAGCAGCATGAAAACATTTGGCAGCCTGAAAAATGAAAGAGGGGGAGGAAAGGGAGTGAAAGGCCCTGTTCAAAGTGCAGCCTTTGCTTGTGAAATTTGCTCTAACATCTCTGCTTCCACTGTAAACCCCACGGGAAGGTATGTTTTATTCATTTTTAACATAATTTCATTAAAAGTAAAAGGGTTGGATTGCTCTGGGATCTCGCTAAGGCTCTTACTTATAGTCAGTATAAATTGTTTTGTTTTTAAACAAAGGTTCTATGTTTTTAATAGGCGTCTACTAAAGATCAAATTTATACTGCTCTCTAAAAAGCCTGTATATATCGACTCGGAAATAATTATTAAGATTTTGTTTTGAATAGTTAAAACTGTTTCTGTAATAAGAAGGAGACAGATTTGTTAGGTTATGAAATTCTGAATTCCATCTGCATGGGGCTGGTTTTCATTTATAACGCAGTACAAAGTATTCTTGGCATGTTTGGAGCTTAATCCACATGGGACGTTTCATGCTAAAACTCTCTCTACATAGACAGCCAAGTCGATTTATTTTCCTAGATATATTTTTTCTAAATCACTTCCTCTTCATCAAGTCCCTTGAATAATTCATCGCTTTCACCAAAGTGCAGCCAGGTCTGTGTCTATGAGTACTTTAGTCTACAATGTTCATTATTTAGCAGGTAATCCTACTGCCTGTCCATGGGTGTTAAAGAAAGTCTGGAATTCACAGGCCGACTCCAGGGAAGGTAGCAAGTGGAACAGATACCCAGTCTTCCTGTTTGCTACATTACTTGCAGTCTTTATGTGCATGCTGTGTTTGGCGGATAAAAACTTGATTCACTCATATTCATTGGCCAGGATATAAAAATTTGTGGAACAAATACCAAAGATGAAGTAAAAGAAAAGAAAAAAGTTAATTTAACCCTTTTAAAATAGAAGTATTTAACTTTAAAAAAAAAAAAAAAACACCAAGTATAAATTCATATGACTGTCATTATAGGGAAAACTTAGTCGTTTCAGGATGTGAATCCTTAACAAAAGTATCTCCTATGTAGGCTATCAAGCTCATCTGCATTTGAAACTGGCCGTGAGGTTTTAATTTTTCCTTGGTTTGTTCCGCTCCTAGGATAAACCATATTGAAACTTTAAATGGACGAAAGTAGACTTGCTTTTTGTATTATAGGCATACTTGTAGCAACTTATGTTTAGCTTCCAACCTTATACCTGTACAATTAAATGGTTTTAAAAGCAAAACATAATAGTTGGACTATTAGCTTAGGTATAATGTATTTCCTTGTCGATTTATTGCATCAGAGCTAGTCATATTGAGGGCTGCTGATTATTTCTTGAAAGAGCCCAGGAGACTGTATGCCTTACGGTAGATTGAGCTGTCTGTATGATAACCCTGCTGACTGACCCACCAGGATACTTACTTCTTGAAGCTTCATCCCCCCTTCCATTCTTTCTTGGTTATGAAATTTATTTGTCCCTGTCTATTACCATAAACTGAATGTTTTAAAAAATTAAGAAAGGTGTATGACAGGGTTGTATTCTTTCACCATACTTATTCAACCTGTATGCTGAGCAAATAATATGAAAAGCTGGGTTCTATGAAGAAAAACGTGGCATTAGGATTGGAGGAAGACTCATTAACAACCTGCGATATGCAGATGATACAACCTTGCTTGCTGAAAGTGAAGAGGACTTAAAACATTTAGTGATGAAGATCAAAGAGCACAGCCTTCGTTATGGATTACATCTCAATGTAAAGAAAACAAAAGTCTTCACCACTGGACCAATAAACAACATTTTTATCAATGGAGAAAAGATTGAAGTTGTCAAGGACTTCATTCTTCTTGGATCAACTATCAACACTCATGGAAGCAACAGTCAAGAAATCAAACGACGTATTGCATTAGGCAAATCTGCTGTATAAGACCTTTTTAAAGTGTTGAAGAGCAAAGATGTCAGCTTGAGGACTAACGTGCGTCTGATCCAAGCCATGGTATGTATTTTCAATAACCTCATGTGCATGGGAAAGCTGAACAGTGAATAAGGAAGACTGTAGAAGAACTGATGTCTTTGAGTTATGGTGCTGGAGAAGAATATTGAAAGTGCCATGGGTGCCAAAAGAACCAATAGATCCGTTTTGGAACAAGTGCAGCCAGAGTGCTCCTTAGAGGTCAAGATGGCCAAACTTCGTCTCTCATACTTTGGACATATTGTCAGGAGGGACCAGTCTCTGGAAAAGGATATCATGTTTGGTAAGGTGGAGGGTCAGAGAAAAAGAGGAAGACCCCCAACGAGATAGATTGGCCAAGTGGCAGCATCGATGGACTCAAGTGTGGCAACAGTAGTGAGGCTGGCCCAGGATTGGGCAGTGTTTCATTCTGCTGTGCATAAGGTTGTTAATGGGTCGGTACCAACTCAGTGGCACCTAACGACAACAAATAACAACTACCATAAAGATTTGTAGTCTCAGAAACCCTAGGTAGCAGCTCTACTCTGGTATGTAGGGTCACTATAAATCAGAATTGACTCAGTGGCAGTGGGTTTGGGTGTTTGGTTTTGGCATGAATCTAAATAATGGTCAGTATTCAAGATTCCATTTCTGTCCAAGGAATATCACTGAATTAATCAGCCAGCCACTTGGTTCAAGTCCTTGTTTTCATCAGCATAGCAATGAACCACCAGAACATGTCATTGCTATAATGTTTAAATCTCACAGTTGAGCATTTAGGGAAATAAGGCTCAAAGAAGTAACTTTTCCAATAAAAGAAGAGTCTGGACTCATAACTAGGACATTCTTCTCACTAAATCTAAATGCACAGTACTACTACTTGATTGAATAACATATGGTACATTCACTGTGGTAAGCTGCAGATGAAAAGATACTTTATTGAGAAAACCAATCTAGGAAGGTTTCTGGAATGTGGTTTCTAATGAAGATTGTGTTGTTGGATTCATAGAGACCCTAAGTACAACAGAGTGAAACACTGCCAAGTCCTGCACCATGCTCACAATTTTTCCTGTGTTGGAGCCCATTTGTGCAGCACTGTGTCAATCCATCTCAGTGAGGCATCCTATTTTTCACTGACCCTGTAGTTTACTGACCAAGCATGATATTTTCTCTAGGGACTGGGCACTCCAGAGAACATGTTCAAAGTACGTGAGATGAAGTCTCCATCCTTGCTTCTAAGGAGCATTCATTTAGAATTTAACTCTAGATTCAAGAATATCACACAAGAAACCATTAAGGGAATGGTGTGAACAAAACATTCAGTGTCAATTTACAGGATACAGGCAATAAATACAATAATGGTTCAGAGAAGAGAGAGTAAATAAAGAGGCTGGATAAAGAGAGAATAGAATTGAGGAAGAGGAACTAAAGTTAGAGCTTAGAGAAATAGGCAAGCTTTAGATGGAAGAAAGAATTGGGAAAGACAAAACAGACTGAGGGAATAGCCCAAGCAAAGGTTGTTGTTATTGTTAAGTGCTGTCAAGTCGGTTCAGACCCATAGCAACTCTGTATAGGGGTTCCGAGGAGCGGCAGTCTGAACTGCCAACCTTGAGGTTCAAACCGACTTTGCGGTCCAGCACAGTAACCCACAACACCACACCAGCACTCCAAGGAAATGTAGAGAGCTATATTATTATTGTCACTGTTGTTGTCATTGTTAGGTGTCCTCAAGTTAATTCCAACTCATAGCAACCCTGCATAGGGTTTCCGAAGAGTGGTAGTGAGCTTGAACTGCCAACCTTGTGTTTCAAACTGACTGAGCAGTCCAGCACATTAACCCACAGTACCACACCAGGACTTCAAGCAAAGGCAGAGTTCTAGCTATATTGTTGTTATTGTTAAGTGCCATTGAGTTGGTTCCAACTCATAGTGACATCCTGTATAGGGGTTTCAAGAAGCAGCTGGTGAATTTGAATCACTGACTTTACAGTTCAAACCAAACTGTGGTCCAGTGCATTATCTTGCAGTAGCACACCAGGACTCCAATTGAAGAGGGGTTGGCCAAAAGGTCTAGGTGGAGAATTTGTGGACATTAAGACAGGATGTGAATTAGGGTTAAATAGAGCAGCAACACAAACCCAAAGCCATGGAGTTGATTCTAACTCATCGTGACCCTATAGGACAGAGTAGAACTGCCCCCATGGGGTTTCCAAGGCTGTCATCTTTACAGAAGCAAACAGTCTCATCTTTCTCCTGAGGAGAGCTGGTGGATTTGAACCACCAACTTTCAGTTAGCAGCCCATTGCTTAATCCACTGTGCCATCAGGGGATCCTTTAAATATGGAAGGTGGGGCGTAATCCAAGAGGGTGTTTAGTACCTGATGTGGAAGCATAGGCTTGTTGTTAGGTGCTGCATGATCCTTGATTCTGCTTGATTCTTAAGCAGCAGAGTCAGAGGGAAAAGCACAGTCAGGTGGACTGACAGCAGAATACAGAAGATACTGGAGGAAGGCAGGAAGCTATAGGCTGGGAGCAAGGGATGGAGAAAAAGATAAGATGGAAAGACATTTCAAAGAAAGAGTTGAAAAGATTTAAGTAGTACTGCATTGTAAGTCTAGAACATAAGCACTCACAGAACGTCTTCATGTGTGCCATCTTCTTTGACCTTGATGATTGACATCTGGGATGAAGAAGTCTGGGTGTCTAGTGTTTCCCAGGTTTCCATTCTGGGAGAAGGGCCAATGGTGAAGGCATCAACACCAGTGAGGGAAGCTGGTAAAGGCAGGAGGGATGATTCAAGGCTGCACATGCTGAGTTTGAGGTGGTGACAGAGCAGAATGGAGTTGTTCCCTGGGCTCTATCTATACCATGATTTGGGAGTCAAAACACATTCAGCAGTCATTTAAACCATAAGAGCAGGTTGAGCTCTCTATGTGAGGGACGTTTTGCCAAATCTCTAGAGTTAGAGGACTGGTAAGAAGGAATCAAAGAAGCACTTCAAGAGGCAGAGGAGAAACAATGATGTTCTCTACCTCTAAAAGAAAAGGAATTTCAAGTAGAAGTTTCAGGGGTACGAAGAGGAGTATAGATGCAAACTAAGACTTTGGCTTTAAGTAGAATGAAGATATTGGTGAGAAAAAGTGTCAGAGAAAAGAAGGAAGGAAGATAATCACAAGTGGCAGGATTAAGAACAGGGTCTGTGGGGACTTTATATGTTTTCTCTTTTTCTTAAGTCAAGTTTATTAATATATCGTTTACATATAGTAATATTCACTTTTTTTAAGTGTATGGTTCTGTGCATTTTGATAAATGCATGTAGTTGCAGAACCATCACCATAATCAAGATACAGAAAAATGCATTCATGCTAAGGGGAGTTTTTTAGAGGAAACCAATGTATATTTGAAATCAGAAGGGGGAGGAACCGGTACTGACGGGAAATAATATACTGGAGATGAGTCAGGAAGGGCTAACTGTGGAGTGAGGCCTTGGAGGTAGTGAGGAGACAGATGAGAAGGAACATTTTATTTCTACCTGTGAAATAGGATGGAGAGATGAATGCATACATTCAGGGTCTATGATGAATTTTGGGGTCGAGTTTCTAAAGTCTTGCCCACAAAACCATTTCCTGCTGAGCAAGATGTTGAATGTCATTTTCCATAGCTTCCACCTCAGAAGTATTATTTTCCTATTGCAATTACTGTCAGTAGGAATTATATCAAAGTGAATACCAGCCCAGACCTGATTTTCTTTGGGCTGCATGCCCAAATCTTACTGCCATGTATTATTGTAGCAATTTCAGAACTAGCAACTTAAAAATTCTTCCAAGTTAAACGATCAACACTATCCACCATATAAATAAGAAAAAAGAAAAGAACCACATGATCATATCGATTGATGCAGAAAAGGCATTCGACAAAATCCAACATCCATTCCTGATAAAAACACTCAACAAAATAGGAATTGAAGGGAAATTCCTCAACATAATCAAAACCACTAGCCTATATTACACTCAATGGAGAGAAATTGAAAGCCTTCCCTCTGCAAACAGGAACCAGACAATGATGCCCTCTGTCACCCCTTCTATTCAATATTGTGCTGGAAGTCTTAGCAAGAGCTATACAGCAAGACAGTGAAGTTAAAGGTATCCAAATCGGCAAAGAGGAAGTAAAACTCTCCCTATTTGCAGACGATATGATCCTATATGTAGAAAACCCCAAAGACTCAGTGAAAAAGCTACTAGACCTCATTGGAAGATTTAGCAAAGTGGCAGGGTATAAGATTAACATACAAAAATCAGTTGGATTCCTCTATACCAAAAATGACAGTGTTGAAAAGGACATTAGGAAAGCAATACCATTTACAATAGCCACCCAAAGGATGAAATATCTTGGAATAAATGTAACCAGAGAAACAGTAGGTACTATTCAATCTGTCTGGGCGCAGCTGATGAAAGGAAATACAGATGGGTAACTCGTGATACTGTAGTGAATAATGCTTATCAGGACAGATTATGAGGGTTGGAAATGCAAAGGTAGAAGTTTTGTAACAAGGAAGGAGTGATTAATTCTCCAGGATAGGAGCGGAGGCCTCTGGGACCATCAACAGAGAAGAGCCAAGAGCGGGACCCTACCCAGAGAAACAGAGGTGCCTGAGATAGAGACAGAGATGATGACATGGAGTGATGAAGCGACTGGGGACTTTGGACCAGAGAGAGGGAAAGGGACTGTGGGCCGAAAACTGGGGGGAGGAGGGGGAAGTGTAGGGGATGGGTTTCTAGGATATACCCTTTGGTTGGTTGATGATGCATGGAGGGGATTGGAACCAGGACAATGAGATGATATACGATGGAATGAATGTAAGACTAAGGCTCTCCCATGTAAACTATCATATAATTCACAATAAAACATTAAAAAAAATAATTCTTCGAAGTTAAGTGCATCTGCCTCTTTCTCATTCTCCACTGTAGAAACTTTGATCACCATAAACACATGTGTCAGCCATAAATGTCTCATTAGTGAAAGAACAGCTTCTACAGACGTTCTTTGGGGCACGGTTTGATCCCCATCCTGTGATACTTAGGACTTAGTCACCCAAAAGCGAGATTTCTCCTTAATTTCTCTGATGTGTCCTGTCTGTCTTCATCTTCCCAGGCCCACTGAACTCACCTGGATTCTAGGGTGGGAGGCAGGAGGCTGTTGAACAGCAGTTCTCAAACTGTGCATTTCATGAGTGGGATGTGAAATCAAGTTAGTGGATTGCATACAGGATATTTAAAATATGAAATAGAATAGAAAATGTCATAGGGTTAAGTGTAATCTCATGCAAACTTTGTTTCAGGGAAATACGTAGTTTGTAGGTACTACATTATTGTTGTTAAGTGCTGTTGAGTCAGTTCTGACTCATAGCGACCCTGTATAGAGTTTCCAAGGAGTGGCTGGTGAATTTGAGCAGCCCACCTGGAGGTTCAAACAGACTTGTGGTCCAGTGCTTGTCCTACATCGCCACACCAGGACTTCACGTACTACATGTTAAGTGCCATCGAGTCAATTCCAACCCATAGTGACCCTGTATAGGGTTTCCAAGGAGCAGCTGGTGAGCTTGAACCACCAAACTTGCAGTTCAAACGACTACAGTCTGATGAGCCCACAGCACCACACCAGCCAAATATGTTTCTATTATACATCACAGCCAAAACTGTGTGGAAAACTCAGATATATAAGAGTATGGGTCTGTTACTGTATTTTATTTATTTTGTTGTTGGGAATATATACAGCCAAACATATACCAATTTATTGTTGTTGTTGTTGTTGTTGTTAAGTGCCGTCGAGTTGGTTCTGACCCATAGCGACCCTGTACAGGGTTTCCGAGGCTGTAAATCTTTACAGGAGCAGAAAGCCTCATCTTTCTCCCGAGGAGCGGCTGTAGTTTCGAACAGCTGACCTTGCGGTTCGCAGCCCAATTCGTAACCACTACGCTAATTAGTTTCTATTTTATAAATATAATTCTTTGACATTGATTACATTCCTAGAGTTATGCAGCCATTCTTATTCTATTTCTCTGTGTTGTTCCTCCCACATTAACATAACCTCACTGCCCCCTAAGTTTCCCCTAAATTTTTTGAGTTGCTATTGTCAATGTTATCACATATAGATAGATTTTAAAGAGCATGACACTCAAGGCAAGTGGATTCTTCAGAATTAGTGTGACCCTAGGCAAGTTACTGAACATCCTTGTGTCTTAGATCCATAGTCTATAAAATGGTGATCATAGCAGTATCTGTGTAACTATTGAAAGGATTAAAAAGAAAATGTATGAAAAGAATGATAGGCAGTGCCTGGTAAGTACTGTTATGATTACAATTTCTTTCTTGCCTAGATCAGGCTCAAATCTTTTTTTCCTGCTCAGATTTTTCCTTTGAGTCCACATCGAAGCGCACAGCCTGTTTGTCTTCTAGATATGGTGTTCCACAGGCATTTCTAGCTCAGCATTTCCAAAATGGAACTCATCACCACTCTGTCTCTCCAGCCCACACACCACCCACTGCCCCATTCCACCCCAACACAGACTCCTCTGCCGCTCTTCCTATGAGGGAGGCCACAACACTGGACTGCAAACTACAAGGTCTGGTATTCAAGCCTGCCAGCTGCTCTGAGGAAGAAAGATGAGGCTTTCTGCTCCCTTTTGAAAACTCTATACAGTGTCGCTCCATAGCACTTAAAAACAACAACAACAAGCTGTCTGAACATCATCTCACACTTGAACATCATTTTACAAAGTCTCCAAGTAAGAAAATTCTATTAGGATTTGCTCCTGCCATCACTATTGCTGCTATCCTAGTCTGAGTTCACATCATCGCACACTGGATGGTTACATTTGTTTATGCTTCCAGGCTTGCCCCATTCACCACACCTCAGCTTGAACATGTCTCTCCTTGCCAATATCCCATATTTGCAAGTCTGCAATAGCTCTCATAATTTCCAGGTTACAGTTCATACCCTTCAGCCTACAAAAAAAGTCCAACCTGGCCTAGCCTGGCCCATGACTGCCTCTTACCCTCATCTCTCCGTGTGCCCAGCCTTGTATTTCATATGTGGGTGATTGTGGGTGATTATAAATTGCTTATACTTGCCTCCTGCCTTCTCCTCTCCATCCCCTTGCCCCTACCCCTACTACACATACCTTCAATTTTCTTCTATCTAGAATTCTTTTCACTTTCTATTGTATGGCTTAACTCTTAATGTGCCCTGTAGGGCTCAGTACAGACTGATTTTCAAGTCAAGAGAAAAATTAGCATCACCTGAGTCCTGATGAGGCACTGTGGGTTAATGCACTGGACTTCAATATTGGTTTGAACCACAGGGTAAGTGGTTCAAGCTCATCAGCCACTGCCTGGAAACCCTGTACAGGGTCACTGTGAGTCTGAAACTACTCGACAGCATTTAACAACAACAATCAATCAATCAATACTTTACTGTGTGACTTTCTTGAGCATTTTTTGAAGTAAGTTTGTGCACCTGTAAAATGGGAATGACAGTGCCTACCTCATAGAGCTCTGGTAGCGTAGTGGTTACGAATCAGGCTGCGAACCGCAAGGTCAGCAGTTCAAAACTACCAGCTGTTCCATGGGAGAAAGATGAGGCTTTCTGCTCCCGTAAAGATTTACAGCCTCGGAAACCCCGTGCAGGGTCACTATGAGTTGGAACCGACTCCACGGCACATCACCACCACCACCACCTCATAGAGATGTATGAATTATCGTGTGTAAAGGACAATGCCTGGCACACACAAGTGCTTAATAAATAAAAAGCTGTGATTGGCATTTATAATAGTGATTCTTTTTAATTTTTTAAAAAAGGCTTGCTTTAGAGTCACCTACTTCAGAACTGGTAGCGTAGTGGTTACAAATCGGGCTGCTAACATCAAGGTCAGCAGTTCGAAACTACCAACGGTTCTGCAGGAGAAAGATGAGGCTTTCTACTCCTGTAAAGATTTACAGCCTCGGAAACCCTATGTAGGGTCACTATGAGTCGGAACTGACTCCACGGTACTTAACAACAACAACTTAAGAACTAAAGCTTCTTTCACACTTGAATGCCATCAGGTTGTTAGAAATCTCCATGTTTTTGTACCTGCTGTTTCTACTGACAGGACTGCCTTTCCCGCTTCCTTCCCTTGACCAGCCTCAATCCATCCCTCAAGACTCTAGGACTGAGGTTGTCTCGCCTGGGCTCCTGGGATACCCTCTAGCTCCTCCATCAGAGCTCTTGGTCACCTGATCATTGCTGCCTTGTTTCTCACGGGTTTCTGCATCTCCTGAGGGCTCCATGTTTGTTCATCACTGTATCCCACACATCTCAGTGCCTGGTGCCTGTCATACAGTACATGATCAATAGACGTTTCTTTGATGAATGAATGGAAACCGTGAGTAAATTGTTGTAATCATTTCATTATTGGTGTTCCTGCCATGTCTCTTTCTGGAAGGTCCTGCCATGTCTCTTTTTGGAAGGTCCTGCCATGTCTCTTTTTGGAAGACAACCAGATTAGTCTTCGAAAATCAGAGTTCTTTCACCCCTCTGCTAAGAAGACACACAAAGACTCTCTGGGCTTCTCAAATTCTTCTGGTTAGGCTCTTCTGCTAATGTTGGCAGCTAGGGCCATTCAAACTGTGGCTTCTACCTAGTGGTCTAGGCATTGCTTCTCTTCCCCGTCATAGGGCATATGCAAAGGAAACTCTGGTAGTGTTGTTGTTGTTGTTGTTAAGTGCCGTCAAGTCGATTCCGACCCATAGCCACCCTGTATAGGGTTTCCAAGAGCAGCTGGTGAGCTTGAACCACATACCTTGTAGTCCAACGCATTAACTCACAGCGCCACACACCAGGACTCCTGCATATTTTAAGATCCTATTAAAGTACTTTTAAGATCCTAGTGTGGGGCACTGTGGGATAAGCACTAGACTGACTGCTAATGGCAAGGTTGGCAGTTCCAACCCACCAGCCGCTCCTCAGAAACCCTATACGGGGTCACTATGAGTTGAAACTGACTCAATGACATTTAACACCACAAACACACACACACAACGACATTTAACACCACACACAGGTAGATAGATAGATAGATAGATAGACAGACAGATAGATAGATAGATAGATAGATAGATAGATAGATAGATAGAGCTACATACTTCCTATATTACCAACCAGTAAGATTATAGTACGGACTTTCAAGCATTAAAACTTGAGTTTATTTATTTTTCAAAAGAATAGAAGGGCCCTTAGTAGTCTTGTCTCCATTTCTCTGTGACATACCCCTTTCCAGTCAATTATTCAAAGGCTTGCGATGGGTGGTAGGTGGATCTGCCACTGGGGTAGTGGTAATGGAATGACCTCAAGAGCTATTTTGGATCCAGATGAACTAAAGTTCAGTTTCTTTAGTTCACATGAAGCTGAACCTCTTACTTCTAAGAAAAAGAACCTGAAAGTTGAGCCTTCTCATTTATTCATCCCTTCTGCCCATCTCCCCACCTTGCCCTAAAAAATGGTAAGCTTGAGGGTGGTGATGGTGCTAGCCTTTTTGTGAGTCTGTGGTGGTAGTGTGCCATGGAGTCAGTTCTGACTCTGCACAGGGTTCCTGAGGCTGTAAATCATTACAGGAGCAGAAAGACTCATCTGTCTCCTGCAGAACAGCTTGTAGTTTCAAACTGCTGACCTTGAGGTTAGCTGCCCAACTTGTAACCACTATGCTACCAGAGCTCCTTTAAATACTCAGAAACAAGTCAACCAACCAAATTATTATTGTTGTTGTTGTTGTTAGGTGCCACTGAGTCGGTACCAACTCATAGCGACCCTATGCACAGCAGAACGAAACACTGCCCGGTCCTGGGCCAACCTCACTATTGTTGCCACACTTGAGCCCATTGATGCTGCCACTTTGCCACTCTGTCTCACTGGGGGTCTTCCTCTTTTTCTCTGACCCTCCACCTTACCAAACATGATATCATTCTCCAGTGACTGGTCCCTCCTGACAATATGTCTGAAGTATGAGAGACCAAGTTTGGCCATCCTGGCCTCCAAAGAGCACTCTGGCTGCACTTCTTCCAATATAAATTAGTACATCGTTTTTCTTTTTAAAGGAAAACCTGCCAGTTCTTAGTTGTTTACTTGGTTTGATAGGTATTAAACTCAAGAATTAATAAGGCATGACATATGACCTGATATATTTCACAACGTGTACCCAAGCAAATTGCAGGGAGATAAAGGTAATGAATTAGCTATTGTGAAATATCATATATGCCCTCAGATGACACTAGAGAGACATCTAGAATGGACTGGTAGTGAAAAATAAATGACTTCCAAGTAGTTTAGATGTTGGTTCTGTGGAGGAGGCGGCACTACAAAAGTTAGAACAATAGAAGTTCATTTTTCTAGGCATCTAAATATCAAAAGCATCCAAAAATGGTATTATTTTTTAAAGTTTTTTTTACCCAACTTTAAAATACCATGCCAGTGTCCTAATTGAAGGGCCGTTTGCTCTAAGGAACAGGATGTGTGGTAATGCTCTGATCCACCAGCTTCAAAAACCAAGTTAGTTCTTTGAAGCAGCACAATCCCTATGTAAGCTTGATCATGGTGGGCCCCTCCTCCCCCATTACCATCATGGTGGTCCTAATGTTAATGACAGACTGGATGGTTCTTGGTCACTGAAATGTTTTGGTAGGTACAAATTATTTAACACATGGACTTGCAATCATACATACATACATACATGTTACTTGCTAAAGAGCCATTGTAAAAATAGCATGGGAGTTACATGTGACCTCTTACTTCACAAGGAGAAAAGAGAATCAAACTCAACAGCAGCCCAATGCTGATTCTCAGGAAGGAGAGAAGTCAGACATCCCTCCACTCTCCACCCTTCCTACCAATTCTGATACCAGCCATTTCTCTCCCCACCTACCCCTTCCCTCTACCTCTGCTGCTGTCAGGTGGCACAACTCATTGCAATGTCCACACAGAACGCACAGATAATACTTACCATTATAGGGTTTATTAGGTAAGTTGTTGTTGTTGATAAGTGCCTTCGAGTCTGTTCCAACCCATAGCGACCCTGTATAAGATTTCCAAGGAGCAGCTGGTTGAACCCCAACCTTGAGGTTTAAACCAACCTTTCGATCCAGTGTATTACCCCACAGTGCCATACCAGGTTACAATTCAGAATCAGAAATGCTCTGGACACAGTTCTGTGTTCTCTGGTCAGGAGTACCTCTTCTCAGCCATGCCCATAGGCACGCTTCTCTCTAGTAGTAAGTCTCTCAGCCACTTGGTTCTTGGACCTCTGCTCTGCTTGGGCAATGTTACAAAGCTCTTTTAGTGCTGTTGATAAAGGCTTTAAAAGGGCATTTGACTCTGCTATCAGCTTCAGCCTAAAGGCTTTCAGCTCTAGCTTCATGGGTCAGCAAAACTAGCTCCAATGAATAAGTGCCTGAGGCACCCTACTCCATAAGCTAGCTCTCAGCTTTTCTTGCTCTGTGGGCCACGAAGTCCACTGCTCTGTTTCATGTACTCGATTCTGCTGCTGTCACTCCTCTGCCACTTCTTTGTTGTTACAGCTCTCTGTCTCCTGGATCAAGAAGGTTCAGCGCACAGGGACCTTGGGGTTCAATGGGCACAATCCACTCTTGGATCTTCATTTTTGATGGTAGGGAGGTTCCCATTTTTGCTTCTGAGATGGCTAATTTAAAACCCAACAAGATGGCAAAACTGAGGAATCCCCATGTTAGATTTCCATATGCCAATTTGCATGATCCCACCCAGTCATTAATGGGAGGTACAAAGACTGTGTCCAAAAGAGTCATATCAAGTAATTCACTGCACCACAACCATTTTCAATAATCCAGCTCTTTGGACTTAAGAGAACTAAATTTCAGATTTATATAAATGGAAAAACATTTCATGCCCATGGATTGGAGGATTTAACATTTGAAAAAGGCAGTACTGCTCAAAGCAAAGAATACAGATCTTGGCTTTGATATATGCATGAATGTCAATGTCAATTCTACCGAAAGCATACAAATCTTTGATTCTTTGATCCTGAAGATCAAAGAATACATGTAGCCTTCAGTATGGATTGCCATTCAGTGTAAAGAAAACAAAAATCCTCACAACTGGACTGATAAGCAATATCATGATAAGCTGAGAAAAGATTGAAATTGTCAAGGATTTCATTTTACTTGGATCCACGATCAATGTTCATGGAAGCAGCAGTCAAGAAGTCAAATGATGTATTGTATTGGGCAGATAGGCTGCAAAGGACTTCTTTCAAGTTTTAAAGAGCAAAGATGTTACTTTGAGGACTAAGACATGACCCAAGTCATGGTATTTTCAGTCACCTCATATGCATCTGTACATGGACCAAGAAGCAGTTGCTTGAACAGAACATGGGAACACTGAATGGTTTAAAATTAAGAAAGATGTGCAACAGGGTTGTATTCTTTCACCATACTTATTCAACCTGTATGCTGAACAAATAATCCGAGAAGCTGGGTAATATGAAGAAAAACGTGGCATCAGGATTGGAGGAAGACTCATTAACAACCTGTGATATGCAAATGATACAACTTTGCTTGCTGAAAGTGAAGAAGACTTAAAATATTTACTGATGAAGATCAAAGAGCACAGCCTTCCGTGTGGATTGTGTCTCAATGTAAAGAAAACAAAATTCCTCACCACTGGACCAATAAACAACATTCTTATCAATGGAGAAAAGATTGAAGTTGTCAAGGACTTCATTCTTCTTGGATCAACTATCAATACTCATGGAAGCAGCAATGAAGAAATCAAAGGATATATTGCATTAGGCAAATCTGCTGCACAAGACCTTTTTTAAGTGTTTAAGAGCAAAGATGTCAGCTTTGTGAGCCTGACCCCAGCCATGGTATTTTCAATAACCTCATATGCATGTGAAAGCTGGACAGTGAGTAAGTAAGACCGTAGAAGAATTGATGCTTTTGAGTTACGGTGTTGGAGGAGAATATTGAAAATGCCATGGGCTGCCAAGAGAAACAATAGATCTATTTTGGAAGAAGTGCAGCCAGAGTGCTCATTGGTGGCCAAGACGGCCAAACTTCGTCTCTCAAACTTCAGACATGAACAATATCATGTTTGGTAGGGTGGAGGGTCAGAGAAAATGAGAAAGACCCTCAGTGAGATGGATTGGCCAACTGGCAGCATCAATGGGCTCAAGCATGGCAACAGTAGTGAGGTTGACCCAGGATCAGGCAGGATGTTGTGCATAAGGTTGCTATGAGTTGGTACTGACTCGATGGCACTTAACAACAACAACATGACTGGGAACCGACTCGATGGCACCTAACAAAAACTAACAAAGCAATCTAGATATAATGCAATCCTGATCCAATCCCTAAAAACATTCTCTAATGAAATGGAAAAAATAATCTCCTGCTTTATATGAAAAAGAACAAGGCCCTGAATAGCTAAAGCAAGATTAAAGAAGAGCAAAGTAAGAGACCTCACTCTTTTCAGTCACTAAACTTTTTATACCATTTCAGTTATCAGAACAGATACATAGACCAATGGAATAGAATTGATAACCCCGGAGTAAATCCATTCATCTATAGAAAGCTGTCTTCAGCATATGGTCAAAGTCCATTCAGTGGGGAAGAAACAGTCTAACATACCTCACACCATGGATAAAAAATGAACTCAAGATGGGTCAAAGACCCAAATGTTATAGTTAAAACTATAAAGTTTCTGGAAGATAATATAGGAACAAAACTAGGGTACCTACTCTTTGACATAGTTTATCAAGTTACAACTACAAATTCACAAAACAACTAAAAATAATAATTTAGATAACTGGAACCTCCTAAAAATTAAATACTTATCAAAAGATTTTACCAGAAAGTAAAAAGAGAACCTACAGACTGGGAAACAGTTTTTGGCAATAGCATATCTGACAAAGGTCTAATCTCAGAAGTATGTAGAAAATGTCAACAACAAAAAGACAAACAGTCTAATCAAAAAATGGACAAAGGACATGAACAGACACTTCACCAACGAGGACATTCAGGTGGCCAACAAATACATGAAAAGATGCTCTTGATCATCAGCCATCATGAGATACCATCTCACCTCAGCATTAATAGAAAAGTTCAAGAAAACAAAAATCAGCCAATGCTGGTGAGGTTGTGAGGCTATGGGATCTCTTGTATACTGCTGGAAGGATTGTAAAATGGTATGGCCATTATGGAAAATGGCATGGTGCTTCATTAAAAAGCTAGAAATGCCTGACAATCCAGTAATCCCCCTCCTAGGTATGTATCCAGGAGTCTTGGTGTGGCGCTGTGGATTAATAAACTGGACGGCAAGGTCGCCTTGAACCACAAGGTTGGTGGTTCAAGCTCACCAGCCACTCCACGGAAACCCTATACATGATCACTATTAGCTGGAACCGACTCGACAGCACTTATTAGCAACAACAATAACAGGTATATACCCAAGAGATTTTAGAACAATGACAAGAATAGACACATGCACACAAATGTTCATTGCAGTATTATTCACAATAACAAAAAGATGGAAACAACTTAAGTGCTCATTGCTCATCAACAAATGAATGGATAAACAAATTGGGGTACATGTATACTCAGATATGCATTCGTATCTCCCTATGTAACCAAACATAGGATTTTTAGTTATTACTATTGTTTCAAAATTGTATATTATAGCATTTACTGAAGTTGTCCCATTGTCTTGTGTACTTGTAAGAATCTTCGTTTATCTTGGTCAAGTTGTGCAGACTTTTCCATATGAGGGGGATTAAAAAA
>NW_006408847.1:2137623-2139216 GCF_000296735.1 Chrysochloris asiatica
AGTCCTCTGTGGCTGTGTCACTGACTCTGGGCCCAAGAGTCCCCAGGTTTTGCCACACTACCATGCACTTTTTGAAGTCCCCTCTTACAAATTCTTGAGGAGAATGGGAAAAAAATGTGAAACAAAATTTGAATTCCTAAAAATCCACCAGACCTATTTGACCAATAGAGATTAGACATACCCTGGTGACTCTTGCCTTAAGACAACCTTTGAACTTGGCACAGAAGCCATTCCTGGGGTCACCTTTCAGTCAGATAATAGATTGACATAAAAATAATAATAATAACAATATCACCTGAGAGTAACGTGGCCCTTTAACAACCAGTCAGCATTTACCTAAAAGCAAAAATAAGAAGGCAAGAAGAAGGAACCAGACTAGACAGAATGGGAAGTAATAAGAAAACTGGGAAATTGTAAAAATGGTAACTAATGTCATGGAACAACTTGCAAAAAAATTGTTAAATAGGAACCTAGTTTGCAGTGCAAACTTTCACCTCAAACACAATAAAGTATTTTTTTAATTCAATCACCATATTACTGCTTTAAATCCCCTTCATTGCAAAAATATCTTTGTGAAATAGTAACATCATTGCTGCATGAAAATAAGTGGCCTGTACCAGGTTTTCTTCTCATCCTCTCTCTTTCGTCTTCTCTTTATCTTCCTCTCCTCTCTTCCATAAGGAACCCTGGTAGCATAGTGAGTTACTAGTTGGGCTGCTAACTACAAGGTCAGCAGTTCGAATCTGCCCCACAGAAGAAAGATTATGCTTTCTGCCCCCATGAAGATATGCAGCCTTGGAAACTCTATACAGGGTTGTGTGAGTTGGAATGGACTCCAGGGCATACAATCAGCCACCTCTCTTCTATAAATGTTGATGTTGTTAAGTGCTGTTGAGTCAGTTCCAACATACAACAACCTGGTATAGGTTTTCGAGGAGTGGCTGATGAGTTTGAACAGTTGACTGTATGGTTCAAACTGATCTTATAGTCCAGTGCTGATCCTGCAGTACCACACCAGGACTTCTACAAATCACACTTCACTTTTATTTAAATCATGTCTCCCTTGTTCATCTTAATCTTAATTAGAAACAAAATTTTGATGCTGCATAAAATATCAGTGCCTGACAGTGTATGTTAACTTGCTGCAGATGTAAACGACCCTATGTGAAAGCTGACTCTTATACCCACAATTCCTTATTTGGCTTAAACCCAAAAGATTATTCTGCCACAAGAGTACATAAGGATCGTTAGGCTATTTTTAGAAAATGTTTTCCTGTAATAAAGCTGCAAATACTTACAGCCAACCAATAAAAATGAGACACACACATCTTATTTGGTAATGTTTTTCTTTCCAATACTAGTTTTAGATTCCTAACATGAAGGAAGAGGTTTTAAATCATAGTTTGAACAGAACTACATATCTGCATAAACAGCATTTTATCTCTTCTTTTTTAAAAAAGGACATCAAATGCCATTTAGTAATAATTAGTCTACCTGTCTCTTGTGATACAATAGTGAATAATTGTTATCAGGACTGATTGTGAGGGTGGGAAATGTAAAGGTGGACGTTTTATAGCAAGGAGGGGAGTGATT
>NW_006408847.1:2140037-2151022 GCF_000296735.1 Chrysochloris asiatica
CAGTCCAGTGGTGATCCTACAGCACCACACCAGGATTCCTGTGTAACTCTTAAGTAGATAAAATTCCAAATAATCTTTTTAACTCTGTTTTCCTAACAAGTAATCTTTTTACATATATAACGCAAAGGTTATCGTTCACTGAGGTCCAATTATAATGTATCTTTAAAGGTGTTTCTCATGTGAACCTGGTCAGTGAAACTATGTCTTCTAGAGGAGTACTAGTCACTCAGCCCCAAGTGATGTCCAGGCAGGCTGGACACTCATTCTTCATCAAGCATCTATTGAAAGCCGTATGCTAACATTACGCCTATCAGTGGGATAGCTGGTGTATGCTGTCCCCAAGGAGTTTACAGTACGTTGGGGTGTCAGTACTAACTAAGCAAACAAGCAAATCATTAGGCAATTACAACTTGGGAGAATTGTTAGGAAGGATTCTTGCAGGATGCAGTGGTCAATAATAAAGGGAGAATACCACTTGGAATAAGAGGGCCAAGGGAGGCCTCGGTGAGGAAGTGCCACTTGAGTGGAGAATATGGCTTGCAAAAGTAGGGGGTGGGAGGCAGGCATCTCTTACAAGGAGAGGAACCTCAACCATGAAGTGCCCTTAAGGGAACTCACCCCTTCCCTCATGAAGACCCATTAATTTTGCCGGTAAGTAACTAAAGCCTATGGACCATAGTGGCACAATCTTGTTGTGTATGTGGTCACCACGAGTAAGACAGCTGACTTCGTGTGATGGCAGCTAACAACAAGGAAAGACAGCCTCCTTTTCTGGACTTTCAAAACAAAAACAAACCTAACTAATTGCTGTGAACTCAATTCAGATTCGTAGCAACCTATAGACAGAATAGGGTTTCCAAAGCTGTAACATCCACAGAAGCTGACTGTCACATCTTTTTCCCACAGCGCTGATGAACTAACATACTTTTGGTTAGTAACCCAGCACTTGACCATTCTGCCACCAGGGATCCCATTTCTAGACTTGTTAAGTGTCTGGAGTCAATTTCAACTCATAGCGACCCTGTCTAGGGTTTTTGAGAAGTGGCTGGTGGGTTTGAACTGCCACCTTGAAGTAAGCAGTCCAGTGCTTATCCTACAGCGCCAGGACTTAAGATCTCAGAATTTGAACAATGGGTTTGCCAGATCCTTGAAACTAGGGCAAGGGAGTACTTGAAGGTAAGAGAAGGTAAAGACAGTGTCCAGAAATGTAGGAGGGAAAAGCAAAAGTGAAGGGTCAAAGATCCCAGAAATGTGCTAGAAAAATTTCCCACCATTGAAGTTGAATAGGACTATACTTACAAATATATATATATATATATATATATGTTTGACAGAGGATCTTTTTACTTATGTATTTATATGTACTGCAAATAGATCCATGAATAGAGTAGAACATGTTGTTAAGTGGCTTCTGACTCATAGCCACCCTGTATAGGGTTTCCGAGGAGCAACTGGTAAACTTGAACCGCTGACCTTGACGTTCAAACCAACTTTGTAGTCCAGTTTGTTAATCTGCAGCACCACATAGGACTCCATAGTGAAACATACAGATAGCAAAATTATGAAAACTTCTTAGCCACAACCAAGCCCCCTAAGGGACTAAGTCACTGCACCTGGGGACTCAGGACCATGGTCTCGGGGGACACCAAGGTCAGTCGGTATAACATAGTTCACAAAGACATTGTTCTACATTCTACTTTTCTAAGTAAATACTGAGGTCTTAAGATTGTGAGTGGCCATCTGAGATGCAAATACTGGTCTCTCCCAATCTGGAGCAAAGAAGAATGAAGAAAATCAAAGATGAATGGAAAGAGTTCAAAGAACTAATGGACCACTTGAACCCCAGACTCCATGACCCTGAGACCAGAATAACTAGATGGTGCCCAGTTTTCACTACCAACTGCTCTTCCTTCAGGGATCACAGTAGGAGGTCCTGGATACAGGAGAAAAATGTAGAACAAAACTCAAATCAGAAAAAGGAGCAGGTTTACTGGCCTGACAGAGACTGGTGAAACCTTGAGACTATGACCCTTAGTTACCCTTCAAGAACTGAACTCAAACATGGAGGGGATTATAATCATTCAGATGAAACAAAGTATATGATTCGTTGAATGTAAAACTGATGATCTGCCCTGTAAACCTTCACTCAAATCACAATAAAAACTTAAAAAAACAACAACTCCACATTGCCCTTCAATTGGGAGGCAGATATGGAAGATTCTGGCTTCTTGTTTCCCTGGATATTGATACAAAATAAATGTTTTGCTCTTTTGTCTGAAAACAAAAGAACTGAACTCAACACCATGACACAGTTTTCAGCCCAAACCCAAAAAGGTCTATAAGGTGAACAACATCATCAGGGAGGTACGTACTCCTTAGAACAACCAACTATATGACATCACAAGGGCAGCATGGGCCCAGGGGAAAAACTCAGAAGTCAGGAAAGGATAAGGAAAGAAGGAAGAATGGAAAAGATAAACACAGGGAGAAGCAGGTTGGGAGTTAATTACATTGTGAGGATTGCAATCAGTATCATGAAACAAAAGGTGCATGAATTGTGGAATCCCAAACCAGTTTGCACTATAAACATTTACCTAAATCACAATTTAAAAAAAAAATTTTTTTAAGTCCCCACCATTAGAATAAATAGAAATAACCCTATTTTAATAATGAATAGACTTTATAAAGTAACTTGGTATGGCTCTGTAAAATAAGCACTGGATTGCTAACCTGAAAGGTCAACAGTTCAAAGTCACCAGCTGCTCCTCAGAAATTCTATACAGGGTCACTATGAGTAGGAACTGGCTCAAAGGCATTTAATAACAATAGCAACAAGGTTTATGATCGAATTTAAATTTAAACTGAGTTTTTCTAATTCTGAGTGAGAACAAGTATGTTAATAGCGTCTACCCTTCCCCCCACCCCCACCCCCAGCTGTCCAAACCTACTCAGCTCATGCATAAGACTTTTTTTTTTTAAATATTTTGTGTTAGGTGAAAGTTTGCACAGCAAATTAGTGCTAATAGCTTTTTAAAAATAGAATGGAAATTCCACTGAGGCCCAACAGAGAATTGACGGGGAGGGCCAAGCACCCTAACACACTGTTCATTTGATGTTTAAAAGATGAGTTTTCTGAGTAAATCCGGGTGCTTTGTTCACTACCCAGTTCACAAATTTGACTGGGTTAAAAGTCTTCCTGTCAGTCTGTGCAACTGTTAATGATAATTGAATCTCCACTTTTTTTATTTTAGTGTTAAATTTTGTTTTCCAAGGTCACATCACCCCAAGGATATGCAGCGTCTCACCTATTGAAAGTTAATATTTAGACTGGCTCTGTTACGTCTTGAACTTGAGACACTGGGTTGTAGCTTTTCTCTTTTTTCTATTCTCAGGAGAATTCTGCCTTCACTGTGAATCCCCTGTAACAGGATGTTGTAGTTTATTTTTACCCTTCCGTTTGTGAAGAGGATGGTTGAATTGTTAGAACTATAACCTTATAGGACTATAATCCTTTGTGCTTGGTTCCTGTTTCTCTGTTAGTTGGGGAACTCCTGCTGTCTGATTGGGATATTTGTATATTCATAAACTCATAATCACTAACTAGCTAACCAGCTGTGGCATAGAGCTCTTTGTATTCTTCCACATAACTTTCTATTCTCACTTAGCGAGACCTTTGCTTGTTATCTTTCTAGTTGTTTCTGTTGTGAAATAGTCTCCACAGAATTAACGTATTCAGAATGGAATCCGGCCAACCTGCAAAGATCTCCTCAGGTCTCCCTCTGGAGAGGGCAATGGGCCCAAGTGGAGAGAGGCATGCACCCCAAGTCAGGCCTGAGTTTCTATCTCTGGTTTTGGCACTGCTAGTATTATGGTGGAGTCCCCGCGTGGTGCAAATAGTTCATGCGCTTGACAGTTAACTGAAAGTTTGGAGTTTCAAGTTCATCCAGAAGCACCTTCTGAGGTGAAAGCCTGGTGATCTGCTTCTGGAAAAATCTACCATTGAAAACTCTATGGAGCAGAGTTACTCTCCAACACACCTGGAGTCACTGTGAGTCAGAGTCAACTTGCTGGCCACTCATTTTGATTTTTAGTTGTGTTAAGGAGGGGATCACATCATTTCCCAGAACTTCTATATCTTTGTCTATACAATGTTGATCAGTCTAGATAGACCCAAAGAGCTCCAGATGTTCTGAAGAGACTTAAAGGTCTAGTAAGAGTGAAGCATGAGCATTTTGGCAAGACCCCAGGCCCAGTTCTTTGGGCAAAGTATTTTGTGTCTTTAAACTATGGCATTATATTTTCTCTAAGATTTCTTCTAGCTTTTAATTTTTTAAAACACTGCTTCTTCTGATTCTATGAAAGGGTAAGACTTGTCTATTAGGGGCCAGGCCTGGGGCTGGGGTGGAGCCTCTTCTCTCAGCATTACACAGTGAACCGAAGCCCTCCACAGGACAGAAGGTGATGGCATTTATAACAAAAGCTCTTGGTCCAGGTCTGAGACTGAAGATGCTGATGACAGAGGAGTGTCTCGTCCATTTAGAGAGAACCAATACTATGTCATATGGGCAGGTAGAGACAAAAGAAAATGCCAGGTAACTGACATGTGCAGGGAGGAACATTGGAATAGTTGGGCATATCCTTGCTAGCTCCCACATTTTCCATTTCTTCCTTTCTTAAGAAGCCTGAGGTAATCGGTAGTCACTTATTTTCTTTCATCGCCAGGTACAGTTAAAACCAAGAGGCAATTCTGTAGGGAGCCTGTGGGTTATCTGTGACTCAGACTGTTAAAGGTGGAGATGCTTGTGTCTGTGCCACTTTTTCCCCAGAGAAGAGTCCCTACCATACCAGAGGGCATGACAAGGGCATCTGACCATGAAGGCCGCTCCACACTGCAATCTGGCTGGGCTATCAGATTCATTTTCTAGTAATAATAGCTGAACGCAGATTACGTACGAGTAATTTTTTTTTTAAGGAGGTACATGAGTATGTTTGATTTTTGAAATAGCTTTACAAGACAACCTTTGTATTCAAGAGAAACAAATCGAAGTATTAATTGTGTTGTATCTGGAATATGTAGACATTGTTATATCATTAGAGAAATAATTTCTGGTCTCCAAGGAATTTGATATGAACTAGAGACTCAAAATCTTTTTAGATTGTAGTAGAAAGTAAAGCACAATATGAGGAGGTTTCAGAAAATTTGTAGGAAAATTCTATTTTTTTAAAAATTGTTTTTCCTCAAATTTGTTGAAGCCCCCCCTTGTATATTATTTTCTGCCCATAGATTCTTAACAGAATAGGAAAAGAAGACAAGGCAAGAAAGGAATTAGGAATTGCATGGCATTACTTGAGGTACCTGTTTCATTACTGATTCATTTGCAATGTGATTTCCATGTTGGTGGGACTATTTTCCTCCTTCATTTTCCCCTGCTCTCTTCAACCACTGTGTATTCTAGGGGGCTTGTAACCCTCTGTGATGTTTCTTACAGCTGGATTTCTCTGTGCATAGTTCTAAGACAAAAAATCCACACACAGCCAATTTATTTGCACCTGTCTGGAGCAGCTTGCCTTCTTTGCTGCCAAACAGGCTGATACTGAATCTAAGAAACTGCTTTCTTTTGCATTTCTTGTGTATAAATGCATTGGAGGTATTGTTTACTTAATTACTTCTACTGGTGCACAAGTTAACCACTGGTATGGTTTTTCTTTAATGACGTTTTTGCTGCCCTTGGGTTGGCTTAAAGAGCCAACACTGCTAACAACTAAGTCAGCAGTTCAAACCCATCAGTCCCTCTGTGGGAGAAAGACAAGACTGCTTGCTCCTATAAAGTAGACAGTCTCAGAAACCCTAAGGAGTGTTCCCTAAAGGGTTGCTATGAATTAGAATCAACTCATTGGCAGTGGGGTGAGTTTTTGATTGTCAGGTTGGCTTGTAACCTAGTTAGTTAGTCCTGTTGTGTCTTAATGTCCAGTGTCCAGACACTGAATTAGGGTATTATGGATTAACCAACTGAGTTTTCCTTTGACGTAAAATCTATGAAAGGAGGTACCAGCCACTTCATTAGGTTTGAGCAGGGAATGGTAAACTTTGACCCATGAGCTTATTTTGGTATATTGCACCTGTATGTTAAGCATGGTTTTTACATTTCTTTTTTAAATGTTTCAGAGAAAAAAATCAAAAGAAGAAGTAATATTCTGTGACATGTGAAAATTAGATAAAATTTCAATTTTGGTAGCTATAAGTAAAGCGAAGGGGCTCTGGTAGCATAGTGGTTACGAATTGGGCTGCTAACCTCAGGGACAGCAGTTCGAAACTACCAGCAGTTCCGTGGGAAAAAGATGAGGCTTTCTGCTCCCGTGATGATTTACAGCCTCTGAAACCCTGTACAGGGTCGCTATGCGTCGGAATCAACTCCATGGCACATAACTACCACGACCACATAAATAAAGTTTTATTAACACAGCTACACTCATTCACTTACGTTTTGTGTGTGGTTGCTCTCACATTACATTGGTAGAATGGAGTAGTTGGACCAGTTACTACAAGGAGGCTTCAAGAGTTCAGGGAGAAATTCCATTATGTTTTAATTCCATTTTACCATGAACTTTTTGAAAATGCCTTGTATATGGCACAGAGAACAAACATATTTATATCTGACCCTTTACAGCAAGTGTACTGTCTCCTAGACTCGAATAGTTAAAGTAACAACAGTAGTTGGCATCTTTTGAGCTCTTCCTGTGTGCCAACACTGTGCTAACCATCTTTGAGGCACTGTCTTATTTAAGTCTCATCACAAACAACCCTGTCAAAGGAAAAATCTGTTGGTTAATCCATAATACCCTAATTTAAAACAACCAGGAATAAAGGACTGGCAATCTATTTCTGAAAAATCAGCGAATGAAAACCCTGTGGATTTACAACTCATCATGGAGCTGGTGTAGTACTAGGCAGCATTTCATTCCTTTATGCATGGGGTCAATGTGAGATGGGGGCTGACTTGATGGCAGATAACAGCAACAACAATGTATTATTTGTTTACATAAAAAAAAAAAAAATGTTTATTGAGTCTTTGCATGAGTGTGACCAAAGTGAATTATTACTTATCCTTAAAGGAACTTATAAATTCTAGTGGTAGTAATAATAGTTATTATTAATACTATCAACACCCATGGAAGCAGCAGTCAAGAAATCAAATGACCTATTGCATTAGGCAAATATGCTGCACAAGACCTTTTTAAGTGTGGAAGAGCAAAAATGTCAATTTGAGGACTGAAGTGTGCCTGGCCCAAGCCATGGTATTTTTCAGTAGCTTTATATGCATGTGAAAGTTGGACAGTAAATAAAGTAGACTGATGCATTTGAGTTGTGGTATTGGAGAAGAATATTTTAATATTCCACAGTACCATGGACTGCCAAAAGAACAAACAGATCTGTGTTGGAAGAAGTACAGCCAGAATGTTCCTTGGAAGCCAGGATGGCCAGGCTTTGTCTCTCATACTTTAGACATTTTATCAGGAGGGCCCAGTCCCTGGTATGTTTGGTAAAGCCCAGTCATGCTTGGTAAATGGAGGGACAGCAAAAAAGAGGGAACCCCCCAGTGAGATGATTTGGCACAGTGGCAGCAACAATGGGCTCAAGGGTAGCAGTAATTGTGAGGATGGAGCAGGACCAGGTGATGTTTCTTTCTGTTGTACATAGGATTGCTGTGGGTTGGGACCAACTCGATGGCACCTAACCAACAACATTATTGACTGCTTAGTATGTATCGGCCAATGTGCTAGGTACTGTCCAAAGACTAAACCATTGGGTTGACACAACTTTATGAAGTAACTATTCTTATTATCCCCATTACTGAGATGAGAAAATGGAGGCACAGAGAGGTTGCATTACTTACCCAAAGCCATACAACTCATGAGAGATTGGGCCAAGATTCAAATCCCTCCCTAGGTCCATACTTTCTACTATTGCACCGCACTGTTGTTGAGTATAATAGCTTGAGTCTCGCCATACATTAGGCACAGTACTCAGACACTACATACACACCGTTCCATTTAATCCTCACAACAACTTTATGAGGTTGGCATTTTACAAATGAGCTAAGAAAGGCAGTTGGCAATCTGATGATAGATCAAAATCAGATCTGTCTCCTGAGCCTGTGCCTTAATTGAAACTTCATTTTGATGACATTCATAGTATAATTCTAATATCAGGATGAAAGTAATTAATGTAGCATGGTGCCATGTATGCTCCTTAAGAAAATGTAGTCTCTGATGATAAGAATGGTGGGTAACCTTCTCTGCTAAGGTGCCCCAGACCTCTACTTTAGTTTCATCCTCCAGATGAGAGCACAGCGCTCTGGGAGTTCTTAGGAAACTCAGGCATGTGGACCAGAGAAAAGTCCATAGCAGCTGGGGTCACATTAGCTCAGTTACAGTGAAGAGCTACAAAGCAGGAGGGCTGTAGTTCCAGGAAATAGGAATGGGCCCCAGTTGGAAGTACTCACATTGCTGGAAGACGTTGCTAGAAGGGTCAGACATTGCTAGAAGGGTAATCTTGGTAAAAACGAAACAAAAAATGTTGCCAACTAAGTTAACTTCCCACTCACGGTGACCCCAGGTATGTCAGAATAGAACTGTACTCTATAGGATTTTTAGTGCACCGTAGGGTTTTCAAGGACTTTTTTAAAAAAGAGATGGCCAGGCTTTTCTTTCAAGCACTTGTGAGTGGACTTGTCTTTTGTTTCGCAGCCAAGCCAGCTAACTGATTACACCACTCAGAAACTTTGAGGTTCTCATCGCTCACAACTTTTATTGCTGTTACCTGCAAGTTTGACCACTGTCTCCTCATACTCCACCCCAGCCACTACTGGAATCAGTAATTTTACTGAATGACCCCGTTTCCAGGTGAGAAATAAGATGAGAAAAGGAAACCTACACAGAGAAAAAGAGGTGAAAGGTCATGATATAAGGAACATCTTTGTAGAAGACCCTTTCCCTCCCTCCACCCCCCAAGAGGAGAAGAGTGCATGGGCTCCTTCGGGGAGACACCTGTTGCCATAGAAACTACAAACCCAAGAGCATCAGGAGGGGCTTGCACGTTCTTGCTACACCTGCCCTGGGACACCAAGTCCATCTGTGATTGCCCATACATGTAATTATTACCTTAGAACAGAGTTCTTGAAGCAGGATTATTTGGTCCATAGATAGGAACATTTCTGAGATTCTCTCTGAATCACTGGTTGGTTTAAAAATAATCTACTTGCCAGGAAGAGAGGAAGGAATGTGTAGAAGAGGAAGTAGGGTTTATCAAAGTATTAGCAGCACATGCCACATCAGGCCGGGTTCTTGCTCTTGATGCTTGTTAGGGCTTTAGTCTGCCCAGCTTAAGTCTTGCATGGGCTTTGGCAGGGCCAGTCACAAGGAAAAGCATAATTTGCTATATAGAATCCTTGACTCTTTAAGTTCTAACCCTAAAGTCAAAGACACGGCACTGATTAAGCAAGGTAAACCGCTGAGGCTAAGCAGGCACATGGCACTGCCCTCAATTTAACTGTCAAAATGAAAGCGTGTGCTTATGAGACTGTGTAAGAGAAAAACAACCCTGATGCTGCTGTACTTAAATGTGTACATAAAGCAATTAGGAACCCAGAGCCTGGCCTGGGAATCTGCCCTCCAAGTACACTCAGGACTGATAAAGTCAGCTGTGAATTCTAACAGCCAAGTGACACCAAAACAAAAGAGTGTTTTGTTGGCTTGCATTTGACTTCATTACTGTTGCTATAGTCAGCAAGAAGTAAAATAAGGAAGGGGTAGACTTGTTACTGAGGTTCCTGGGTTTGTTCGCACTTGACTGCTAACCTAAAAGGTTGGCAGTTCAAACCCACCCAATGATTCCATAGAAGAAAGATCTCGTAATTTGCTTCTGTAAAGATTCCAGCCAAGAAAACTCGATGGAGCCCAGTTCTATTTTGTAACATGTGGGATGTCCATGCGTCAGAATTGACTAGATGGCAGTGGCTTTGGTTTGGATTTTTTAGACAACTCTGCTGGGGTGTTTGATATAATATAGCAGATGGCTGAGACAAGTTTTGCTTCAGTCTTCCCTGTAAAGGACAATCTTCAGGCTTCTTAGAAGGGGCTAGTGAGAAGGAACATTCAAACTGGATATCATTCATGAAACACAAGAAAGTTTTAATTTAATGATTTTTTTAGCATTAACAGGGAATGTCTGGGTGGTACAAACAGTTAGCAGACTTGGTTTCTAACCAAAAGTTTGGAGGTTTGAGTTCACTCAGAGATGCCCACTAATAAGTTCTGATGATCTACTTCCAAAAAATCACTAGCTGGAAATGCTGTAATGCATCCTCCTATTGTGACACACATGCAGTTGCCCTGAGTTAGACAACAAGAACTGGTCAAAAGTATTATCAGAGGATTCAAAGCAGGAAACGCAACATGGTCTTCAGATATCTCATCAGGAGGTCCAGCAGCTTCCTTTGCCCTCTGTACCTCCTGAGATATGTACCAGGCCAAGAGCCAAGGTTTGAGAAGGTCACTTTGACCCACAGAAGTCAGAGCCCCTTTCCCATCAATCTTTTTGTATATGTGTGCATTGTTTTTCAAACATGTAGAAGGCAACATTTGCCACTCAACATTTTTCATGTGTACAAATTAATAAATTACACTCATCATGTGATGCAACCATGACCCACAATTGTTGCCAAATTTTCCAACACCATAAACTCAATGGCTCCCCCAAATGACTCCCCTTTCCTCTATCCCACCCCTGAGGCCTTATACATCTGGTTTCTCTTACATTTGCCGAGTGCAGCTATATCTCCCATTTGTTTTGCCATTCTAGTTATGTAGCCAGCTCACAACTCTACTCATCTACACCACAGTTGAGGCAGGCATATTCCGATTCACAAATAAACAGTACTTTGGAAACTTAGACATTGGCTGCCCAAAATAGGGGGGGGGGGGGG
>NW_006408847.1:2156170-2161361 GCF_000296735.1 Chrysochloris asiatica
CTATGAGTTGGTTCCGACTCGATGGCACCTGACAACAACAAGTCAGTTCTGACTCATAACGACCCTGTATAAGGTTTCCGAGGAGTGGCTGGTGGTGATTTTGATTATTTATCCTACAGTGCAACATCAAAACCCCTAGGTAAACTGTCGTTGTTAAGCGCCGGCAAGTTAGTTCCGACTCATAACTATCCCTGTATAGAGTTTCCGAGGAGCAGCTGGTGAATTTGAACCACCGACCTTGTGGTTCAAACTGACCTTGCAGTCTAGTGCATTATCCCACAGCACCAAGCCAGAGCTCCACGGGACCCCTGAGTAAACCATACAAATATAAAAGGCTGCATATTGAGCATGGCACAAAATACACGGATAGTAAATTTTGGACCACAGTCTCCTAGGAGCCTGCCAAACCCAGTTTAGTTTGTTAACATATGCCCTGTTCTTATGCATATGCACTGCCCGTTTACTTCCCAGAGTGTTCATGGTCTTCACACTGGCTGATGACAGTTAGGTCTAATGCCTGTTCCATTGGAGGGAAACAGTGATGAGCAGGACAGCTCCAAGAAGTCAGTAAGGTCTGCAACGGCATTAATCCCAAGGATCTTTGCTTCTTCAGTGTTCTTTCAGTACCACAGTCTGGCCACTTGAGCCCTACATATAGGCACACTCCAATTTAGAAAGAGGCTGAGGCTTTATATACCAGTGGCCATGACCACCATCACACCTACCTGTTGCCAGAGGGCACTGAGGAAAAGATGGTGCAGCTTGCAAATGCATTCTTTGCTAATCCAAGCTGCAACACAGCTGTGTTCATTTGCCAATAAACCAAATCCAATCTGTTGCTGTGGAATCAGTTCTAACTCATGGAAATGCCATGTGTTTCAGAATAGAATTGCTCCATAAGATTTTCTTTCCTTCATTTGAAAAATCATCTAAAGAGGAATTCGCAGGTGGAAGAAACTCTCTCTTATCTCATACATGCTTATTTAAAACCTGCTCCAATCACTGATGCAATCCTTGGACAAAGGCCAAGTATAAGACTGATTATGAGCCAGTTTCTTTCTTTCCCTTTTTTTTTTAATTTAAATTTTTCATTGTGATTTGGTTGGAAGTTTATAGAGCAAACTGCTTTTCCATTCAACAATTCCTGTTTTGTTTCATAACATTGGTTGCAATCTCCACAATGTAACTGGACTCTTCCCGCTTCCTCCCTGTGTTTACCATTTCCATTCATCCTTCTTTCTTTCCTATCCCTTCCTGCCTTTTGGGAGTCTTGATGTGGTGCTGTAGGATAAAATACTGGACTGCAAGGTCAGTTTGAATAACAAGGTCGACAGTTCAAACTCACCAGTCGCTCCTTGGAAACTCTGTAAGGGTCACTTTGAGTCAGAACTGACTTGACTGCATTTAACCACCACCACCACCTGCCTTCTGAGTTATATACTTGGGCAAACTCCATAGAATTGTCCTGATTATAATCTCTATAGGAACAATTCACTAGGCCTTTCTTCTGCTGATGGGTTTGAACTGCCAACCTTTAGTCATTCAAAAACCACTTGGAGCACCTAGGGACATACATTAAATTGAAGCAGCATTTTCCTGTAGTAAACAATATCATGTATGTTTGTGAGGTTCTCACATAAGCCCTCCAAATTCATGTAACCCCTGGTTATTAAATCTTCACCATGGCCATATTTGGAGTCCAACTGGCCTCTGTAATACCGTTTCCACAGAAAAAAGTATTCCCAATTACAGATAAAAGATCAGAAATGCATTGGATCCCCACTTACTTTACGGTCACCCCACTCTTCATCCCCTCCAAAGTACTACCATACTCAATGCTAGTGAGCGGACTGTTCCGTCCAAGCCTTTGCGTGAGTTGTGCTGCAAATTAGAAATGATCCCCACTTCTCAGTGCCTGCAATATCCCTCCAGTGTGCTCTTAGAGCATCCAGTTCTTCTTGCTGTCAAAGCATCCACATTCTATGTGACAACTGCCTGTTTACTAATCTGTCTCCAGCACTAGATTGCTACCTTCTTGAGACCTGAGAAACTTGTCTCTTTTTCTGTATCCCCAGTACCTACTCTGTGCCTGGCACCTACTGGACAGTCACTAGATGTTTGTTGGAATGGCTGCATTGAAGTGAGTCTTTTCAGACTACAAACCCAGCTGCAAGAGCAAGGGTCTCCTCCATTTCCCTGCCATCTTTGAAGTGCCAAGAATTTGGGTTGAGTCAGGGAAAGGTGGAGGAGAGTGGACAGAAGATAGGATGTACTTTACTCTGATTTGCCTTTGGGGTGAACTCAGCAGCATAACTGAGAAGAGGGGTGTCCTATGTGATAGTCGATGTGAAGAGAAATTAAACTGTAAATTTAATTTCTGTAAACTATAGAGTTGATGAGCCCTAGGGGCATAGTGATTAAATGTTCAACTGCAAACTTGAAAGGTCAGCAGTTGGAATCCACTAGCTACTCCTTGAGAGAAAAGACCCGGCTGTCTGTTCCTGTAAGGAATTCAGCCATGGAAACCCTATGTGGCAGTTTACTCTGTCTCCTGTGGTCACTGTGAATCAAAATCAACTCCACAGGACACAACACAAAGTGGAGTTAACCTGGATTTTCCAGGCTGCACACTACCTGGAATAACCAAAATTAGCATGTCTGTATATTTTTCTGGGAATCTCCAGGTTAATGCACTCTGTTGCTAACCAAAAGTTTGGAGGTGGGAGTCTGCCCAGAGTACCTCAGAAGAAAGGCCTGGTGCTATACTTCTGAAAAATCAGCCATAGAAAACCCTGTGGAGCACAGTTCAGGAAACCCTGACACATATGGAGTTGTCTTGAGTCAAAATGGATGGTAACTGGTGCCTTTTTTTGGAGTCTGTTGATGTCACCAGATTCTCTATGAACACCTACCCTCCATCCCCACCCCTACCCCCCAATGACTCAGCACAATGCCTGACCAAATGGAAAAATGTGATAAATATTCATGCAATCAAATATGCAGATGCATAGTCTCATTATTTAAATACAATCTATGCGTTAACACGTTTAAAGGAATAACCAAGGCATATCCTTCAGTTATATCCTTCCCTGCCTCTTTTGCAGTTTCTGAATGAATGTTCGTGAATTCCCTTCTGATCTGTAAGATTTTTTTATTCTAAAGTATTATTTGTAATGTGAATATCTAATCATTTTTATATGAGTACTTGCTGATATTTTCATTAAACTTTTTGTTAATAAGTTTAATGATTTGATAAGAAATCAAGCTATGTGCTTATGTGTACATTTATCAAGTTTATCAACTTTAAACTGAAAACTTTTGCATCATCAGAAATGTAACAGGGTCTTGATTGTCCTTTGAGTAATAAAAGGGGCTTCAAAAAGATCCTGGCAAAATGGAATCAGAAGGTAATGAGTTCCCCATGATGTTTCAGAACAATTTGTATTATTTGACTTTGAGGGATTGTATAGTTTCCTGATAAATTTCAAGAGCGGGGAAAGGTTGTAAAGGTTTGTTGAACTGGGCTGATTTTGCCTTAATTTATTATTACTATTATGACATTTGTGTTTCCAGTTATTTGAGACCTGTAAGAAAACATTTCGTTTTTTCTAACTAGCTCGCACACTCACATAAAGCACTTTTCTAAATTTGAACTTTTCATATTGAGGTGCCTATGCCTACCTAGCTTTCTTACTACAATCTATTCTTTTTGCATCCCTCTGTATCAGTACACTCTTACTGATTTTAATTCTCGCGGTACCTGCCCTGGCTGCGTTGCAGCGAGCGTATCCCGGTTGCCTCGCCCTCTGTTAGTCCTGCATTCACACTCTGGTGATAGACCTGGGCTGCCCAGCACCAGAGCGTAGAAACAGCTGACTGCTGACTCAGAGGGGAAAGCAAGCCACCCACGAATCTCTTTGCAGCTCTCTGCTGCATCCCTATCCCATCATCCTTTGCTTGGTTTGCTGCAGTCCTTTCAACAGACGCTGAGTGAGAAAAAGATGTCCTGTAAGATAAAGATTGATTGGTTTGAATACTGAAGGGGGTCTCCCACTTGTTAATGACCCAGAAACATTCCTGCCGACTTTCCTGAGCCTTCCTCTCATTTCCTCCATTTTTCTCTTCCTCTGTTCTGTGCATGAGCTGGCACATCACTCCATAGAGCAGAAGATATGCTGGGCTTCTGATGATGGCTGCACCGCATGGTAGGGAATTTTAACCAGTATCTTTTGCATGGTGCTTCCAAACTTGAGATGTTAGCAGAAATATGCATTGTTCTTTTGGATTCCCGCGGAGCTGCAGCGACGGGCTTGGGAGAATTTAATTCTGTCCTTTAATTCTGTTGATTAGTCTGTTTGTCTGCAGAAATGGGTAGGTCCTAACTGCTCGGATTGCTTAATGTTGTGCCAGGTGGATAACTGATTTCTCCTGCTCTCTCTTTTGGCTTTCTCGCCTTCTCTCTCTCTCTCTCTCTCTCGTGGTGATACAGCGTGCTCTGTAGCTATAAGATAGCAGTAGACTCACCCTTTGATTAAAACAAAGGTTCTAGATGAATAAGAATGGAGAAAAAGTCATACAAGATTTTTTTTTTAGTCAAGCTTTTGAAATCTGACTGGATTTCTAATTTTTTTTAAAAAAACTAGTAGTGATATTAATATGTGTCTAGGCTTGCTTTAAATAAAATAATTCAGGAGATGAAATGTTTCATTTCCAGGATTCCTGCCTTGCTACCTCAGGGTGGAGGAGGGCGTGCGATGCGACCCTCCCCCTCCCCTGTCGTCTAAGAGAACCCTGGGGTTGAGTGCCGAGACTCCCAGTTACCATTGGAAACCCATTCATTCATAATGCATGACTGGACCCTCTGAATTCTGAGTGTTATTGATGCCCGGCAAACAAATATGCAGTGGGTGATTTGGTTTCCTTCTGACAATTCTGTTTAGTTTTGGTTTTTGCCTGCCATGGAGTAGGATCAGATTTGGGTGGAGCTCAGTGATAACATTACACAGAAAAGGAGAGGGGAGGAAAAAAATCCCTGGGTTGGACCTTAGTTTGCTTGCTTCCTCAAACAGTGGGTATAATGATTGTATTTGAGAGCTTGTTCTGTAAATGTGCCCCACCCTATTTTTTCATTATTTTAGGAGCATTGGGCGGGTTGTTGTTGTTGTTGTTAAGTGCCATCGAGTCGGGTCCG
>NW_006408847.1:2161461-2163084 GCF_000296735.1 Chrysochloris asiatica
GAAAAGAAAGAGAAAAGTAAAGGAAAAAAACAAACCAACAGTACTTTAGGAACCGAGTTATTCTTAAGCAGATGTGCACCACTCCAAGCCTCATGGTAACTTTTTACCTATGGTAGATAAAAAGAATATAAGAGGGCTCAGTTGTTGTGGATAATTGAAATCTCCTAGCTTCAACAAATCATATTCCAGGTTTCCGAGAAACCATATAGCTAAAATTGCCAAATCATGGGCCCTGATTTTTATGTGCTCGTAGGAAAAGTTAAGTTAGGGCACCTAAAGATTGGAGACAGGGAAATACACTTTTCATTTGCAAAAAATGAAAAGATGAAGCTCAAAAATTATACACTAAGATACTCAATTCTGCAATGAATCATTAAGGTAATGTTTTCCACATACCTAAAAGACAACAGTGATCACCAGGTCTTGTCCTGGGTTCCATAAGAATAAATCATACCAGACCAAGTAAAATTCATTTTTAAAAAGATTAACTGGACATAAATTTCAGTAATTTGTTGACTATGAGGAAACAATACAAAACTACCAAAAATGGCTAAATGAATTCAGATGTCAATAATAAGAGAATAGAGCCTAGTACAAGAAAAGCAATGGCCTCATTCTACTCTGTCTTGTGCAGGCTCCACCTGGTTTATGTCTTCAGTCCTGGGAGCACCTTTTGAGAAGCACACAAGCAATATGGAGGAGAAACTGAGTACTGGACAGAGAGTTGGGAATGCTTGATCTG
This sequence comes from Chrysochloris asiatica, assembly GCF_000296735.1. Classification (NCBI taxonomy): domain Eukaryota; kingdom Metazoa; phylum Chordata; class Mammalia; order Afrosoricida; family Chrysochloridae; genus Chrysochloris; species Chrysochloris asiatica. The sequence continues at coordinate 2,162,204 of NW_006408847.1, forward strand.
GGTCACAATTACTGCAAACTTGGCCTTATGACCCAGTCAGATATAACTGTGACTTAGAGGCATGAGACTGTCACTGGGTGTGATGTTAAGAGGTTCTGTTCAGGTCTTGTTTATTATTATTATGTGTCCACTGGACCATAATTGTTTATGGAATTTATAATACTGAGTGGTAATTCCAAAGCCAAGACAATTTTGAGTTCTTGGGTTGGAAGTTGGGTCAGCTGGTGCCCTTGTTAATCTACTTATATCCACTTAACTCTAAAATGTTAAAAGCAACATAGACCTTCTATTTTCTTAAGGACATTTAAGGTCCTTTTTGCTTCATTCATCATGGTTTTTAGGCAGTCCTGTTTAGCAAAGACTGACTCTAACCCCTCAAAGAGGATTTGAATGAGTAAGGAGTAGTAAGGAGACCATAGAGAGAAAAATCTTGAGGTCCAAGCCTCAAGAGTCAACCAAAGTGCCTGCAGAGTCTTGACAGGCTGGAAGGAGCTTGATTCTGTCAGGCCACCCAGGAGCCTATGAAATCCACTATAGCAATCCCTCTCTTCCAGTTGCTCATGTCTTAATTAAAGGCTGTGGACATCACTGTTCGTTACAATCCACTCTCACAAGGCCATTGGGTAATCATTTTTGTAATGCTTTTTGAAAGGAAAACATAAGAAAAACTAAACAATGCTTGCATTAGGCAGATTTTATAGGCTCCTGATTTCAAGTTGTCCACTCATCTGTCAGTTTGTTGTACTGTGGTGGCTTGTGAGTTGCTGTGATTCTGAAAGCCGTGCCACCAGAATTTTAAATACCAGCAGGGTCACCCATGGTGGACACGTTTCAGATGAGCTTCCAGACGAAGACAGACTAGGAAGAAGGAGTGATGAACT
>NW_006408847.1:2169868-2190754 GCF_000296735.1 Chrysochloris asiatica
CATCTTTCTCCCGCGGAGCGGCTGGTAGTTTCGAACCGCTGACCTTAAGGTTTGCAGCCCGATTCGTAACCACTACGCTACCAGAGCTCCTTCATTGGGCGGGTAGGGGATCAGAAAGCAAGTTAGTATAAGGCTATTTATTTTTAACTAAAAATTGAATGTTGTTAAATGGCTTTCTGAACGAAAAGATAAAATGAGATTTTAGCCCTAAGATGACTTAAAGCAAAAATGTCCCTAGCTTTAAAGAACAGATCTAGATTCAGAGGCGACATTTATAAATTATTATTTATCAGTTGGTTTCTTTGGCTTAGGTAAGTTGCAGCAGGTCTTTTCCTCGTGAATAAATTGTTGGAGGTTTACAAAAAATTTAAAGAGAGACATATGCTTGCTCAGTTTCTTGAAAGGGTTTCTTAATAGGTATTAGGAGTCAGTTTTGCCTAGTGAGGACTTATTTTCTTGTGCCTTTCATTATTTTGGGGCAGATGCTCTGCTGAGTTCCTAGCCCACTGTAAAATGTTAAATAATGCACGCCCCTCGAGAGCACACAATGAGAAGTTTCCTGTGTGCTGTGGCATGAGACAAGAGTAGTGGCTCTTCCTGAACCTCTAAGTATTTCCAGTTTTATCCTCCTTGCAAATGATTTGCATTGGAAAGGCGGAGGAATGTAAAAATATTCGCTGATAGAATGTGCTGTTTTGAGAAAGACACATGCAGCAGATATAATTCACACATTATAAAAACAGAGAGTAAGGTCTATACTCGTTTATCACCACAGTTAGTTATATTCCTGAAATGATTTTGTCTTTTTAATTTAAAAGTGTAACAAGAACTTAGTGGGTTTCATTTGTGAAATAAAATAAAAACACTCTCTCTTTGTCTTACTAAGGAATAAAAATGCTCTTTATTTGGATATCCGTGTACAGTGATTTCCCTAAACTAATGACTTTCTTTTTCTAAATCCTTATTAACTAGAAAAGATCTGAAATATGTAGCAATTTTTAAAATAGTGAATGCAATTTTTAAGAGTCCTCTTGGCCTATTTTCATTATGGCTGATAAAACAAAGACAGTAGTCAAATAATGGCATTGATTATTCAAATTTCTAGAAGAAAAATAATTTCAAATAAAAAAAAATACTGTAACTATTTACTCTAATTTCTTTTTCTTTAAAGATAGATGTCTTGGTGTGCTATAGGAGAAGCATTGGAAGGTTGATGGTTCAAATCCACCAGCTGCTCCTTGTAAGCCTATATAGGGTCTTTATGAGACCAACTGGAGGCCACTTAACAATAACAATATGACTGCATTGCTTTTAACTGTGACAAAATGATAATTTGCTCACACCTATAATTGCTTCTCTCTTTTTTTTTTGATGCCGTGTGTGCCCCTTTATAAGGTTTTAGGAGCCATGATGGTACAGTAGTTAAGCGCTTGACTCCTGACCAAAAACGCCTCAGTTCAAGCCAACTAGCCACTGAGTGGTAGAAAGGTGTGGCCGTCTGCCTACATAAAGATCACAGCCTTAGAAACCCCGTGGAGCTATTTTGCTCAGCTCTAAGGGTCATTCTGAGTCAGAATGGGAGTTGACAGCAAGGAGGTGGTTATTTTTTTGTATAAAGGTTTTAGTGTCGGAGTAGAATTTATAGTGAGGTGCTTGTGCAGGTTCTCTGAATATAATTATTGTGTAGATTATCTGAATTTAACTGATCAACTTTCTTCCTAGAATTTGGAGGTTTAAATGAGGCCAGAAACAGAAAAAAAAAAACAAAAAAACCTGAGAGTAATTACTCAAATAGCATCATTTGAATAAACATGTATTATTGCTTTTTGTATGCTAGTCTTGCTGTTCCTTTCCACTTAACTGTCTCTGCCTTCATATTCTCCTCAATAGCTTCCATTCTTCCATTAAGTGCTTTTTACTATTTTTCTTTAAAAACTTAAGTAGACATTCATTCTAATCAAAAATAGATTTAAATATTGTGCTTCCTATTACCCCCCACACACACCCTCCAAAAATAGACTCCTAATGTGGCACTGTAGGATCAGCACTGGACTGCAAACCACAAAGTTGGCTGTTCAAACCCACCATCCGCTCCTCGGCAACCCTCAGGGTCACTAAGAGTTGGAACCAACTGGATAGTACTTAGCAACAGCAATGTATCAAAAGGAAATAAACAAGCAAACCCATGGCTGTCGAATCTGGAGACCCCATGTATCACAGAGCAGAACTGAGTTTCTTAGGGTTTTCTTAGCTGTAATCTTTATGGAAGCAGATCACAGGTCTTCCTGAAATCAGCTGAGTAGGTTTGAACTGCCACCTTTTCAATCAGTTGTTAGTGTCATTGAGTCAGTTCTGACAAATAGCTACCCTGAATTTTGTGTTTCGGTGAAGCAGATGGTGGCTAACAGTCCAGTGCTTATCCTACAGCACCATGCAAGAAGTGGCACCCAGAGATCCACTGTTTCCTATTTCCTATATGTTAAGTGCTGTTGAGTTGATTCATAGCGACCCTCTATAGGGTTTCTGAGGAGTGGCTGGTGGTTAGGTTTGAACTGACAACTTTACCGTTAGCAGTTCAGTGCTTATGATGGAAGACAGTGTCTCATGTAGTTATGACCTAGAATAGATTTCCTTTCCCACTTCTTGTCAGCCTCCCCTCAACCCCAGAGTTAGTACCCAGCCCTCTGCCTTGTTATGGTCACAGAGTATTCAGCATCTTTGTGAATTCCCCAAGGAAATCAAGTGGAGAGATTCAACAAGGTGATGAGTGAGGGGAGATGAGACCCCCACTCACTTTGTCTCAGTGTAAGATGAATGTCCATTAGCCTAACCACCAACACTGTGCATCACACAGACCCAGCCAGGCTCCTAGAATTTAGGATCTTTAACTGACTGTAAATGGTATATTAAAAAAACAGTGGCAAGTGGTTCTCTATACTGAGGAAAGAGGTGTAGGCGTAAATATCATAAATACTAGTTTACTAGTTGGGGGGGGTTGGCCTAAAAATCAACTTCCATATGGTAAAAACCAACATACCTAGTGAGGAGGTCACACAGCTGCCACTGGAAATCAGATGGAAAACTCTGGTGAGCCTGGGCACATTCTTTCCTGGAGGCAGAAGTTACAGAAGACCAGCTCCTGACTCTCTCCCTACACAAATACACACACACACACACACACACACACACACACACACACAGAGTCAGGAGAGATATGACATCTGGCCTTTAATTTACAAATTGGCCCATTTGGGATGGAAGCTTGCTTTAGCTGGAAATAGGTCACCCTGTTTTCATTTCACTGAAGATTGCCCTCTTTTCTTTCTTCTAGCTTAGTCCACAATAACAATGCAAATTCAATTGCAGGTAAATAATAACATGTTTAGAATTGTTGTAAATTAAAATACCTTGTTTTTCATCTGCGTAACCTGCACCTAACGCTCAAGCTACCATCTGTCCTGGCAGGTAAAATGCATTATATTGTGAGTTATTCAAAACTGGAAAGCAAACTCATTATCAGCTAATCAAGCCTTACTCATGATGACTTCCTTAAGAAACTCGAACTGCTCCATAAGCTTGCTTGGTTGTAATCTTTTCAGAAGCAGTTTGCTAGGACTGTCTTCCACTGAGCTAACTGGTGAGTTCAAACCGCCCAACTGTAAGATTAGCAGCCAGTTGCAAACCACTGTGCCTTCAGGCTTTACATTAATGTGAACTGTTGTTGTTAAGTGCCATCGAGTCGGTTCCGACCCATAGCGACCCTGTACAGGGTTTCCGAGGGTGTAAATCTTTACGGGAGTAGAAAGCCTCATCTTTCTCCCGCGGAGCGGCTGGTAGTTTCGAACAGCTGACCTTAAGGTTCGCAGCCCGATTCGTAACCACTACGCTACCAGAGCTCTGTTAAGGTTATCTATAAAGAACTCTGGGAGTCCTGATGTGGCGCTGTGGGTTAATGCACTGGACTGCAATGTCAGTTTGAGCCACAAGGTTGGTGGTTATACAGGGTGGCTATAGGTCACAATCTACTCGACAGCACTTAACACAATGTCGGATGGTTCTTGGCTGAAAGCAGAGAAAACCAGAAAGATGTTTACTTATACTTCATTAACTATGCAAAGGCTTTTGACCATGTGGATCATGACAAGCTATGCATAACATTTCGAAGCATGGTTATTTCAGAACACATAATTGTGCTCTTGAGGAACCTGTGCACAGACCAAGAGGCAGTCATTTGAACAAAGCAAGGGGATACTCAGTGATTTTAAATCATGAAAGGTGTGTGTCAGGGTTGTATCCTTTCACCATATTTATTCAATCTGTATGCTGAACAAATAATCTGAGAAGCTGGATTATATGAAGGTGAACATGGTATCAGGATTGGAGGAAGACTCATTAACAACCTGTGATATGTAGATGATACAACCTTGCTTGCTGGAAGGGAAGAGGACCTAAAATACTTACTGATGAAGATCAAAGAGCACAGCTTCGGTCTGAGTTGCACCTCAATGTAAAGAAAGCAAAAATTCTCACAACTGGACCAATAAATAAGATCATGATACATGGAGAAAAGATTGAAGTTGTCAAAGACTTCATTTTGCCTGGATCTGTAATCAGCACTCATGGAAGCAGCAGTCGAGAAATCAAACTACTTACTGCATTAGGCAAATCTTCTGCACAAGACATATTTAAAGTATTAAAGAACAGAGATGTTAGTTTGAGAACTAAGGTGTGCCTGACCCAAGCCATGGTGTTTTAGCATGCTCCCAGTCATTGTCATTGGCCCTAACACAAGAGAAAATGAAATTTTAATAAGTAAATTTAACTAGATTGGCAACCACTCAGGAATGCCATACAATCAGACTATAAAAATGGAATCTAGTACCATAAGGATAATGTATAATTGAATGAGCACCTCTTTCCCACATTACATATATCAAATTTTTATTTTCCAGGGAAATCTAAACTTCTGCCCAATGACCCTTTCCTAAAACCAGCCAGAGAAGTTTGTTTCAATTCTCTGCCCCTCTCATCAACAGTGGTTTCTGCTTGGCCTCTCTTCTCCATCCTCCCTTCATTTTCTTTGTTGCTCTGGTGTCAGCAATAAAGAGTTTGGGCAGCCTGCTGGTCCAAATGGTATACTGTGGTGTAGGGGGTATGATCTGAACCTTGAAATTGTAGACTCAGGCATTTTTCTCTCATTTCGTCTCCTAACAAGTTCTACTTTTCCACTTGGTGGTAATTTCCACCAAATAATGAAATGTAAGAACGTGAGTCAGGAAAAGAAAAAAAAGTGAAAACATGATATGAGGAGAGATGTGCTGGTGTAGGATTTTCCAATGCATAAGGATTTCATTATGTGATTATTACACATTTTTTCCACAAAGGTTGAGATTAGTTAATAGCTCCCTCTAGTAAGGCACGTACATATCAACTTTCTTAGGCTATCTAGTTGCATGAATATGTGTCCTTGTTGTTGTTGTTATGTGCCCTGGAGTGTGTTCCGACTCATAGCGACCCTGTACAGGGTTTCCGAGGGTGTAAATCTTTATGGGAGCAGAAAGCCTCATCTTTCTCCCGTGGAACAGCTGGTAAGTGTCTACTTTGTCCTAGTGTGGTTTATAGGCTAAGCACTGGACTGCTAACTGCAAGGTTGGCAGTTCAAACCTACCAGCCACATCTTAGAAACCCTATACAGGCTCTCTATGAGTCAAAACCAAAGAAATGGCATATACCAACAACAAATACATAGCAGGCAGTTTTGGGTGTGGAACTATTACGATGGATAATCACACTAAAATCCTTGCCCTCATGAACCTTATATTCTTGTGAGGGGAGAGAGAAAAACTACACAAAATAAATTATTCAAGGCTAAGTCAAAAAGTATTGCTACTAAGGTTCCAGATCATACATGCAATGAGTTTATTTCCAAATAGATTGTGTTTAAACATGTCTCTGTGATCAGTGGCTGCAGACAAGTTTTCTCAGTAATTCACTTGTCTTCGTCTTAATAGGAAGTCTTTATAAAAAGGAGTACTTTCTGTACCATGAAAAAAACAATTTTGAGGTCAGGGATAATAACCAAATTTTTAACAAAACTCAAGTGGATACCTTTCCAAATCATTGAAACTTTGCAACAGGTTTATGAGAATCCTGCCCCACATAAAACAACAATTTTATTTTGTATTGAAAAACTTTAGAATTAGTCAGCTGGATTCAATTGAGGTGATCCCAACTTTGTTGGCAACATCCAAAGCATCATAATCAGGAGTCAGTGGAACATATGCCTTTCTTTCTCCATCAGTACTGATCAAAGTGTTGACCTTGGCTACGTCAGTGTCACAGAGCTTCTTGGCAACTTGTTTGATCTGGTGCTGTTGACCTTGACATTCACAGTGAATACAAGTGTGTTGTTGTATTTAATCTTCTTTGTGGCTGACTCAGGAGTCAAAGGAAACTTGATAAAGGCATAATGATCAAGCTTATTTCTCCTGGGGGCACTTTCCCAGGAGAGCCTCAGTGTCTTGGGCCGCCAGAAGGTTGGTGATGTGTGGCTCTTTTTTTGTGACTATGGACCCCTTTTAGCACAGCCTTCTTGGCCTTCAGCGCCTTTGCTTTGGCTTCAGTTTGAGGAGAGGCAGGAGCTTCCTTCTTCACAAAAAGGCAAAGCAACAGTTTTTAGATGGATCAACATTTGAAGGATGGTAGAGAAGACCTCAAAGATGAGCACAGAGAGAGAATAAAAGATTGTGACTGATGTCCAGAAACTGGTAGAAGAAGACCCATAGTTTTGCCATTGAAGTTTGCTACTGAAGTTAGGATCTCACCTGGTTTGGCATTTTCTTTTTAAGTGAACATCTTGACCTCAGCAAGCTTTTGCTCCAAAGGTATTGTGTGAAGATCAGCTAGCTGAAAGATCTGATCTTCTCATCAGACTTTCAAGCAAGATTGAAACTAATGAAGACAATTTTATGGAATGAACCATAACAGTGGATGGACCTTAGATTTCCAATACAATAAGAGATCAATTTCTAATCAAAGCACTGGTTTCCAAAAGCATCTGCTGGACAGTTAAATTCAAGGCAGAGGTCAACTAAGAAGGGTATGGTGACTTTTTTGGGATACCAAAGGGGGCAATTTTTTTTTTTTAAGTTTTTATTGTGAATTATGTGGGTTTTCATGGGAGAACATCAGTTTTACATTCATCCTATCATATTTCGTTTCATTGCAATGATTATAATCCCCTCCATGCATCATCAAATAACCAAAGGGTACACCCACAGGCCTGCCCCCTGGCCATCAGCACACAGTCCCTCTTCCTCCCTAAGTCCATCTGTCCATTTCATCATCTCTGTCTCCATTTCTGGCATCACTGCTTCTCTGGGTAGGGTCCCGCACTCCACTCTTCTCACTTGATGGTCTGAGGGACCTCTGCTCCTGGATTGCAAAGTCAATCACTCCCTTCCTTTTGTTAAAAAACATCAAAAACATCTGCCTTTATCTTTCCGACCCTCACAGTCAGTCCCTGATGGCACTATTGTACGACAAGAGCCTTATCCCCATCTCCTTTCATTAGCCCCTTCCCAACAGATTGGAAACCATTCAGTGGAGATTCTACCTTCCCCGACCCATCTGGAACTAGGCTACCTCTTGAAAACTTGTAAGCCAGTCACTTCTTTCCTTTATAGCCCCCTCCCACCATTTTGGGTTGTCAATGTCTAAGTTGCCCATCCCTATCAACCCTGTGTACTGAAGGGGTGGGAGTGATCCTCACTGTAAAGATTTGTTCCCTTTTTGGAGCTACTACATCCATAAGTATATGTAAAGTTCATCAAATTGTACTGGGTTACTCTTTTTTTTCCCCCCCTCTTCTTTCTTCTTCTAGTTGAGTTCTGAATATCCAGCCATTGAAGCCAGGTCAAGTGGGTGCTATCTGCAAGTATGTGTGTTCTTGTGCATCTCCCCTCACTTCATATCAGCTGGACGCTTCACTCTCTGTTCTAGTCCTCTGTGGCCATGTCACTGCCTCTGTGCCCTGGAGTCCCTGGGTCTTGCCATCCTGCTGGCCAACCAGGACTCTACCAGAGTTCACAGGAATCTATTGAATGTGGTTGGACTTAGCTCTCAACTTCTTTGCTGCTTACTCTCCTCTTGCCCTTATCAGTGACCAACATGTTCACCAGCCTGCCCAACCACATGCCTGCTCATGTATTCCCCTTAGTCTTAGTCTTGGAAGGGAGTTTGCTCTGAGGAGATCTGACCACTTGCCTTGATGGCTCCCAGGTGAACAGCTTGCTTGTTTTTGTAGTAAACAATGAGACTACTGTTACTGTTTTTTATTTTTCCTGCCAGCCTTTCTTTCACGAAGTAACTGCTGTTCTTGTAGCCACTCCAGGCTGGTCTACTTGTCTTTTCAAGTGGAAATTTCCCACCTCAGAGGATTCTGGATAGGATTCAGGATTTCACCTATGGTCTTAGCAATGCAAAGGCTCCACAGGAAGCCTCTTTCACTGGCAAAGGGGGCAATGTTAATAGATATTCTTGAAGGATGCAGAATGGTCACAGAGGCTTAATATGAAGAAGTTTTAAGAAAATTGAAAGCTGCATTGGTGAGGAAAAAGGCTAGGAAAGTTGTGCTGAGGAATTTTTTCCATCACAAACATGTATCTGCTCATTCTTGTCCTGTCCTAAGAGCATTTTGTTGGGAAATCTTACCCCATCCACTTTTTAGCTCTGATCTTACGTCTTCAATCTTTTCTTTAGTTGTTGTTGTTCCAAAGAACAACTCAAAGAACATTTAAAAGGAACACAATTTGAGTCTGTAGAGAATGACAAAACTTCCATTTTAACATGGTGTTAATCCAAGAGCACAGAATTTTCCAGGAAAAGGTTAGAGCTATAAGAACTCTGCCTTAAGGAGTGTATAGACCTAGATGGAGGATATGTTAAGAAACAATAGCTTTACATTTTGGTATTTTTATTTGATAAAGTTTTCTATGATTTTGTAGCAATACTTTGTGACATACTATTGTATACTATATTAAGGTAAGCAGAGCTCTGGAGAAAAATAGCAAGGACTGGGGCTAAGGAGTAGTAGGGGATCTTGGAAGTTTCTATTTTATGTAGAATGATCAGTGTGGGTCTGATTTAAAAGATAACATGAGCTAAGCTGGAGGAGGGGATGAGCACTGTGTAAGCAGTGTTATCATTTGTTTTCCACTGACAGGGAACCTGTTAGTCTACCCACAGAAAAACTCTTATAGCTGCTGAATGTTTCTATTAAGCTAATGCTGGCTATCCAGGTCATTTTTAGATGGTTCTTCCTGCCTTCACTTCTCCAGCATTTCCTTTCTGTTCACCTCATCACTGTCTCTACTGTTAATCCCTGCACTGAAAGCATCCAGATTTATTTTTAGGTGGATCTCTCCAGAAATATAGTTTTGCTGTTTCCCCATCTTCAGCTGAAGACTAGTTCTATATTCCGATCTCCATAAGTATCATGAACTTACTTCTTCTGGCTATATAAGACCAGTCTCTGACACTTCAGAAACCGAGATGGATGCAAGAGATCAAGCTATAGGCTAGATGATATTTATTGTTTTTCAAGAAAGCCAGAAACTGTGGTAGCTCCCAACCACTTTGATTAAAGGTTGGAATTTTGTAGATGTTCTTCATATCACATTCAGGCTGATGGAAGGCATCCCACAGTACTTAGCACATTTGATGCCTCAATTCTTTTTAAGCACATTGTACCTTTGTCGTTGTTGTTGTTAAGTGCCATCAAGTCAGTTCCAACTCTGTATAGTTTCCAAAGAGCAGCTGGTGAGCTTGAACCACCAACCTTGAGGTTCAAACCAACCTAGCAGTAGTAATATCTTTAGTTGGTTATAGTCAGTTATACCTCTAAGAATATTCAAATTATCTTCTTTTTGTGAAAATCCAGTTATATTCAGGGGACGATCCTTATCCTAGCAAACTCTTGGTTTAGCAATCTTTGGGGGTTGGAAACTTTTGTGTCTTTAACTGGCCACTTATGACAGAACTGTGGTATTTCATGATTTTAAAGTAATGCAAATGGAGTAAGCTTAATTTACTGTGTAGTAGAATACTATCAAAAACTTCTCACCCATTACAATAATTATCAAGTTGAAATGAAATGTTTCTTTTCAGCTTTGTTTTTGTTATTAAGTGCCATTGAGTCAATTCTAACTCATAGCGACCAAATAGGTTTGAACTGCCAACCTTGTGGTTCCCAGTCCAATACTGATCCTACAGCACCACACCAGAAGTCCTTTTCAGCTTTGTTGTTGTTAGGTGCCATTGAGTCAGTACCAACCCACTGTGACCTTATGCACAGCAGAACGAAACACTGCCCAATCCTGGGCCAGCCTCACTATTGTTGCCACACTTGAGTCCATCGATGCTGCCACTTGGCCAATCCATCTTGTTGGAGGTCTTCCTCTTTTTCTCTGACCATCCATCTTACCAAACATGATATCCTACTCCAGCGACTGGTCCCTCCTGACAATATGTCCGAAGTATAAGAAATGAAGTTTGCCCATCTTGGCCTCCAAGGAGCACTTTGGTTGCACTTCTTGCAAAACGGATCTATTGGTTCTTTTGGCAGCCCATGGCACTTTCAATATTCTCCTCCAACACAATAACTCAAAAGCATCAATTCTTTAATCACTGTACAGCTTTTGCATGCATATGAGGTTATTGAAAATACCATGGCTTGGGTCAAGAGCACCTTAGTCCTCAAGCTGACATCTTTGCTCTTCAACACTTTGAAAAGCTCTTGTGCAGCAGATTTGCCTAATGCAATATGTTGTTTGATTTCTTGACTGCTGCTTCTGTGAGTGTTGATAGTTGAGCTTTGTTGTTGTTGTTATTATGTGCCATGAAGTTCTGACTCACAGCGACCCTCTACAGGGTTTCCAAGGCTGTAAATCTTTACAGGAGCAGAAAGCCTCATCTTTCTCCCACGGAACAGCAGGTAGTTTCAAACTGCTGACCTTATGGTTCACAGCCCGATTCGTAACCACTACGCTACCAGAGCTCCTTTAGAGCACAGAAAATGTCAGCTCTGAAAACTGTCAACCAACATATGTCATTTGATTAAAACAATGTGTTTGGGTTTTTGTTTCCATTGCTATAAATCCAAAATTCCAAGGTTAATTTTTAAAGTTAGTAAAATTCAGTATGATGCTTTCTCCCTGCTAGTGGTGCTGGTTGAATGTCACAAAGTCAGTTCCAGGTCAGAGTGACCCTGAATAGAGTTTCCAAGGCTATAAATCTTTACTGGAACAGAAAACCTCATCGTTCTCTCACATTTCAGCTAGTACATTCAAACTGCTGACCTTGTGGTTAGCAGCCCAGCTCATAACCCACTATGTTACCAGGGTTCCTTAATACTCAATATGACTTAGATTATTTCAAAAGTTAATGTGCAAACACAATTATTTATTATTTTAACTGACGAGTTCAATATAATTTTTTAAAGTCACATGCTCATAATGCCTATTAATGAATGAGCCAGTTATCAGACAGAGCAGAAAACCTGGAATCTGAGCTTTTGATTCATTGATTTTCCTGAATGACCTTGGGCAAGTCATTTAAACCCTCAGCTCTGGTTTCCTTATCTTTCAGACAGAAATCCATTCCTTCCCTATGCTGATGTCATACGGATGTGGTTAAAGAAAAGCAGATGACTTGCCAACATCTTGAGCTCCTGGGAGATGAATGTATTTGATCCAATCAATGACTATCATTTTCTACCCTAGTTCTTTGGGGAGACACTACTGAAAGTCTAGAAGATCATACTGGCAAATTAAAGCGAATCACACCTCAATGTTTAACTAGTGCTGTCAGTGAGTTCTAGCTGAACATGCCATTCTGTAGAGCTGGTGCTTTTGCTTATTAAGCCAACTCCTGAATAAAATGTATCTACAAGGAAGAGAGTTAGAAAATGGGCGTGTTATATATAATGCGGCAGGAGTCCTGGAGTGTGGCTCTGTGGGCCACAAATCAGATTGAACCACAAGGTTGGCAGTTCAAACTCACCTATGAGTCAGAATCAACTTGACAGCATCAACAACAACAATATATGGGGTGGTAGTGGTGGATTATTCCATAACTGCCAAATTATATGATTGTGTAACTGCCAAAGCACTGAGAGTCATACCCAGCCAAATTGACATCTACTTGTATTTGCAAAGAATGTAAGTCAACCCATGACAATAACACTTAACATTCTGATTTTGACTTTGGTGATCTGGTGGGGTGCAAGAAACCTCAGACACCCTATCCAGGGTCACTATGAGCCAGAACCAAGTCCACTGCACATGACCACCATCACCAATAAGAATTAATTATCATTTATGTTTAGAAGAGTATTTCATTTACACACTGTAGAATTTTTATTTCTATAAATATGGTGTGTTTCCCAGCTTCAAACATAGGTCCTGGGACTAGTTAAAGTACTATGGGCAAACAAGCTTTCACTGATACCGTCTTCTGAAAACACAAAGTTAGGAGCAGTGTGATTGTTTAGATAAACAAAAGCCCAAGAGCTTTAAGAGTCATAGACACTTGAGTTTGCACTCTGACAAACCTCAACTGAGCCTCAGCTTGTTTATCCATAAAATGAGAATAATAATAACATTACCTCTGCTAGAGTCATATTAAGGAGTGCTGGTGGTGCTGTCAGGTAAGCACTGGACTGCTAACCTTGAGGTTGATAGTTCAAGTCCATCAACCACTCCTCAGGGTAAATATGAGGCTTTCTGCTTCTGGAACGATTTACAGCCTTGAGAGCCCTATACAGGGTGACTATGAGTCAGTGCTAACTTAACACTTAACAACAACATCAGGGTCATATTGAAGATTAACTATTTTTTTGTAAAGGTTATTACTATTGGAAATTTCCATTGGCGATTGGAGAGCTGTGGACATTTTATCAAATATTTAGAAGATGAAGGAATGTATTTTAGCTCATTCTTTGTCTACCCTCATGAAATAGAAGTCAGTTCTGTAAGGTAATAAATGGAGCTGTGTTCTATTATGTGACTTGACTTTCCCTTTTCTCTCATCGTTCCTCTGTTTTTCCAATTTATTCTTTGTTGTTATTAAGTGCCATAGTCGGCTCCAATTCATAGGTACTCTATATACGGTTTCTGAGGAACGGCTGGTGAGCTTGAAACACCGATCTTGTGTTTCACACCTATCTTGCAGTCCTGCACATTAGCCCAAAGAACCACACCAGGACTCCTTGTTTCACTTCACTGGGTCCCTTAAATGCCAACACATGAATACAAACTGGTGCCTGCCCCGCAGAAAATATATTTTAGCACCAAATATATAAACATTGGTGGGTGATGGAGGTTACGTGCCGTGGAGTAAGTTCCAACTCATGGTGACTCTATATAGGGTTTCTGAGGCTGCAAATCTTTACTGGAGCAGAAAACCTCATCTCTCTCCCACGGAACAGGTCGTAGTTTTGAATCTTGAGGATAGCAACCCAACTTGTAACAACTATGCTACCAGAGCTTCTTTATAAACATTTAGCTCTGAAGAAAACATTTTAAATCACATGAAAAGTTTTACATTAAAATTTCAATAGCATAGTGGTTACGCACTTAGCTGCTATCTGAAAGGTTGGTATTTCGAACCCACCAGTCATTCTATGAGAGAAAGATGTGGCATTCTGCTTCTGTAACCATTGCAGCCTTGGAAACAATGGGGCAGTTTTGTTCTGTGCTTCAGGGTCTCTCTGAGTTGTGATTTGCTTATTGACAGTGTTTTGGTTTGTTTTTGCATATTAACAAAGTAATAGTTGGAATAACATTGGATTTTAGTACAAAGAATACAAGGGTAAATCTGTATTCAAATACAGTCATGTCCAAAGACTGTATCTGCCACTGATTTTGAAACCCTACAAACATAGCAATTTGTATCACACATCTTGTCTAATTTATTGTTTACATAGTAAAGATGTGTTTGTTTTAATGATTTACAACATGCAAATGACTTGTCTTGGTCTACTGTGTCTTTACTCCCTGTAAAGTGATGTAGATTGCCAGTGGTCATTTTGAGGCCACTAATGAGGAGTCCAGGATTGGGCAGTGTTTCATTCTGCTGTGCATAAGGTTGCTATGAGTCAGTACCGACTCGATGGCACCTAACAACAACAACAATGAGGAGTCCTGGTGTGGTCCTGTGGGTTAATGTGCCAGACTGAAAAGCTGTTTGAACTTCAAGGTCGGTGGTTCAAACTCACCAGCTTCTCCTCAGAAACTCTATACAGGGTCGCTATGGGTTGGAATCGACTCAACAGCACTTAAAAATAGCAATAACAATGGCGCTGTGGGTTAATGAACTAGACTACAAGATTGATTTGAACTGCAAGGTGAGTTGTCCAAATTCACCAGCTGCTCCTCAGAAGCCCTATATGGGGTTGCTATGAGTCAGAACTGACTCGATGGCACTTAACAACAACAGCAATGTGAATTTTGAGGAAACTAATGCTACTCCTCATAGGGTTGCTATGAGTCAGAACTGACTGAATCTACAGCACTGAACAACAACACTGTGGAATTCTGGAATCCTTGGGTGGCTCAAAAATTCAACCAGCTCTGCTGCTAACCAAAAGGTTGGACGTTCAAGTATTCTCACAGTCCCCTCCAAAGAAAGGCCTGGTGATCTAGTTCCAAAAAATCATCCATTGCAAACCCTATGGGAGCACAGTTCTACTCTGACTCTTCTGAGGTCAGAATCAACTCAAGGGCAATTAATTTAATATGGAATTCTACTCACTGTGAATCAGAACCAACTTGATGGCTCTTAACATCAACCACAGCCTATATTCATAGAGCGCAGTGCCAATAATGAATGAACCAGTGACTGATTTGCACTTATAGGTCATTCTGTATGTTTCCTTCTTTGTTTTTCTATCTGACAGCAGCAGCGTGCAGGGTCAAAGACAACCAGACCCCCATGTCAGTGGTCTAGGATGGCCAGTGAAGGTACCAACATCCCAAGTCCTGTGGTACGTCAGATTGACAAGCAGTTTCTGATCTGCAGTATATGCCTGGAACGGTACAAGAATCCCAAGGTTCTTCCCTGTCTGCACACTTTCTGCGAGAGGTAAGCTTCCTTTGTGTTCAGGGAGTGGATTTTCAATGCCTGACCTCTTTCAACCTATCATAGGGCTCTTTCCAGAATTCCACCTTCCCTCTGAGAGACAATGGATCCCTTGTGCTTTTGTAGACACTTAGAAACATAATCACAAAGTGTCAATTCTTTCCTTATATTGCAAGTATTATTGCATTTTTATGTTAACTCTAATTTTGTTCATCCCAACATTTTACAATTTGTTTTAAAAGTAGCAATATGAAGTTGTTTCTATCATACACTTACAAGTGGGAGATAGGGCAGTAAATACTTTTAAATTAAATTAAAAACAAAATTCCCTTTGTTCTTTGTGAAACACCTTTGCCAGACACAGTTCAAGCTAACATTTCTTCCCATGTAACCAATCAGGAAAACATTTGCCTATATAAAGTGTCAGTTAATGGGTAGAGTTTCCTTCCCATAAATAAATATATGGAGACAGGTTTTTATGTACAGTCAATATACTAAATGGAACATTTGAACATTATAATTTCTAGTTAAAACTACGCATATGAAATTACTTGTGTAATTAGCTATATTTGAAAATATACTTCCTTATTCTTGAGTGTTTTTTTACATTGTGTTTATTATCAAAATACGTTTTTGTTTTTTTAACTTTTTTATTGTGAACTGAGTGATAGTTTACATGGGAAGACATCAATTTTACAGTCATCGTTTCATTGCAATGATTACAATCTCCTCCGTGCTTCATCATTCAGCAGTATTTGCCTCTATTCTCTTTTTTTTTGGGGGGGGGGGGGGGGAAGATGTATAGAAAAGCACTCAGGAATATATAATCATTTAAACAACCAAAGGACACATTCTGCAAGCTACAACTGGCCACTAGCACACAGTCTTTCGCTTTCCATGATTCTAGAGAAGCTGCTGTCTCTCTCCATGCCCTCATCTTTGCCTTTATCTCTGGTGTTGCTGCTTCTCTGAATAGGCACCCACATTCTGCTCATGCTCTTCTCCCTTGATTGCCCTACAGTCCTCTGTTCCTGGACTATAAGATTAACTACTTCACCCTTTTTGTTTCAAAACTATCTTTACATTTGCAATTAGTCATGATAACAATTATTCTCTATTGAATAATAAGAATCTTATCCCCCATCTCCTTTCAGCAGACCCATCTAGACAAGATGAAAACTATTTAGTGGACTGACTCTACCTTCCCCCGCTTGCTCTGAAACTAAACTCCCTCTTAAAAACTTGTAAGCCAGTCACTTCATACCTTTATAGCCCCACCCCTATCCCAATTTTAGGTAGCCAATGTCTAATTTGCCCATCCCTATCAACCCTATATACAGAGGTGATAGGATTGATCCTTGATGTGAAGACTCCTTCTCTCTAAGTTGGGATTTTGAATGACTACATCCATAAGTATAGGTCAAGTTCATAAAATTGTAGCAATTTACACTTGTGGTAACCACAATTAATCCTGCAAACAGTTACTCACAATTGAATCATAAAACCTATCAGCATCATCTCCCACCCGCTTTCACTAGATCCATGTGGAGGAGAGGAAAACGATTCAGTGGGATTTCTGCCTTACCCACCTCACTCTGAAACTAAGCACACTCATGAAAGCTTGTAAGCCAGCCACTTCGTGCCTTTATAGCCCCCATTTTTGATAGCCAATGTCTAGATTGCTCATCCCTATCAACCCAGAGCACTGAGGAAACAAGTTGGTTCCTTGATATGAAGAATCTTTCCATTCCAGTTGAAGTTTTGAGCAATTGGTCCAGTTCCATCAAATTTTGAGCAAAGGTCCGGTTCATTAAATTGTTGCAATTTACACTTGCTCACAGTCAGGTGATTTACTATGGAAGGTCTTAGTTACAACAGGATAAGTATATCCTTGGTGGTGGGGGTGAGTGGAGTGAGAAGTTGGATTTACTGTGTAGTTTTTGTCTGTTTCATTTTCTTTGTTCAGGGTCATTACGGTTGTTTTGTGTGAGCATGTGTGATTTTTAAATGATAGTACATGCAGTAGAATTGACCAACTTAATCTACTGGCAGTAAACACTTTGTTTTTTCTTGTTACTAGTAATTTTGAAACTGGATTTTAAAGACAAGTGAATGATCATTTCCCCAATATTCTCTGAGTTGATAGGAAATTTTTTACCAATTGAAGCAATCATTGGATTTAATATTGTATATAATCCTGAATACTCAATGAATTCAAACAAACAATTAATAGTAACTAAATTAACACATGGAGTCCTGGTGTAGTGTTATAGGATAAGCACTGTACTGCTAGCCACAAGGTCAATGATTCAAACCCACCAACCGCTCTTGGGAAATCTTATGTGGGGTCACTGTGAGTCAGAACTGACTTGATGGCACTTAACAACAACAATTCAACGCACTGGGCTGATAACTAAAAGGTCAGCAGTTTGAATCTACCAGCCACTCCATGGGAGAAAGATGGGGAATTTCTGCTCCTGTAAATATTTATATATGCCTTAGACATCCTATACAGTGTCACTGTGAGTCAGAACAGACTCTTAACAACAATTCAACACATGCATTCACAATTGCTTATATTATTTTTTTCTTCAGACATTGGGAATGACAAACTCATCTAACAGTTTTATTTATTTGTTTTTCAAATTGTAGTCTGAGTGAAAATTTACAGAGCACATTAGTTTTCCATGTGACAATTTATACATGTGGTTGCAATCCTCTCAATGAAACAGCACTGCACTCCTTCCTGGCTTTCCCAATTCCATTCATCATTCTTTCCTGCCTTCTGGGCTTTGTTTGGGGGCAAATGCTGACCATTTTGATCTCTTAATGGTGGATTATACTGAGGAGTCTATTTCTCTTTGGTGTTATTGCTCACTGTCGCTCTGTAGGATAAGCACTGGACCACTAGGTCAGTTTGAACCACAAGGTCAGCGGTTGAAACCTTGTACAGAGTCGCTAATGAGTCAGAACTGACTCAACGACATTTAACAACAACACTGTTTGTCTGAGAGCTGATCAGTGAGTCACTCATCTAAGGTTTTTTATTGCTTATTGGAAACAGTTCTGACATTTTCTTTGTGTGTTTTTGTCTTCTTGCTTTTTGTACTACATTGTATTCACCTGTATGTACCATAACACTTCAGGTCCTTCTGGAACTTCACTACATGGTCTCCAACCACATCTGTGCTGCAAATTAAGTGACATCCAGTGGGTTCAGACTCATAGTGACCCTGTATAGGATTTCCGAGGCTATAAATCTTTGTGGGAGCAGAAAGCCTTATCTTTCTCTGTAGAGCAGCAGGTGGATTTGAACCACCAATCATGTAGCTCGCAGTCCAGTGCTTATCCTACAGATCCCGTGCTCCCGTTACAAATTATACCCATGTTTTATTTTCATTTTTTTCATACTAGCATCCAAGGGATAAGAAATAATGTTAGAGGATATAGGATAAGTACTAGACCATTAAGTCTGTTTGAACCTCAAGTTCAGTGGTTCAAACCCACCAGCCACTCCTTGGAAACCCTATACAGGGTCACTATGAATTGTAACCAAGTCGACGGCACTTAACAACAACATATTATGTTCATGAGCCCCGTTGATTCAGTGGTTAAAATGCTTGGCTGGTAGGCCAAAGGTTGTTGGTTTGAACTCACCTATTGCTCTTTGGGAGAAAGATGTGGCAATCGGCTTCCATAAAGATTTATAGCCTTGGACACCCTATGAGTCAGTTCCTCTCTGTCCATATAAGTACAAACAACATGTAATACCAAAACTAAAATCTGATTCAGACCCCTAGCAACCCAATAGGACACAGTAGAACTTCCCCATCAGGTTTACAAAGCTGTAAATCTGTACAGCAGATTATCACATGTGTCTCCTGCAGAGCAGCTGGTGTGTTTGAACCGCCGAACTTTTGGTTAGTTGTTGTTAAGTGCCATCAAGTTGATTCCAACCCATAGTGACCCTGCATAGGATTTCCAAGGAGCAGCTGGTGAACTTGAACCACCGACCTTGCAGTTCAAATGACTTTGCAGTCTGACTCATTAGCCCACAGTTAGTAGGTGAGTACTTTCAACACTGTGCCATTTTATTGTTGGTGTGTTAAATGCTATTGAGTTGGTTCTGACCCATAGCGACCCTGTATAGGGGTTCTAAGGAGCTACTGGTGAGCTTGAACTGCCAACCTTGATCTTGCAGTCCAATGCATTAACCCACAGCACCATACCAGGAGACCCTGAGCCATTAGGTCTCCTTAAAATTTGTGAAGATACTTTAAAATAGCAATTGACTGCAGAATGGGATCATCAAAAACTTATAAGCTATTTTCTATTTCTTGAATTTAAATATCACACTTAAAAATATAAATAATATATACTTAAAATGTTTCATTCAATTGACACATTTCCATTCACATGAAACTCTGGTCAGAATTTGATGAAATATAGCCAGCTCTTCCAGATTTCTAACTATGAGTATTGCTTACAGCTTAAAAATGATCGTTGAACTGAAAATGTTGTTATTAGTTGTTAGGTGCTGTTGAGTCAGTTCCAACCCATGTTGTTGTTGTTATGTGCCGTGGAGTCATTTCTGACTCATAGCAACCCTGTACAGGGTTTCTGAGGCTGTAAATCTTTACGGGAGCAGAAAGCCTCCCCTTTCTCCTGCAGAACAGCTCGTAGTTTTGAACTGCTGACCCTGAGGTTAGCAGCCCGATTCCCCATATTGATGCTATATACAATAGAATGAAACAGCACCTGGTCCTACACCATCCTCGTAATTGCTGATATGCTTGAGCCCATTGCTCCTGCCACTGTGCCAATCCATCTTGTTGGGGGTCTCCTTCTTTTTCACTGACCCTCCACTTAAACAAGCATGATGTCCTTCTCCAAGGACTGGTCCTTCCTGATAATATGCCTGAAGTACAAGAGACAAATCTGACCATCCTTGCTCCTAAGGAGCATTTATTTGTACTTCTTCCAACACAGATTTGTTTTTTTTCTTTTGGCAGTCCATGGTACTTTAAATATTCTCCTCCAACACCATAACTCAAATGTATCAAATTCTACGGTCTTCCTTATTCATTGTCCAACTTTCACATCCATATGAGACTATTGAAAATACCATGACTTGGATCAGGTGCACTTTAGTGTTCAAACTGACATCTTTGCTTTATGACACTTTAAAGAGGTGTTATACAACAGGTTTACCTAATGCAGTAGTTTAATTTCTTAACTGCTGCTTCCATGAGTGCTGATGGATGGTGGATCCAAGCAAAATGAAATATTTGACAATTTCAATCTTTTTTCCATTTATCATGATGTTATTTATTGGTCCAGTTCTGAGGATTTCTATTTTCTTTACATCAAAGTGCAACCCATACTGAAGGCTGTAGTCTTTGATCTTCATCAGTTAGTATTTTAAGTCCTCTTTATTGTCAGGAAGCAAGGTTGTATCAGCTGCAATTCGCAGGTTAATAGTGAGTTTTCCTTCAATCCTGATGCCATGTTTTTCTTCATACAACCTAGTTTCTTGGATTATTTGCTCAGCATACAGATTGAATAAGTATGATGAAAGAATTCAACTTTGGTGCACATCTTTCCTGATTTTAAACCACTGAGTATCCCTTTGTTCTGTTTGAATGACTGCATCACGGTCTATGTACCAGTTCCTCATGAGCATGATTGTTGTTCCAGAATACTCATTCTTATTCTTCCAAGTGTGGTCCATAGCTTGTCATGATCCCT
>NW_006408847.1:2191369-2231586 GCF_000296735.1 Chrysochloris asiatica
GCACGTTATCAAGAGGAACTAGTCCCTGGAGAAAGACATCATGCTCGTAAAGTACAGAGTTGGAGAAAAAGTAGAAGATCCTCAATAAGATGGAGCGGCAAAGTGGCATCAGCAATGGGCTCAAGTTTAACATCAATTGTGAGGATGGTACAGGACCAGGCAGTGTTTCATTCTGTTGTACATAGGGTCGTTATGAGTCAGAGCCTACTCAATGGCACCTAACCATAACAACAACAATACAGGTTGAATAAACATGGTGAAAGGATACAACTCTGTTGCCCATCTTTCCTGGTTTTGTATCATTTATTCGCTTGTTCTGGAATGTCCATTCCTCTCAATGTTATCCAAACTTTGTCATGATCCACAGTAAAAAAAAAAAAAAAAACCTTTGCATAGTCAATAAAGCACAGGTAAACATCTTTCTGGTAGTCTCTGCTTTCAGCCAAGATCCATCTGACGTCAGCAGTAATATCCCTCATTCCACATCCTTGTCTGAATCCAGCTTGACCCTCTGGAAGTTCCCTGTCAATGTGCTGTTGCAGCCATTTAAAAATTATCTTTAGCAAAATTTTACTTGCATGTGATATTAATGATATTGTCCTATGATATCTGCATTCTGTTGGGTCACCTCTCTTTGGAATGGACACAAATATGGATCTTTTCTAGTCAGTTGGCCTGGTAGTTACCTTCTACATTTCTTGGTATAGATGAGTGAGTGCCTCCAGTGGAGCATCGGTTTATTGAAAGACTTCAGATTACATTCCATGAATCCCCAGTGCTTTGTTCTTTGCCAATGCCTTCGGTGCCCCTTTTACTTCTTTCTTCAGTACCATTGGCTTTTCTGTTTTTTTGGGTTTTTTTAAAGTTTTTATTATGAATTGAGTGATAATTTACATGGGAGAATATCTATTTTACACTCATCATTTCATTGCAATGATTACAGTCTCCTCCGTGCATAATCATTCAACAGTATTTGCTTCTATTCCCTCTATTTTTTTTGGGGGGGGGGCAGATTGTACACATAAACACTCAGGAATATATAATCATTTAAGCAACCAAAGGGCACATTCTGCAAGCCTGCCTCCTGGCCACCAGCACACAGGTGTTCTCTTTCCATAGTCTAGGGTCCTCAGCTGCTCTATCTCTCCATATCTTCATCTCTGCCTCCATCTCTGGTATCGCTGCTTATCTGGATAGGGTCCCACATTCCACTCATGTTCTTTTCCCTTGATTTTCCTAGGGTCCTCTGTTCCTGGAACATAAGAATAACTAATTCCCCCTTTATGTTACAAAACTTCTACCTTTACAGTTATGACAATCACAATTAGTCATAACAATTATTCACTATTGAATAAGAAACTTATCCCCATCTCCTTTAACTAGACCTGTCTAGACAACATGAAAACTATTCAGTGGGGATTCTACCTTCCCCTGCATACTCAGAAATTAAACTCCCTCTTGAAAACTTGTATGCCAGTCACTTTGTGCCTTTATAGTATCCCCATTTTACGTAGCCAATGTCTAAACTGCCTGTACCCATCAACCCTGTCCACAGAGGGAAGAGTTGAAGACTCCTTCCCTTTTAGTTGGTATTTTGAGTTACTACATCCATAAATATAGGTCAAGTTCATCAAATTTACACTTTTTTTCTTTATCAAATTTTTTTTTTTTAAATCTTTTTCTAGTTGAGTAGTGATCATCAAGCCACCAAAGCTAGGTTGAATGGGTACTATCTACAAGTTTGGGCATTCTTGGGTGTCTCCCCTCATTTCATATCAGTGGATACTTCACTCTCAGCTCTATCCTTCCATGGTCATGTCCTTCCTTGTCCATGGGCTCAGAAGATCCATGGGCTCAGAAGACCCCAGGTCTCACCATAATTTAGAACAACCAGCCCTTCCTCTTCTATCTTTAATTTCAAGGTTGACGGGTTGGGGGGGCTGTCTATGAAATGTGGTCAAACTCAGCCCATATTTTCATTGCTGCCACTTCCACTCACCAGTAGACCAGCGTGGTCGCCAGCAAGCTTACGTGGCTGTTCGTGTGATCCTTTTGGGTTTCGGTCTTAGAGTGGAGGGGAGGGGGTTGTCCTGAAGAGACTTGATTGCTTGCCTTGATGGCTATCTGGCAGACAACTTGCTTATCCTTGTAGTAGTCAATCAGATTGCCATTTTTGTTTTTTATTTTGATCTTTCCTGATCTTTCTTTCAAAAAGTATCTTCTGTTCCTCTAGCTGCTTCAGTCTGGTGTACTTGTCCTTTTAAGTGAGACTGCCCCACCTCAGAAGGTTCTGTCTGGATCAGGCTCAGGATTCCACCTGTGGTCCTTTGCACTACCCAAGGCTCTACAAGACACCTATTTCAATGGGCAAGTTCTAGGTCCCTTTTAGAATACCATTGGCTCTTGATTACATGCTACCTGTTGAAATGGTTGATGTTTTTTTTTTTGGTTCAGTGATTCTGTATATTACTTCTCCATTGATGGTGTTTTAGAAGACATGGGGTTATGAGTGCCTGTGAGCAACTGGTGTGTGTTCAGCAGGTGAACATTAATCATCTTTTGATGCTTTCTGCATCATTCAATATTTTGCCCATATAATCCTTCAATACTGCAAGTCAAGGGTTGAGTTTTTTCCTTAGTTCTCTCAGCTTGAGAAATGCTGAGCATGTTCTTTCCTTTTGGTTTTCCAACTCCAGATCTTTGCATATTTCATTATAATATTTGACTTTGTCTTCTCAAACTGACCTTTGAAATTTACTGCTCAACTCCTTTACCTCCTCATTTGCTCTGGTAGCGTAGTGGTTACAAATCAGGCTGTTAACCTTAAGGTCAGCAGTCCTAAACTGCCAGCTGATCCATGAGAGAAAGACAAGGCTTTCTGTTCCCCTAAAGATATACAGCCTCGGAAACACTGTACAGGGTCGCTATGAGTTAGAACCGATTCCACAACACATAATCACTACCACAACATTGGAGAGCAAGTTTCAAAGTCTCTCTGACATCATTTTGATCTTTCTCTTCTTTCTTGTCTTCTTAATGACCTTTTGCTTTCTTCCTGTATGAAGTTCTTGGTGTCATCCCATAACTCTTTCAGTTTTCAGTCATTTATGTCTAATGTATCAAATCTATTCTTGAGCTGATTTCGAAATTCAGGTGGCATATCTTCAAGGTCACATTTGACTACCAGAACCTCTTAACCTGAGCACCTGCTGAACACACACCAGCTGCTCACCAGCACTTGTAACCCCATGTCTTCTAAAACACCATCAATGGGGCTTGGAAGGAGAGCAACAACAGACGTAGTGCCTGACCTTGTGGAGTTTACTGCCTAGCTGGGGTGCCAATCATTAACAACATAATTGTGCATATTAACATGAGCAAGTGCTACAAACCAGAAGTACACAGGAAATCATATAATAGAGGAATTGACTTTAATCTCAGAAAGTTTCCCTACAGAAGTGATTAAGCACATGCCTCCCCGCCTACTGTCATCAAGTTGATCCTGACTCATAGCGTCTCTACAAGAACTGCTCCTTGGCATTTCTGAGACTGTAAATCTTTTTTTTTTTTTTTTTTTATCTTTTCATGGTGAATTGAGTGAAGGTTTACATAGGAGACAAGTTTTCCATTCAATTCATACACACTTTGTTTCATCTCATTGATAGCAATCACTACAATGAAACATCACTTATACCACTCCCTCCCTGTGTTTCCTATTTCTATTTTTCCTAACCCTTCTGACCTTTGTCCTTGGGTAAGTGCTGTCCTTTTGACCTCAAATGGTTTGGTTATTCTATGTGTGCATACCTCACTAGTGTTGTTTTTCTAATAGCTCTATCTATTGCTTGGCTGAAATTGGGGTATGAAGGTGAGTTCATTTCCAGTCCTAAAAGATGACTAGGCTCATAGTCTCAGGGTTCTGCCAGTCTCGATCTGATGGTATTTTTTATGAGTTTGAGTTTTGTTCCATGTTTTTGCCCCACTTTAATCATTCTAATAGAAGATCTAAGGATCTTCTATTCTAATCCTTTTCAGAGCAGTTGGTAGTGGTAACTGGGTGCCATCTAATTTATCTGAACTAATAGTTTTCATGTATCTTCAGTTTCCTTCACTCATTTTTCTCCCAGACAGAGGAAGAGTAGTAGTTGCCCTTTAGGTGACCACTCATAAACTTTTAAGACCCCAGTCGCTACTCACCAAAGTAGGATGTAGAACATTGTTTTTGTGGACTATGGTATGCCAATTAACCTAGGTGTCCCTGAGCCTAGGGTCCTTAGCCCCAAGGTTCAATGACTCATTCCCTCATGGTGTTTGGTTATGTCTAAGAAGTTTTCATAACTTTGTGCTCCTGCCTCCGCATACTCCACCACATTCGTGGATGTATTTTTTAGCAAAACTAAATCCCAGTGCACAAATATCCCATCAAAACTATACATACATACATATATATATATATAATTCATGAGTATATACCCATTTTCCCTCCTACAGCCATTCAGCCTACATGTCTACCCATGAATCTATTCATAGATCACCATTCCTGCAGGATTGTGTGTATAACGGTATTTACATGTTGTCTTAAACTCTTGCACTCCTCCCAAAGTCTTTTTCCCTTGTCGCCATCATCTTTGCCAGCCTCCTTCTTGTTATATATTGCCTTCTCCTTCACTCAAGTTAACATGTGTCTACTTTCTAGACAGGAACCCTGGTAGTGCATGGGCCTATGAGTTGGGATTCTATATGCAATATCAGCCATTTGAATCCACCAGCTGCTCTGTTCCCATAAAGATTTACAGCCTCATAAACCCTATGCAGGGTTGCTGTGAGTTAGAACCAACTCCACAGCATACAACCACCACCACCACCCTCTAAACAGTGCATTATTCCTGCTTTCCTCCCACCTTTGATAACCATCAAAGATTGTTTCTTTTAGTGGGAAGACCTTTTTTTTTTTTTTTTTACTTTTATAGTAGTTGTTGTTGTTAAGTGCCGTCAAGTTGATTCTGACCCATAGTGACCCTGTATAGGGTCTCTAAGGAGCAGCTGGTGAGCTTGAATCGCCGACCTTGCAGATCAAACGGTTTTGCAGTCTGCTGCATTAACCCACAGCACCACACCAGGACTCCTTTGTAATAGTAGTCTTATATAATAATTGTCCTTTTGTGATTGACTATTTCAGTCAGCATCATGTCCTCCAGGTTCATCCATGTTCTGAGGTGTTTAGTAGATTCATTGTTATTCTTTATGTGTGACATTCTATTGTTTGTATTTACCATAATATGTTTTTTACTGCATTGATGGGCATTTGGGTTATTTCCATATTTTTGATATGTGAATAGTGCTATGATGAACACAGATGTTCATATATCTATTCATGTCATGGCTCTTACTTCTCTAGGATCTGTATCAAATAGAGGAATACCATATATCATATGGTATACTATTTCCAACCTTTTAAGTAGCACCATACCATTTTCCACAGTGATTGCAACATTTGGCAGTCCCATCAACAGTGTAGAAGTGTTCCAGGTTGTTTTCTGTAAACTTGAACTTCTTCATTAATTCTGGGATGAGGTGGTATCTACTATTGTTTTGATTTGCATCTGTTTAATGGCTAATGATTGTGAACATTTCTTCATCATTTGTTGGCCACCTGAATGTCTTCTTTGATGAAGTATCTATTCATGTTCTTGGCCCATTTTTAAATGGAATTATTTGTCATTTTCTTATTGAGATGTTGAAGTGTTCTATAATTTTTAGAGATTAGTCCCTTGACTCATATGTGATTACCAACATTTTTTTTTTTTTTTCAGTTGGTGGATTCTCTTTTATTTTAAGGAAGTCCCACTCATCTGTTTTGTCTTCTGCTGTTTGTGTGTTTTCAGTTATATTTGATAGTGTTTTTATGCCATGTATCAAGGCCCCTAACTTTGTTCCTATGTTTTTTTTATGGAAGATCTTTATACTTCTAGGTTTTACACTTGAATCTTTGATCAATCTTGAGTTATTTTTGGTATATGGTGTGAAATATGGGTTCTGTTTCATTTTACTGCAAATGGATATCCAATTTTGCCAGCACCATTTGTTAAAGAAAGTCTCTTGAGATTGTAAATCTTTATGGGAACAGATAGTCTCATCTTTCTTCCTAGTAGCAGCTGGTGGGTGTGAACTGCCAACCTTGTAGTTCACAGCCTAACACTGCACCACCAAGACTCCTTTAGCAGCCCAAGGATGACTGGAAATTAAGCAAAAGGGAACAGGCAGGATGAAACACTTTCAGCTTTGCACAAAGCTGCTGCAGTGAGACAGACCATGGTGTTTAGAAGGGTTTCAGTCAACCCAGTGTGGATGGCACGAGTGAATCAGGGGAAAAGCCAGAAAATTATAGGTGCCAGATCTTGTAGGTGCATAATCCATGTGCGTGAATCATAATTTTTTTGAAAGATCAGTATAAGGCTGATCCCTGTGTATATTCCAAATTTTTGAGTTTTCCAACAGCTATATCACTTTGCACAGGACTGGGCAGTGTTTCGTTCTGCTGTGCATAAGGTCGCTATGAATTGGTACCAAACTCAAACTCGAAGGCACCTAACAACAACACAACAACATATCACTATAGGACTCCTGGTGTGGTGCTGTAGGATCAGCATTGGACTGCAAACCACAAGGTATGCAGGTCAAACCCACCAGCTGCTCCTTGGAAACCCCATGCGGGGTTGCTATGAATTGGAACCAATTCTACAGCACTTAATAACAATACCACTTCATAGTCCTTAACATCATATCACCCTTCCTCCCTTCCCTCTAGTCACAGGGTTCTACAACAGGATGCATTGTCACACAAAACTCACAATTGTCAAAAGAAATGATTCACACAATTGTGGGGGCTGGCAAGTCCCAAATCCATAGGTTAGAGATCAGTCTGGAGGAATCTTCTCACCCACGTAGTCTCAGGAGCTGAGGAACCCAAATTGGCAGGTCAGACGACAGGCTGTTGATGCACAAGGCTGGGTAGCTGGTGAGTCAGGTCAGAGGATGAGCCCAAAGTCCTGTGAACTGAAAGTCAGATGTAATGAGCCAGATTCAAGATCCAGGACAAGAGGGCAAACTTGCCCAAAGCAGTCTTATCAATTAGCGTCAGATTATGTCCCGAGGGGAAATTTAAGAATAGTGACTTGAGCCACAGGGGGCTTTCTTAATCCTTGTTGTTGTTATGAAGTACTTTGAGTTGATTCCGACTCATAGCAACCCTGTTTAAGGATTCCAAGGAGCAGGTGGTAAATTTGAACTGCCAACCTTGTGGTTCAAACCTACCTTGCGGTCCACAGCATCATACCAGGACTCCTTTTTGATTGTTTGTTTTTTAAGTTTTTGCTGTGAATTGAGCCGTTTTTACACCATTGTTTCCTTGCAATGATTACAATCCTCCAGGACTCTTTCTTAATCCTTGTTGTTGTTAAGTGCTGTCAAGTCAATCCCGACCCATATCGACCCTGTATAGGGTTCTGAGGAGCAGCTGGCAAGCTTGAACTGTCAACCTTGCAGTTCAAACAACTTTGCAGTCTGGTGCTTTAACCCACAGCACCACACCAGGACTCTAAAGCCACAGAGGGGTCAACTGGTTCCCCCCTTAGTTTCTTAGTTCCACTGTAAGTTTTACTTGTTGTTGTTGTTGCTAAGTCCCATAGAGTCGGTTCTGACTCATAGTGACCCTGTATAGGGTTTCCAAAGAGCAGATAGTAGGTTTGCTGCCTTGATCTTTGCTCCTTAGCAGCACATTTCAAATTGGGTTCATAATCGCAGATATAGAGAGGCTAGCACTTACAATATATCACAGAATGGCGAAATTTTGCTCAAAGAGCCATAATCACTAATTAGCTGCCCTGCACTATGTCATCATATATGGAGTCTTGTCTTTGTTGGAAGGGTTTTCATGTCAGATGGGGAATGGAGGGAGATTGAAATGGTGAGAACATCACTTTGTTGCAAAGTGGAGAAGGGTTAGAGAAGTGCAAGGGTGGGTGTGGATACAACAGGTATAAGCCCACTGCAAAAGTTCAAGAAACAATGATAAGAGAATTTAGGGATTTGCAGACTTTCATGCTGGGGTGGATATGGAATATGATGGAGAATAAGGGGGATGACTGTTGTAAGAATGACCCCTAGTTTTGATTTGCTTAGATGAGTGGATGGACTGTCACTGAGGTAGGGAACATGGGAAGAGGACTGTTTGTGAGGCAGTTTTCCAGGCCTGTGGAATAGCCAAGACGAGATGTCAAGAAGTGGGTACACAAATTCTGGCATCAAAGGAGACACTTGTTGGGAAAAATATAAATGTGAGTGTTTTGCTTACAGTTATTCATGTGGGCCTAATATTCCAAGGAGAGAAGAGGGCTTAGCATAGAGCCTTGATTAACTCCAAAATGTACTGATTCAATAGTGAGGAAAACCGGGTGAGTATGGTGTTATAGATTTTGTAGGGAGACACAAGGAGAAAAGATCATGTTGATGTGACCGTGGTGGATCGTCTCTATTTCAACCCTTTCCACTTTGGTATGTTTGTAAAATAGCTGAACTCTGCTTATGAATTTTATATATAGTATTGATTTTATGTAAAACATAGATTTTTAAAAATACTAATCAAAGAAAGTTTGACATGCTTCTGCCAATTGTCAGAGCCTACAAATTCCTGAGGATGACCACCACCATTTCTCTGACTTTAATGTGCATATAAATTGCCTGGGGATCTGACTCAGTAGGTCTGGTGTGGGACCCAAGAATCTGCATTTCTACCATAGCTGCTGGGTGAAGCCCATGCTACTCACCTAAGACCACACTTTTGGGTTTTGCTTTATGACTTGTGTGAAAGTTTGCAGAGAAAACTGGGTTTCCATTAAACAATCCATACACATTTTGTTTTGCAACACTGATTGCAATCTCCACAATGTAACAGCATTCTTCCCACTTCTTTCCTGTATTGTCTATTTCCATTTGTTCTTCTTTCCTAGTCCTTCCTTCTGAACTTTATCCCTGTACAGATACTGCCCTTTGAGTCTCATCTGGTTGATTGTTCTAAGGAGTTAGTAACTCCTCCGTGTTACTGTCCACCCTGTAAACCTGCCTGTTATTTGGCTGAAAGTGAAATCCTGGAGATAAGGTCAGATCCAGGCCTGAAGGATGTTTAAAGGTGTAGACTCAGTGTTCCACCAGTGTCTTTCAGACTGGGAGTCCTAGTCTTTTTAACGATTTTGGGTGCTTTACACATTTCATTCCTCCTCTTTCCAGGAACTACTATTGTGTGTGATCCCTTTCAGAATAGTCAGCAATGGTAGGATACCACCATCTAGTTCCATATGGACCACTTTTTGTATGGTTCTAGGTAGCCTGGGTGGCACAAATGGCAACGTGCTTGCTTGACTACAAGCCAAAAGGATGGTGATTCCAAGTTATCCCAGAGGCACCTGGAAAGAGGCCTTGCCATCTGTTTCCCAAAGATCGAAGCCTTGAAAACCCTATAGAGCAGGTTCTACTTTGCACACATGGGGTTCATCTTGAGTTGGAATCAGCTCAACAGTAACTAACAACAATAACAGAAAACATCACAGAAATCAATGACGTTATTCTTTTGCTGGAACATAATTCTTTGTTTCATTAGTTTATAGGGCCAATGTGAGCACTGGTTAGCTCTTGGTCTCTAAAATACCCCTCGCCTAATAGAGGAGACCATGAAGACAGTTTCGACAAAGTGCTCCAGGGAGTTGTTGAGAACTTGTGTAGTACCTGAGAGAAGGACTCCTACTGGTCTGTCCACGAGCCCCACTGTACTGTACTGACGCTTCTCCCACCTCTGCTTCTGCCACAGGTGTCTGCAGAACTACATTCCTGCCCACAGTTTAACCCTCTCCTGCCCAGTGTGCCGCCAGACCTCTATCCTGCCCGAGAAAGGGGTGGCCGCGCTCCAAAACAACTTCTTCATCACAAACCTGATGGATGTGCTGCAGCGAACTCCAGGCAGCAATGTTGAAGAGTCTTCCATCTTGGAGACGGTCACCGCTGTGGCTGCGGGAAAGCCTCTCTCTTGTCCAAACCACGACGGGAATGTAAGTGGAGCGGATGGCAGCAACTGTCTTTAGCTTTGCGTGGGCTTTGCTTCCATTACAGATTTATACAGGAAAACAGAACTCCACCTGGAAAATGAGTAGTTAAAACAAGTGTTTTTTTAGAACCAGCCCTCAGACTGTTTTGCCTGAGTACTTGCGCTGATTGAAATAGTTTAAATAATAAAATCAATCTCATTATCTTTACTTAGCACATATTGTTGGAATTCCCAGGAGAGCAAACCAATAGCTATTTGCAAGCTGTGCAAACTTTGACCCACATAAACATCTGTGTAATGAATGAATTATGGATAAAGACTTAATAATGGATAAGTTCTGTAAACTGAGAATGATCATTACAATGTTAATTAATTAGAGTCCTTATTTTCTAGTGAGAGATATTTTTTCTTGTTCTACCTTTAGATGCTCTTCTTTAATACCAAAGAGAATTTGACAGTATGTGAATGCTTGATAATAAATTAAAGATTATGAATTCCAAACGTTTTTTCTATCACTAGCAAATACAATAACTTGCAAATTAAGGAAGACTTGTTGTGCTATCAAATAACTGATAGCTATGTGTTGTTGTTGTTGTTAAGTGCTATTGAGTTGGTTCCAACCCATAGCCATCCTCTATAGGGTTTCTGAGGAGCAGCTGGTGAGCTTGAACTGCTGACCTTACAGTTCAAACGACTTTGCAGTCTGGCGCATTAATCCAAAGTGCCATACCAGGACTCCGATAACTATGTATATTAGCTTTATTTATTGTTGTTGTTAAGTGCCATCGAACCAGTTTCAACTCATAGCAACCCTATACAGGGTTTCTGAGAAGCAGCTGCTGAATTTGAACTGCCAACCTTGTGGTTCAAACTGACCTTGAAGTCCAGTGCATTAACCCACAGTGCCACACCAGGACTACAGCTTTATTTGTTAACTCGTCACATTAGTTTCCTGGAGCTGTGGTGTTCAATAGTTAAGTGCTCAACTGTTAACCACAAGGTCAGCAGTTCAAACCCACCCACCAGCCAATCCATAGGAGAAAGACTGCAGTCTTAGAAGCCCTACGGGGCAGTTCTATTCTGTCCCATAGGGCCACTATGAGTTAAAATAAACTAGAAAGCAATGAATTTCAGTTAGATTAGTTTCCTAGCCTTGCCTTAGCAATGTATACAAAATAGATGGTTTTTAGCAGTAGAAGTTCATTGTGTCATAGTTCTGGAGATGAGCAGCCTGAATTCAGGATATCAGCAGGGTAACGTTCTCTCCAATGGCTCTAGAGAAAGATCTTTCCTTGTCCCGCTCAGCCTGTTAGCCCAGGTGTTTGCAGCAGCATCACCCTCGCATCCCATGGCCGTCTTTCTTCTCTGTGTCTCTCCTCTTTCATATGACACCACTCAGATTTGGTTAGGAACACCCTACTCTAATATGGCCTCATGTTAATTGATAGCTTCTTCAAAGACCCTATTTCCATATAGGTCATCTCAGTAGTTATCAGGGGTTAGGACCTCAGCCTAACCTTTAGGGGATGTACAATTCAACCCACAGCTCTGTGTGACTCAAAGAGGCAGTATTGTGGCGCGACAAAGAGGACAAATTCAGGAGTTAGACTGCCTGGTTCGGATTTCTGCTCTTCAACTCATTCACCAAGTCAGCTTTGGCAGGTTTTATAATGCTCTTTGCCTGTAAAAGTATAGTAACAATAGTACTTACCACATAGAATTGTTGGGAGAATTAAATGTTTAATTCCTATAAAGCACATAGTAAATGCTCAATAGGATCCCTGCTGGCACAGTGGTTAAGCATCTGGTTGTTAACTAAAATGCTAGCAGTTCAAATCCACCAGCTAATCCATGGGAGAAGATATGGCAGTCTGCTTCTGTGTAGATTTATGTTGTTGTTAAGTGCTATCGAGTTGATCCCGACTCATAGTGATTGGGTTTCCGAGGAGTAGCTGGTGAGTTTGAACTGCCAACCCAGTGGTTCAAACCAACTTTGCAGTCCAGTGCATGATCCTACAGCACCATACCAGGACTTCATATAGATTTATAGCCTTAGAAAAATCTATGGGCAGTTTTACCCTGTCCTATAGGGTTTTTATGGAGTCCTGGTATGGCGCTGTGGGTTAATGCGCCAGACTGCAAAGTCGCTTGAACTGCAAGGTTGGCGATTCAAGCTCACCAGCTACTCCTCAGAAACCCTATGCAGAGTTGCTATGGGTTGGAACCGACTCATCGGCACTTCACAACAACAACATAGGGTTTTTGTGAGTCAGAATCAATTTGAGGCAATGGGTTTTTTGGTTTTTTTTTTTATAAAGAAGTACTCAATAAATGTTTATAGCCAATCCCAATAGCCATTGAGTTTATCCCAAATAATGGCCACCTTGGACCCCTAGTATGGCTTAGACTCCTGTAGGATCAGTACTGGTCTTTGAACAACAAAGTTGGCAATTCAAACTCACCAGCTACTCCTCAGAAACCCTTTATAGGGTTGCTGTGAGTTGGAACTGCCTCAGTGGCACTTAGCAACAACAACAGCAACAATGGCCACCCCATGTGTTGACACGGTAGAACTGTGCTCCATAGGGTTGATTTTTTTTTTTTTGACAGTAGATGGGCACATGTTTCTTTTGAGCCACCTAGGTGGACTAAACCCTCCCTCCTTTCCTCAGAAGCAGAAAGCACAAGCCATTTCTATCACTCAGGGACTTTTAGCAAATGTTAACCATTAAAATCATTGGTCTGGTAGTATTGTGGGGTAAGCACTGGACTGCTAACCACAATGTTAGTAGTTCAAATCCACCAGCCCCTCTTCAGGAGAAAGATAGGGCTGTCTGTTCCCAGGAGGATATGTAGCCCCAGAAACCCTCTACAGGTTCACTAGGAGTCAGAAATGACTCAACAACACCTAGCAAGAATAAGAAAGTTTTGCTAATTAATGAATTTTAAACCAAAAACCAAACCCACTGCCATCATTCACCTTTTTTCTTTATATATTGACAGCTTCAAATGTATTTGGAATTGCTCATGATAAAAAAAAGCCCTGGTTATCATAAAACCACTGTGACCAGCAAGAGAGTGTGAGAACCAAGTGATTATTATTAGTCATATTATTGTATATAAAGGAACTCTGGAGTGTAGTGGTTACCAGTCAGGCTGCTAACCTCAAGGTACCAGTGGTTACATAGGAGACAAATGAGGCTTTCTGCTCCCATAAAGATTTACAGCCTTAGAAACCCTCCACAGGGTCACTAGGAGTCAGACTCGACTCCACGGCACATCACCACCATCAACATGTATTAACCTCGTCTCCTACCATTCTCTCTACCCATTATGCTGCAGCCCACTGGACTCCTAGAACTGGCCAAGTCCTTTCCCAGTTCAGAGCCTGATTGTTTTCTGTTCCTTCTGCCTAGAAGGCTCTTTGCTCCCTCTTCATGTGGTAGCTTATTCTCACCCTTCTTGTCTCAGCTCAATCTTCTCCTTTACAGAGCAGCCTTCTTTAACTCCACTAATTAAGGCCACATCCTCCACCCCAATACCTTCTGCAAAAAAGATAACACCAAACATCCCTGCCACAGTACACTCACGCAGCTGGGTTCAGTAATTCATTGCAATCAATGGCCACAGACACTCAGACATCATACTCATAATTATAGGGTTTATTAGGGAAGTTAACAGATTATAATTCAGAGTCAAATATG
Organism: Chrysochloris asiatica; assembly: GCF_000296735.1. Classification (NCBI taxonomy): domain Eukaryota; kingdom Metazoa; phylum Chordata; class Mammalia; order Afrosoricida; family Chrysochloridae; genus Chrysochloris; species Chrysochloris asiatica. The sequence goes on from NW_006408847.1 coordinate 2,205,170, forward strand.
CTCAGGGCACAGTTGTTCCATCAGAGCAGCCTCTCCTCAGACGTTTCTCAGGGCTGTTGAAAAGGCACAATACTCCATTTGTGTGGCAGTTCCTCAGCCTGAAGGCACTGGGCTCTAGATCCCTGGGTCAGCAAAAGTAGCTCCCTTAAATAAGTGCCTGAAGGCACCCCACTCTGCAAGCAAGCCTCCTGCACAAAGTCACTCAGCTTGACTTGCACTGTAGACTGGGAAGTCCACTGCTCTGTTTCATGCTCTTGTTATTGGTTCTACTGCTCCTCTGCCATTCCTTTGGTGTCACAGCTTCCTGTCCGTGGGTCAAGGAGGTTCAATGTGCCAGGATTTCAGGGTCCAAAGGACACACTCCATTCCTGCCTCTTCTTCTTTGATGGTTGTGAGATGCCCACACCTGCTTCTGAGATGGTTCATTTCATACCCACGTAGTAATTCCAAGTTCTTACAATTACAATGAACTCTATTAATATTTTCAGCTGAATTGTGTCATCTTATCAGTATCTTCTCACACCTACTCTTACCCAGACCCATCAGCAAAGAGTCGTTAGATGGGAGTTACAAAGACTAAGGCTAAAAGACACAAATGATTCACCACACCCTCCATCCCATTATCTTATTTCATCCACAGTACTCACTATGGTCTGACTGCCACCATCTGCTTTTTCACTTGCTGATTTTCTGGCTTTACCTCTAGAAGGTGAGTTCCAGGAAGACAGAAGCCTAGTCAATATCTTCCTAGCACACAATCTTATACCTGGAAATTTATTGTTGAGACAGTGCACCAGACACCACACCTGTCTCCCTAACCACCACTTTGAAAAGCAGGTGTTAGTTACCTTCATTGTACAACTTGAAGAAACTGAAGCTTGGCCAGTTGAAGTCACAAAGATAGCTGATACATCATAAAAGGGAGGCCTGGAGAAAATAGCATCCTGAGTTTCCTGGTAGTCAAAAGAGGAGAGAGAGACCAGTAGGTTATATAGCTTTAATCATTTCTTTAAAAGCACTTCAGGCTATCATTAAGAAGGTTTTCCACACATTATGGACTACACGTTAACAGGAAAGTCGTCACCATGTAAGTGTGTGTGTTTTAACATTTTTCTTTTTACTTTATTTTATACTTATATAAAAGTTGTAAGAATAGCAATAAGAACCAGAGAGTTCCCATCTCCCTTTCATTCCACCCCCCCACCCCCCGCAATGTTAACATCTCATATAACTAGAGTATAGTTATCAAAACCAGGAAATGAACCCTGATATAACACTATTATCCAGATTATAGACCTATTTGAAATTTCCACCAGTTTTCAAATGTCTTTTTATCTGGCCCAGAACCCATGTTAAGTTTCCTTGTTTCGTTCAGTTTTCATGTTTTTAGTCTTTTCTAATAAGGAGCTCTTGTAGCGTAGTGGTTACGAATTGGGCTGTGAATCTCAAGGTCAGCAGTTCGAAACTACCAGCTGTTCCACGGGAGAAAGATGAGGCTTGCTGCTCCCATAAAGATTTACAGCCTCAGAAACCCTGTACAGGGTCGCTATGAGTCGGAACCAACTCCATGGCACATAACAACAACAATCTGTGACAGTTCATCAGTCTGTCTTGGACTTTCTTTTTCTAAGTTTCTCTATTTTATCATGTTGAGAATATGCATAGTTAAAAAAATACACCACGTCAACAATTTCTACATGTATAATTTAGTAGCATTGTTTATATTCTTCGAGTTGCACAACAGTCTCAACCTCTTTTTCTGAGTTGTTCCTCCCTCATTAACATGAACTCACTGCCCCCTCAGGTTCCTGTCTCATCTTTGGAGTGGCTGTTATCAATTTGACTCTGTATAGATGGTTTTGAAAAGAGCATCATGCTCAAGACTGACCTTTTTTACTAGTTAAGCTAGAGTGTTGTCCAGTTTAAGGAACCATGCAAGTTTTGTAGAAAGAACTTTAAATGCTCAGCTTTCAAAATCAGTCTGAGCATTCTTTTTAGGAGCATTTCTCATACTGGCTCTTAATGGATGCTGAGGTTGTTTCCTCCTGGAGCTCACATTCTACATGGGCCTTCTGGGAAGGCAATTCTATCAGTTCCCCTTAATACAATCCAGGCACACATCTCTTTGGAGACCTGACTTGATACAGGTGTCAAGTTTGAAAGCATTAGGAAACCTACTGAAAACACTATGGAGTCCTGGCATGACTCTGTAGGATATCAACCTTGCTAACCACGTGGTTGGAGTCCTGGTGTGACGTTGTGGGCTAATGAGTTAGACTGCAAAGTCCATTTGAACCACAAGGTCAGTGGTTCAAGCTTACCAGCTGCTCCTAGGAAACCCTATACGGGGTCGCTATGGGTTGAAACCAACTCGACAGCACTTCACAACAACAACAATAATAGAGGTGCCTTGAGAGAAAGGCTTGGTGATTAACTTCTGAAAGATCACAGTCATTGAAAATCACTTGGAGCATGGTTCTACTCTGACACGTGGGCTTACCAGGAGTCTGAATTGATTCAGTGGCAGCTGGTTTCTTTAATGTGTTCTTTGTTTTGTTTTATGGAGGAATGAAAAAATAGGGACTGGAGGTAGAGACACCCAATTCTGAGTTTATTGAGTTGTCCAAATAATCAATAGGAGATAGAACTAAAGTAGCATCAATCGGCTTGAAGTGGAGGAAAAAAAGAGCACTTTGTCACTTGAGAATTTGCCTCCCACAAATAAAAAGGCGGGTGCTAAAATCTGTTAGGAGTCCTGGTGTGGTGCTGTAGGATAAACTCCAGACTGCTAATCACAGGTTGGCGGTTCAAGCCCACCAGCCACTCCTTGGAAACCCTATACAGAGCTGTGAGTCTATAGTGACTCCACGGCACCTAACAGCAACAACAAAATCTATTAAGATTGTGAGAATTTGAGTGGTTAAAATTGATCATATACTAGGACACAAAGAAAACTTCACTATGTTTTTCTCAATTTATAGGCCAAGTTTTCATACCACCATTCAGTAAAATTACATTACTAACATATGCATATAGAAGAAATCTAAACCCTAAAAAAAAGGCATCATTATTTACTCAAAGAAAAAAGTTAAGCATAATTAGACTATTTATAAAATATTGAAAGTGGAAACCGTGATCTAGTAAATGTTTAAACAGGATAAAGTCAAATCTGTATTCATAGGAAAACTTACGGATTTAATTACACTGACTCTTCACTTGTTGATAGGGTTAAGGTCCAAAAACTAGATTATTATACAAATATCAGCCTTATGTGAAAATGGAAGGTTACCACAATCAGACCACAAAATGGGGGATGGCTACGTCACATGTCTGCCAAATTACATAATTGCATGACTGAAAAATCACTGAGAAATTGTGGCCCAGCCAAACTAGCAAATAACCTTAACGATCACAGCCAGTATTATTACACTTGTCTGGCATGTCAGGATGCATTACTACCAGACATACATTGTTAATGTGCAAAATAGTCAGGTAGTAGATTTTTTACTATTGTCATAAATGTATTTGATAAGTGAAAAGTAGGTATATTTGCATTTATTCAAAAAGAATTCAACTCAGGAAATTAGGAAAATAACAACATCGCAATGATATACTTAGAGAATTTGAAAATAAAACATTGTAATTGATATGTAGTGCAAGAGCTGAATCCTTTATAAAATTAATGAAATAAATGATCTTTAATGTCTGATAAAACCAAAAAGGGAAACAAATAAACTAAATTATGACTGATAACAGACATCACTATATATACAAAGGAGATTTTTTTAAATGAGAAAGTCAATCTATGGCTATTATGCTAATGTGCTGAAAGTCTAAATGAAATGGATGATTATCTAGGAATTTATAAATGATCAATTTATAAGAAAAGATGGAAAATGCCCCAATTTATTTATGAGACATACAGAAACAAAAACAAATAAAGATAGCATACACAAAAAAATAAAAAACTAATAATTATTCAATTTATGACAGTAGCTATAAAATTCTTTAAATACTCTACTAGGCGCCCACTATGTCATTAAGATGACAAGAAGGAAGGAAAAGATCAAAATGGATATCAGAAGAGACTCTGAAACTTGCTCTCCAGCATAGAGATTCTAAAGCAAATGGAAGAAATGAGGAGGTACAAGAGCTGAACAGAACATTTCAAAGGTCAGCTTGCGAAGACAAAATCAAAAATTACAACGAAATGTGCAAAGATGTGGCATTAGAAAACCAAAAGTGAAGACCATGCTCAGCATTTTTCAAGCTTAGGGAACTGAAGAAAAGATTCAAGCCTTGACTTTAGTTATTGAAGGATTCTTTGGGCAAATTATTGAATGATGCAAAAAGCATCAAAAGAAGATGAAAGGCACACACAGAGTTACTGTAACAACAAAAAAAAAGGTTGATGTTCACCTATTTCAAGAGGTAGTATATGATCAAGAGCCAATGATACTGAAGGAAGAAGTCCAAGGTGCATTGAAACACTTGGCAAAGAACAAGGCTCCAGGAATTGGTGGAATAAAAGTTGAAATCTTTCAAGAAAATGAGGTGGCCCTGGAGGCACTTACTCAACTATGTCAAGAAATATGGAAGACAACTATCTGGCCGACTGATTGGAAAAGATCCATATTTGTGCCCATTCCAAAGAGAGGTGACCCTACATAATTCGGGAATCATTGGACAATATCTTTGATATCCCATGGAAGTAAAGTTTTACTAAAGGTAATACAAAAACAGCTGCAACTATACACTGACAGAGAACTTCCAGAGGTTCAAGCTGGATTCAGAAGAGGACATAGAACGAGGGATATCATTGCTGACGTCAGATGGATCTTGGCTGAATATGAGAGAGATGTTTACTTGTGTTTTATTGACTACTCAAAGGTCTTAGAGTGTGTGAATCATGACAAGTTATAGACAACATTACAAAGTATGAGTATTCCGGAACACTTAATAATGCTTATGAGGAACCTGTACATAGACCAAGAGGCAGTTGTTCGAACAGAACACAGGAACACTGAATGGTTTAAAATTAGGCAAGGTGTGCGACCATAATTATTCAACCTGTATGCTGAGCAAATAATCCAGGAAGCTGGCTTATATGAAGAAAAACGTGGCATCCGGTTTGGAGGAAGACTCATAATAATCTGTGATATGCAGGTGATACATCCTTGCTTGCTGAAAGTGAAGAGGACTTAAAATATTTACTGATGAAGATCAAAGACCACAGCCTTTGGTATGGATTGTATCTCAATGTAAAGAAAACAAAAATCCTCACCACTGGACCAATAAACTACATTCTGATCAATGGAGAAAAGATAGAAGTTGTCAAAGACTGCATTTTTCTTGAATCAGCAGCCATCAATACTCATGGAAGCAGCAGTCAAGAAATCAACATATTGCATTAGGCAAATCAGCTGTACAAGACCTTTTTTTTAAAGTGTTGAAGAGCAAAGATGCCAGCTTGAGGACAAAGGTGTGCCTGACCCAAGCCATGGTATTTTCAGCAACCTCATATTCATGCGAAAGTTGGACAGTGAATAAGAAAGATCATAGAAGAATTGATGCATTTAGTTATGGTGTTAGAGGACAATATTAAAAGTACCATGGGCTGCCAAAAGAATAAACAGATCTGTGTTGGAAGAAGTGTAGCCAGAGTGCTCCTTGGAGGCTAGGATGGCCAGACTTCGTCTCTCATAATTCAGACATATTGTCAGGAGGGACCAGTCACTGGAGAAGAATATCATGTTTGGTAAGATGGTGGGTCAGAGCAAAAGAGGAAGACCCCCAGCGAAATGGATTGGCAAAGTGGCAGCATCAATGGGCTCAAGTGTGGCAACAATTGTGAGGCTAGCTCAGGATCGGGCAGTGTTTTGTTCTGTTGTGCACAGGGTCACTATGAGTCAGTCCAATTTGAAGGCACCTAACAACAATAACAACAACAACCATGGGAGGACAGATTGCTATTCAGAAATGAGAACTTTAAGTTATTATCTTTTAATCCAGTAATTCCACTACTAGGAATTAAAAAAAAAAAAAAAAAAAGAAACGAAACCTAAATTCCGAGTCACAGCAACTGTAAATCTTTACAGAGCACACAACCTCCTTTTTATTCTTATGGAACAGCTGGTGGGTTTGAACTGCTGACCTTACAGTTAGCAGTCTAAAATCTATCCTACTGCCCTACCTGGGCACCTTACAAATAGGAATATATCTAAGAAAATAACTAGACATGATAACAAAGATTTCATATAAGAATATTAATTGCAATTGATATTATAACAAAAAATTAGAAACAATCTAAATGTACAATATTGTTGTTGTTAAGTGCTGGTGAGTTGGTTCTCTGTATAGTGTTTCCAAGGTGTGGCTGGTGGATTTGAGCCACTGATCTTGCAGTTCAAATCAACTTAGCTCCGGTGTTTTATCCTGCAGCACCATACCAAGACTCCAAATGTACAATATTAGGGAAATGATTAAATAACAGATTCATGGGTAGCTATTAAAAATGATGTTTTCTGAAACAAATGATATTTATTCAAACACATGTGAATAATACATTGTGTGTTTGAATAGGACTTTGTTTTTTTTTTTAGTTAGTGGGACCACAGTGTATGCTGTAGAAAGAAGGTGGGCATTCTACATAGAATGGACAAAGTGAACAAAGAGAGGAGAGAGAGAGTGAAGAGATTGACAGTCTCCTCTTTATAGTTCCCAGGAACCAGCAGGTGGTGAGTGAGTGAGTAGAGAGGGAAAGAGTCAGATCTCAGATGGCACTGAATATCATTTTAAAGAACTGGAGTCTGTTGTCACAGGGAGTTAGTAAAGGATGCTAAGCACTGTAATGCCCAGGTAAGATTTATATTTGCTAAGTACCGAGACCTACTGTGTGTCAGAGTTTATAGGGTTGTCAGTGACTAATTTTTCAAAAAAAGGTAGCTCTCCAGGCCTTTCTTTTGAGTTGTCCTTGGGTGAACTAGAACCTCCAGTCTTTTGGTTAGCAGCTTACCATGTTAAGCATCTGTATCACCCAGAGATTCATTCATGTGAAGGGAGTTAGATTAGACCAGGATGAGCCTGAGGCAGGGAAGCCAGTTGGGAGCCTGATCTGAAAGAGTGGGCACGAGAGCGTGACTGGAGACCAGGCTATAAGGACCATTTATAGAGTTCTGGGGGCACTGCAGGATAAACATTGGACTGCTAACCACAAGATTGACAGTTCAAACCCACCAGCCCCTCTGATGGTAAAAGATAAGGCTTTCTGCTCTTGTATAGATTTATAGCCTCAAAAACCGTATACCGGGTCACTATGAGTTGGAACTGACTCTATGGCAATGTTTTTTTATGAGTTGATTGGCTGGATGGATTGGTGAGGCGGGGCATTAGGATAGCTTCCGGTGTCTAATCCAGGGGTGCTACCAAGTGAGGTAGAGGTAGGCTCTCTAAAATTACATGAATTTTTTAAATAGCACTACCAGTGGCCGCAGCAACAGGATCAGGTGTAACAACAACTGTGAGGAGGGTGCAGGACCGGGCAGTGTTCATTCTGTTGTGTACGGGGTCGCTATGAGTCAGAACCACACTCAAGGGTACCTAACACCAACATCAATCTTAGCGAATATTTAGAGAGAGAAATCTGTTGTCATTGCTTACAGGACAAATAGAATTACAAATGTGGTGGGTCAACAACAAAGATCCACCACTGTAGGTTACTAATTCTAGTAAAACGAAAGAATCCTTTTTCTTTTCTTTTTTTTAATGTTCCTTATCCTTCTATCAGACTCATCTCATAAAATCACATTCAAATTTAAATCTGTCAAAGAATTTGAATATCTTTGAGGGGAATGGAGCTATTCAGAGTCTGTTTTGAACAGTTTCTCTATGTTGGATCATTATGACTCTTTGGAATCGTAAAATTTATAAACCAGAAAGGAGGCCTTGGAAAATTAGCAGCAAGGGGCTTGAATCATTCTATTGTTTCATCACAGATTGCAGAAGCTCACTGCTGCTGCTTTGAAACAGGAATTCTCATTGCATATTCAAGCCAAATGTGTGCAATATTAAAGATCAATTGCTGCAGTTAATTGCTACTGGTAAATCTTTAAAAACAATTCAAGCGTCTGAAGGTTCATAAAATTGGGTAATTAACAGTAAAGCAGGATGCCTGCCGTCCTAACTGCCTGGTGCTGATTAGCACATGTGGATGAAACCCTGTCATCTGCTTTAAGTGCTGTGACGGTGTCTGTCTTTTAATTTAACTGCCATGGCTCTATTGTCCGAATACAAAAGAAAAAGTGGAATAACGGTCAGTGATCTAAGAGTTGCTTTGCACTTAAAGTAGACATTTGAGCACAAACCCCACAGTCCTGGGAACACAGTGACATTAAGTCCTGTTATTGCTTACTTAGATGCCTAAGGATGATGTTAAAGACAGGTACAAAGGAAAGGTTCTCATTAAGCATGTGCTGCCCCTGAGACGTCCCTGCCTCCCCGACCCACATCACTGTCAGTGCCTTTGCAAAAGCCTCACAGTTGGCTGCAGAGGCCTGACTGTCCTGTTCAACACTTTAATAATATGGATGGTCCTGCCTTCTGCCTCTTCTGAGGGACACAAATCGTGACTCCCTGTCAACAAGTTCATCCAGGGCTTTGGCCCACTCTCCCGTGGGAGCAGCACATCATTTCAGTCAAGATGGATGAGCTCAGCTGAGATGTACACTTCCCACAATTAGATCTCCACCGGAACCAAAGCTGTCAGCACTCAAGCACAAGCATTGGAGAATGACTAGTTTTTGGCACTTTATAATGATTTCAGTGACTGCACCTCAAGATGATATATTTAGAATGTTGACCCAGGGACAGTAACTCAGGTCTGCTCTTGGCTCTTCAGAAATGCAGCTCTCTCTTTTTTTTTCTTTTCAAATTGAGGTAAAAGTTCCTGTTTAAATAATTTGAAGTATACAATTCAGGCACTTTTAGTACTTTCATAATGTACAACTCTCTTAATTGTCAAACTCCAGAACATTTTCATCACTCCAAAAAAGAAATCCCACATTCATTCCCACCATCCCCCAGCATCCAACAACTAATCTGCTTTTTGTCTCTATGGATTGACCTATTCTGGACACTTAATATAAATGAAATCATATAATACAGACCTTTTGTGTCTGGCTTCTTTCATTTAGCATAATGTTTTCAAGGTTCATCCATGTATTGGCATTTCCTTCTTTTTATTGTAGAATATGATTTCATTGTATGGATATTAGATGGTAACAGAATTAGGTTATTTCTACTTTGGGTTATTATGAATAATACTGCAGTGGACAATCAGGTACAAGTTTTCATGTGGACATATGTTTTCACTTCTCTTGGATATAGTCCTAGAAGTGGAATTATTCCCCAAAGTAGAAGTAACCCTAATAAAGAGGTTATCGTATAGATAACCTCTTTAAAGTGTTAAAGAGCAAAAATGTCACTTTGAAGACTAAGGTGTGCCTAAGCCAAGCCATATTATTTTCAATCACCTCATATGCATGTGAAAGCTGGACAATGAGTAAGAAAGACTGAAGAAAACTTGATGCATTTGAATTATGGTGTTGGCATAATTCAATGTTGAATATTGCATATACCACGGACTGCTAGAGAATGAATAAATTGTCTTAGAAGAAGTACAGCCAGAATGTTTCTTAGAAGCAAGGATGATGAGACTTTGTCTCATATACTTTGGACATGTTATCAAGAGTGATTAGTCCCCAGAGAAGGACATCATGCTTGATAAAGTTTTAAAAAGTTAAAAAGAGGAAGACCTTCATGAGCTTGGACTGACAGAGGTCATCAGCAATAGGCTCAAATCTAACAATAATTGTGGAGGTGACGCAAAAGATGAGGCTTTCTACTCCCGTAAAGATTTACACCCTCGGAAACCCTGTACAGGGTCGCTATGGGTCGGAATCGACTCGAAGGCACTTAACAACAACAACAACAACATATATAGAATCACTATGAGTCAGAACCCACTCAACGGAAACTAACAACATAACTCTATGTTTAACTATTTGAGGAACCACCAAACTTTTCCATAAGAGGCTGTACAATTTTGCATTCCCACCAGCAATGAATAAGGACTCCAGTTTTCTACATCCTCACCTATACTTGTTATTTTCCATTATTAGTATTATTTGTTTTTAATTTTATTATAGCCGTTATAATGGGTATGAGTGTGTATGAAAGGAGAGAAGGTTAGCACTCCCCTTGATAGGATGGAAGAGGCCCTTGGGCCTTACAACACATACATGGTTAAGACATTGCCACCTACTTTTGTAGTATCTAACTATGGTTTTTGGGGTCTTAGTGTAGAACCATAGGATAAACACTTGACCTCAAGTCAGTTTGAACTGCAAGATTGGTGTTTCAAACTCACCAGCTGCTCCTTGGAAACCCTATACAGAGTCGCTGTGAGTCAGAACCAACTCAACAGCACTTAACAACAACAAAGTGGGTATGAAATGGTACCGCATCATGGTTTTGATTTTCATTTCTCAAATAACTAATGAATGATGTTGAGCTTCTTTTTATGGGTTTATTGGTCATTTGTATATCTTCTTTGGAGAGCTGCCTCTTTAAGTCTTTTACCCATTTAAAAATTGATCATTGAACTTTTTGTTGTTGTTGGATTATAGAATTCAGGATATTAAACCCTTATCAAATATACAACGAGAAGTTAAAAAAGTTTCCAATTCATACATGCATGGGTTTATTATTTTTTTTTCCCCATGGGTTTATTTTAAATAAAACATGTTTAAACATGTCTCTGTGATCAATGATGGATATAGACAAGTTCCCTCAGTAATATACTTATCTTAGCTTTGTTAGTGTGCCTTCAAAATAAAAGTTCCAATCAAGAGAGTGACTTCCGAGGGGATCTGCTCATCCAGTTAAATTTAAGGCAGAGAGCTCATCTTAGAAAGTTATGACAACTATTTCTTGGGATTCCCAGGGGGCAATCTTGATAGATTTTCTTGAAGGACATGAAGCAATCACAGGGGCTTATTATGAAGAAGTTTTATGAAAATAAAAAACTGCATTGATAAGAAAAAAAGCCAGGAAAGTTGTACTGAGGAATTTATTTTCCTATCACAAAAAACAATCTGTTCATTCTTTGAGAGTAGCCAGGGTCATCCTATGAGAGCTGTCTTGTGAAAGCTTACCTCATCCACTCTATGGCCTTGAGCTTGCCTCTCCAGATTTCTTTTTTGTTTCCCAAACTCAAAGAACATTTCAAAGGAAAATACTTGGAGTCCCTCAAGGATGTCAAAACTGCTGTTTTGATGTGGTGTAAACTGAAGAGCACAGAATTCTTTGAGAAAGGGCTAGAGAGATGGAAACACCACCTTCAGTAATGGAAAAGCCTAGATAGAGAATTCTGATATTTTTGTTTAATACAGGCTTTCCATTCTGATATTTTTTGTTTAATAAAGCTACTATGATTTTATAGCAATACTTTTTGACTTATCCTCATGATTTATGTTAATGTGTATAATAGATTTGTTATTATTTAAAATACATTGATAAATATTTTTTAAATGTTTCTCAGATTTAATTTTAATATGATACATTTCTATCATACAGTGTTAGGGAAGAATATTAAAAGTACTATGGACTATCAGGAGATCAAGCAAATCGCCAGAATGCTCCTTAGAAGCCAAGATGGCGAGACTTCGTCTCTCATACTTCAGACATGCTATCAGGAGGGAGTGGTCCCTGGAGAAGTGTATCATGCATGGTAAAGTGGAAGGTCAATGAAAAAGGGAAGACTCCCAATGATATGGGTTGGCACAGTGGCAACAGCAATGGGCTCAAGCAAACGGCAATTGTGAAGATGGCACAGGACCAGACAGTGTTTCCTTCTGTTGTGCATAGGGTTACTATGAGTCGGAACGAACTCAATAGCACCTAACAGCAACAACAAATTTCTATAGCTATAACCCCCATAAACAAAACACTTTAGGGTTTTAAATGATTTCCAAAATGTTGAAATCACTGCCCTATGTTGTTCTGCTAAAGAGGAGTAGCCACAGAAGAGTTGGCTATGGTGGCAGCTCTGTTGTCAGACACCTGTTGAGACCCTCACATAAATATCATATGCTGTTCACAATTTATCCTTCATTTACTCTGGTAGAAATGGGTATGATAATGCTAACATCATGGAGTGGCCATGAGAATCAAAACAAATGATGCAATTAAGTGGTAAATCAATGGCACCAAACTTGGATGTTTTCTTGTTACCTATAGGTGATGGAATTTTATTGCCAGTCTTGTGAGACCGCAATGTGTCGTGAGTGCACTGAGGGGGAGCATGCAGAACACCCCACAGTCCCGCTCAAGGATGTGGTGGAGCAGCACAAGGCCTCGCTCCAGGTCCAGCTGGATGCTGTCAACAAAAGGTGGGGCACATTTCAGCTAGGCTTTCCTCCCCTGGGTTCCCAGTTGGCCACCTGTCCTGGTTTCTTGTCCCAGTGGGTTAGTAGGTTCATGTTACCTTTCAAGAGATCATTTGCTGTGCCACAAATAGATTCTGCATTGGTCATGGGTCTGTGGTCATAAATTAGTGAGTTATGAAGCTTGTCCCCTATTTCCTTGTATAATGAGTGGTGTCATTTTTGTTTTAGTACCTTATTTTGTTTAAAGGAATAAAATACATCCAAGGAAAATGCTGTCATGAGAGCTCTGAAGTTTATGCCCAAAATAAAATTCTCTGAGAAGCCTTTCTTAGCTACTGTTCTTGATATACTGACAGGCATTTTACATGAGCTTTGATTAGTTCCCTGAGAGCCAGGGAAAATGGAACTTTGCTCAATTCCCCCCATATTCTCTTGCTTCCAGCCAGGCTCTTTCTTTGGCCTGATAGTGAGAGAAGAGCATCACAGTGTGGTGCATGTAAAAGATCAAAGAGGAAATATTTACAAACTGAAAAGCAGAACCAGTAAATCTCTTCACTGATAGTTATAGTAAGAGAAGTATGGTTATTTCTATACTAAATAAAAGAACTTTGAAACTTGAGAGAAGTTCCCAGGATACTCTCAGTTTGGGTAAGTTTTTCATGTGGTTGGGGAAAAAAGACAGTTATATATTTAGAACAGTTGCTTCAACCTTGGGAGATTTTGTTCCTCAAGTGACATTTGGCCATGTCTGGAGACATTTTTGTTTGTCACAACTGTGTGTGGGGTGTGTGTATTAAACATTCGACAGTGCACAGTAAGCCCACCCACCCCACCCAACTAATTGCCCAAAATGTCAATAGTGCCCAAGCTTAAGGAAACCTTGATTTAGAGTGTGATGAAAAGCACATCAAGGCTTTGTACCGTCAATTATTTCAAATAGATAGAAGGTTGGTTGAAATAGATGTGGACTTATAAAGTTTCTTCTTTCAAAGGCAGTAATTATGCCATATTTATTCTGTTCAGTTATTAAGTTTTTTAATGATGAAAGGCATGGTAAATATTTTTGACAGTACATAGTGTTTAGACAGATCTTTAAATACGTTAGCCTTGATGTTTAATGATCTTAACTATCCCCCAGACTCCCAGAAATAGATTCAGCTCTTCAGTTCATCTCAGAAATCATTCATCAGCTAACTAACCAAAAGGCCAGCATTGTGGATGATATTCATTCTACTTTTGATGAGCTCCAGAAGACATTAAACGTGCGCAAGAGTGTGCTGCTTATGGAACTAGAGGTCAACTATGGCCTCAAACACAAAGTAAGACTCTACTCATTCTTACAGATATTCTGTAAAAGATCGGTGATATCAGTGACACTTTACAGCACTGAATTACTGGGTTCCTGGTGAGGTGCTGTAGGATAAAGCACTGGGCCACAAGGAAACCTTGTACAGGGTCACTGCGGGAGAAAGATGAGGCTTTCTACTCCCGTAAAGATTTACACCTTCGGAAAACCTGTACAGGGTCGCTATGGGTCGGAACCGACTCAACAGCACTTAACAACAACAACAACGATAACAACAGAGAACATTCAACCGGGTCCTGAAGTGTCACAATTATATAACCAACTATGTTTTTCCTTCCTGTTGTCAGCAAAGTTCAATGGTTCTGAAACCTTAAGAACCAATTTATAATATTGTTGTTAAGTGCTGTCTAGTTGGTTCCAATTCATAGTGACCCTGTACAGGGTTTTGGAGGAGTGGCTTGTGGGTCTGAACTGCCAACCTTAAGTTAGCAGTTCAGTTTTTATCCTGCAGAACCATAACAGGATTCCCAATTTGTAATGTTTTGCTGTTGTTGATAAGTGCTGTAGAGTTGGTTCTGACTCATAGCGACCCTGTAAAGGGTTTCCAAGGAGTGGCTGGTGGGTTTGAATTACCAACCTTGTGGATCGCAGTCTAGTGACTATCTTCCAACACCACACTAGAACTCCAGTTTATAATGATTATAAATTTTGACAAACGATGAGGTTGAATATAGAGTAATGATTTCAGGATTTAGGGTTAAACTGGGTTGTTTCCCTGCCTTAATTATAATGTTTAATACTGTCTTAATTGCTTTCTCATACCCACACCAACCAGTTAGTCAACTTCAAAGCGAACCCTGACTGCAGCCTTGTTTAACTCTGCAGTCTGATCTCAAAACCAGGGATGAAAGCTTCTGATAGTCAAGTGTAGAGAGTTTTTATTTTTGGGTATCTGTTCTTTTGGGTGGTAGGCTTTAGAGGGAAGTCTGGACATAAAGATACTGAGCACTGCATATTTTAAATGTCAAGCATATCAATTTGTTTCCTACTCTCTTGGTCGTGATATTTGTACTTGTCCCTATCAAAAACACATGACCTAAGAAATATGTGTGTAGGAGAGGCCGGGTGTGGTGGAAGGGAAAAAGAAAATACTGGGAATGCAATGTAGGGTTTCCTGTTAGAACTGTGTTTACTGGGTTAAAGTAAATACCACTGGCATAGTACCACCCCAGTGGGCAGGTCTAGAACATTCCCCGCTCCGGTATTTAATAGGCTCATCTGGTGTCCGGAGTAGCAAGCTGTGGAGCCTGGCACCACACCCGGACGCACTCACCAGCCATCCGGTTTTTCCGGCAGGTCCTTCAGTCGCAGCTGGATACCCTGCTCCAGGGCCAGGAGAGCATTAAGAGCTGCAGCAACTTCACAGCGCAGGCCCTCAACCATGGCACCGAGACGGAGGTGCTGCTGGTCAAGAAGCAGATGAGCGAGAAGCTGAACGAACTCGCTGACCAGGATTTCCCATTACATCCTCGGGAAAACGATCAGCTGGACTTCATTGTGGAAACGGAAGGGTTGAAGAAGTCCATTCACAACCTGGGGACCATTTTGACCACCAATGCCGTTGCCTCTGAGACGGTGGCCACGGGTGAGGGGCTGCGGCAGACCATCATTGGGCAGCCCATGTCTGTCACCATAACAACCAAGGACAAAGACGGGGAGCTGTGCAAGACCGGCAACGCCTACATCACCGCGGAGCTGAGCACCCCCGACGGCAGCGTGGCAGACGGGGAGATCCTGGACAACAAGAACGGCACCTATGAATTTTTGTATACCGTCCAGAAGGAAGGGGACTTCACCCTCTCACTGAGACTCTATGACCAACACATCCGAGGCAGCCCCTTTAAACTCAAAGTGATCCGCTCAGCTGATGTGTCTCCCACCACCGAAGGAGTGAAGAGGCGTGTGAAGTCCCCGGGGAGCGGTCATGTCAAGCAAAAGGCAGTGAAAAGGCCCGCCAGCATGTACAGCACCGGAAAACGAAAAGAGAACCCCATCGAAGACGATTTGATCTTTCGAGTGGGTAAGGAGAGGACACCACTGTAGCTGATGCCTTAGTTAAGCACTGGTTTGCTTGTGGGGTCAATGGGAACTGTCATAGGTACCCTGGTGGTGCAGCGGTCAAAGGGTTGGGCTGTCCTTCTAAAGGTTGGCAGTTAAAATCCTCCAGAGAAAGATGTGCCATCCTGCATCCCTAAAGAGCATCATGTTGGAAACCTTATGGGTGGGTAGTTTTGTTCTATTGGAATTGCTTGAAGAGCAGTAAGTTTGGTGTGAGAAAGTGTTTGCAACTTCTATCTGAAGGTAAGGAGCTCTGGTATGTAGTGATTACACATTGGGCTGCTAACCTCAGGGTCAGCAGTTCAAAACTACCAGCTGTTCCATGGGAGAAAGATGAGGCTTTCTACTCCTGTAAAGATTTACAGTCTTGGAAACCCTATTTGGGTCTCTGTGAGTCGGAACTGATCCCACGGCACATAACCACCACTACCACCACCACCTGAAGGTGTTGGGAGCCGTATTTTATTAGGTGAATTTATATAGTCACCTTTGAAGAGTTTATTTTCTTCTTTTTTTATATATAAATCACATGTGCTGCATAAAACTGGACATACAGAAAAATCACAGTACCTAGCATCTCTTTAAGGAACATGTTGACAATCTTCATTTTCTTCCTTTGGGAGTGTTTTCAGAGTGTTCCCACTTAATTCAAAGGCAGAAAGATTGTTACATCAGATAGCTTGCTGTGTTTTTCTGAAATCCCTGAGCCATAGCTTTACTAAGGGCAGGAGTGTCTTAAATCTCTTGGTTACTGCTTCTACACTGTGCAGGGTGTGTGTGCAGTGGGGCATTGCAGTTTTGAACTCTTCCAGCCTCCCAGCTGTGTGTGTCAACCCCAGCTGCTGAGCAGAGTCCCAACGAGGGGAGCTTGGTTGTTTGTGGTAACTTGGAGAATGGAATGGGGTTGGGCTAGAAGCAAAAAAGGTGCAGGATGAGTCAAGAGAATTTGGGAATTCCCATGTCTGATCTATTATCTCTGTTTTTTTGTTTTCTGTTTTTAAACTGTTTTCTTAAAATAAAGAAAGTGAACAACCAGGAAACATTCTTAAGAAAAATAATTCTGAATTTGTTCTTAGTTACTGTTTCCGAAAGGAGCTCCAGCCTGCTTTTCTTTCTCCTTCTCCAGCTCTACAATGTAGTACCTCATAAAGGTGCTGCATACTATAGAAATTGAAATACTGGTGTGTAGATGATAGATTGGGTTAGTTTGGGTTCAATGATAGAAGCAGTTCTTTGCTGTAGACCTTCTCAAGAACCTCTAGAATCTGCTGATGTCCAGTGTAAGTCTACAAGGCAAGGGAGTGATAGCAGGCAGCATTTCCAGACGTTTCTGTGCTTAAAACTCTTTTTCTGGGGAACAGCTTGGGAACTCTGGAAGCTTGGAACATATTAGGGCAAAAGCTCTATGTTAATTATTTAGGCTAATCTTGGTAAAGACAGTGGTCTGACACTTGTTGCCTCAGAGCATGGAAGTGAGCATATGCCATTGCCCATATGTACATATGGCTGTAAATGATTATTCCCTACTACCCTGAAGTACGAGACCTGGGTGCATAGTGGGTTATGTGTCAGCAGGTCAAGTCCACCCACTGTGAAAGACAGATGAGGCTTTCTACTCACATAAAGATTTACAGCCTCTGAAATCCTAGACAGGGTTACTATGAGTCGAAACCGACTCGATAGCACACAACCACCACCGTCACCCTTGAAGCAGAGTGGAGGGACTGGAGCGCAGGACAGAATTGGGAGCCTCCCAGGCTGCTCCGGTTCTACCACTTACTTGAGCCTTGGGCAGGTTTCTCAGCCTTCCAGAGTTTCAGTTTCAATGCCCATAAAATAAAATACATGATTATGTGCTTCTCAGATTTCTTTTAAGTACCAAGCTTAATGCCTAGCGTAGAGGTGGAGCTAAGTAAGTGAGAGGTATTGTTATTGCACATATTATTCAGGCTGTTTGACCATCCCAACTATCAGTTCTTCAAAAAAATGTAACCAGTTACTTTCCATTGGTTGTGTGTATTAAGCACTCAGTCTCTTATTCAGACCCCAGGCAAATGACTCCAGTCTACTTCTGCAGATAGCTTACAGAGAAGAGAAAGGTGCAGATCTAAAATCAGGCAGGTTTGGGTCTCAATTCTGATTCTCTTTCCAGCTAGCCAAATAGCTTACCCATTCTGAATCCAGTTTCCTCTACTGTAAAATAAAGGGAATACATTATTACCTAGCTCTTAAGGTTGCTGTAGGAGTGAAATGAGAGAGACTGCTTTTTATGTGCCTGGCACTTGCCAATGTACAGTAAGGACTTGGTTGTTAGGTGCCAGCTAGTCAGTTCTAACTCATAGTAACCAGTCCTGAGTCAGCCTTTCAAGTGTTGCTGTGTTTGAGCCCACTGTTGAAGTCCATCTTGTTAATGACATTCCTCATTTTTGCTTATCTTTTATTTTACCAAGCATGATGTCCTTCTCCTGGGATTAGTACCTCCTGATACCCTATCCAAAAAAATGAGACAAAATCTCACCATCATCTTTTCTAAGGACCATTCTTACTGTACTTCTTCCAAGACAGATTTGTTTGTTCTTCTGGAAGTCCCTGATGTGTTCAATTTTCTTTGCCAACACCGCAATTCAAATGCATAAATTAATTCTTCATGGGTCTTCCTCATTAATAATCCAGGTTTTGCATGTATATGAGGTGATTGAAAATACCTTGGCTTGGGTCAGGTACACCTTAGTCTTTATTTTTATTCGTCATCATCATCTCCACCTGCACTTTGTACCTGAGGGATGAGGCATCTGTTTTGGGGGTGTTCGTGTGACACATAGGATAAGCATTTGGCTACTAAACAGCAAGGTCGGCAATACAATCCTACCAGCTGCTCCTCAGAAACCCCACAGAGGGTCGCTACAAGTTAGATGTGACTCCGTGGCACTTAACAACAACATATTGACTTTAAATTCTTAGCTCCCATCCCAGGTGGAAATGCAGCCATAGTGATCCATTGACATGATGGGAAGGTGTTTATATGTTTAAATATTTGTGAAGAGTTTAGAACAGTGCCTGACACTCTATATACTACATTTGTGTTTATTAATGAAGTAGAGATGTTTCACACCTCAGATATGCAGGGCCAAAAAGAAAAGCAAAACTCACTGGCCTATTCCTCTCTAACCTTGTGTTTTAATCAAGAGTCCATCTAGAAGAACTACTCCCTGTAGTTCTTATAACTTATAATAATATAACTCAAAAGGATGTTTGTGGAGCACCTAGTGCCCTCCAGGCTTTATGCTGGGTTGTGGGGATAGAGATGAAAGAAATATAATCTCCCTTAAAGAGCTTACACAATTTGGGGCAATCGATACATGACCCAATTTTACTATATCATGGATTAGGTTATGGAATATTATAGAAATGAGATGGAATTAAAAATGGGACAAGAACTCTGAGTAGGATTTACCCAAGTTGGCAGGAGGGAATGACATCCCAGGCCAAGGGATGGATGGGTGAGAGGTGAAGAGGAGTGGGCATGATTGATGTTTAGGGGGACATGTCCCATGAGAAGATGCTAGGTGAGCAAAGGTACAGAGAATGAAAAGTGAGGGCACAGGCCAGCAGTGCATAGACCAATCAGTGCTAGAGCCCTCTGCGTTCACTCCTGGATACCTTCATTCCTGAAGTCTTTGCCTGTTTTATCTTTCCTCAAGAACTATCTTTTATCTCTCTCTATTTCAATTGAAAAGTATAGTAACTATAATCTAAGACACAACTTGAAAACACCCAAAATTCATGTTTAATTTAAGTACAATGGATTCAAGACCAAGTGTACATGTTACATATATCAAGACTAGATTACACATTATCATAGTCATTGTCATCATCATCAGCATTGTCTTAGGCTGGTTCTGAGAAGCAAAACCAGTAAAGCATATATACACACAGAGGTTTATATCAAGGAAATGGCTCACACAGTTGTAGAGGTGGGCAAGTTCCTAGTCTGTGGGTCAGATGTCAGGTGAAGAGTTCTCTTGTCTCACATGACTTCAGAGGCTGATGAACCCAAGATCTGCAGGTCAGACGGCAGTCTTCTGGCTGCAGAGGCAAATGAGTCCACAATCAGTTGGTAAGAGGGCACGTTGTTGAATCTTATGATCAGCAGCAGGCTCATGTCCAAAGAACTGGAGGTCAGATGACGAGCCAGATTCAGGATCCAGATCCAACAAAAGCAAGCAAACTTTGCCCAACTGTCCAATATATTGGAAACAGGTCACACCCCTAAGGAGTCTTCCTTTCAGTTGATTGGCTGCTCATAGCAGATTTCATCATGGAGTTGATAACTTTATATTAAATCTCCTCATGGGGGAGGATTATGGTACTGGTAAAGAATAGTGAAAGTACCATAGACTTCCAGAAGACTGAACAAATCTGTTTTGGAAGAAGTATGACTGGATTGCTCCTAAAAAGTGATAATGGCTAGATGTTATCTCTCTGTCTCTTGAACTTTGGACATGTTGTCGGGAAGGACCAATCCCTAGAGAAAGCTGTCTTGCTTGGTAAAGTAGAGGGTCAGCAAAAAAGAAGAAGACCCCTCCAAATGGATGAATTGACACAATGGCAGCAACAAAGGACTCAAACATAACAATTGTGAGGATGGCGCAGAACCCAGCAGTGTTTTGTTGTGTTGTATGTGGTGTCACTATGAGTCAGAACTGACTTGACAGCGCCTAATGACAACAACATGGGGGATTACTATGTCTCAGCTGCCAAGCCACTGAGAATCCTGGCCCAGTCAAGTTAGACACACAGCCTTAACTATCAGAGTTACCATCATCATTATCACACTTTTTCCCAATGCATTTGATGGTAGAATCACTTTCCGTATTAGGTATTTATTCGCTAGTTGGTGCTTCCCTAACATCATGTGCCCTCATCTTCCTTTGAGTCCCCAAATAATCCACTATGATTATTTTTATTTGTGCATGAGTCCTAGTTAGGACTTTTGAACCAGTTCAGCCTAGTTCAGTTATGGCCAATGAAGCGACACTGGAAAGGACCCAAATTTCTAAAATGTGGGTGAGCCAAATGCTAACTAGAACAGGAAAAATGATGAATCAAAACCCTGGTATGCCTTTGTCTTAGCACTTTAAGCTTCTCTGTTTTAAAAAAACCCAATTTACTGCCATAGAATCGATTCAGACTCATAGTGACCCTTTATAGGGTTTTCAAGGCTATAAATCTTTCTTTACAGGAGCAGACAGCCTTACCTTGCTCAGAAATAGTTAGCTTTTGGGTTTGAAATGCTGACCTTGAGGTTAGCAGTCCATTGCTTATCATACAACACCACCAGAGCGCCTTAAGCTTCTCTGTAGAGTCATATAATTATATTTGCATGATAATAGAGCATTTGTGATTTTGAACAGTCCCTTTATGCATGTGTTGAAGCCTGCTCCATGTGATGTAGAATTCATTCAAATTCAACTGCATACATGAAAGGACAACTGTGGTTCTGCTGTTTGCTCAGCTTGTCTCCATTCCTGCAGGTCTCACACATGCTGAGTTCATGCTGTCCTAATTTTTGTGCTTCAAGAGGTAGAATTTCCATGTATTTGAGTTTATACAACAACCACAAGTACATGTGCTCATTTTATGTAGTCAAAAAACGTGTGTACTACATTGTCTGTGTGATATAGAAGATTTTTAGTGGTAATTTTGACTTGCAGCTTTACCTTCCTCACCAATGATCCAGCCCCCTTTTAGGTGTGATTATTTGAGCACCTAGTATTTATCAGACACTTTGATTCTTGTTGTTGGGTTAGCTGCAATAGAGTTGGCTCCCAGCTCATGGTGACCCAGTACACAATGAAGCAAAACACTGCCTGATCCTCCTGTCCATCCCCATGTTCACTGTGAATCAGGCCATTTTTAGCTATAGAGTTTTCATTTGCTGCATTTCTGGAGTAGATTAGCAGACTCTTCTTCCTAACCTGTTTTAGTCTGGAAGCTTTGCTAAAACCGATTCATCATGGTTATTGTTGTTAGGTTGAGTTGATCTCAACTCATAGTGACCCCATGTGACAAAGTAGAGCTGACCCATAGGGTTTTCTTGGCTAAATTCTTTACAGAAGCAGATTACCAGATCTTTCTTCTGTGGTATCATTGTTAACAGCCAAGTGCTTACCGTTTGTGCCAAAAGGTCCCATTTAGAAGTACACAGACGTATAGCTAAATTAATTTAGTGTCTTCAGTATGAATCAAGTTGAGATGGTGTAGGAGGCTGGCAGATCTAAGACTAAGCTGGCTTTGAAGGATTAATAACTTTGTCAGATGGAAAGAGGAAAGACCTTTTAGATGAAAAGAAAGCAGGTACAAAGACAGAAAGATGAGAATCCAGGTAGTTCAAGGAACTACAAATGATTCCATTATCCTGGAGCATAGTGTAAAGGAGGATATAAGCAGAGATCAGGCTATGTTTTCTTTATAAGGACTAGGACTTAGTTTTGTAAACCTGTGTTTCTAGAAGGTAATCTATAAACCGCTTACATAGGAATTCCTTCGAGTGACTGCTAAAAATTTAAATTCCTGGATTCCAAACAGCATTTATTGAGTCAGAATCTCTGGGGAGGGGCCAGAAACCTGCATTCTATAAGCTGCAGTGATATTTATCAGGTGTAAGAACCAGAGCTCTAAGTGATGGGGTGGGGTGACTTAATAAGGTATATTCACTTTCCAACAAGCCTCCGGGCATTATAGAGGATCTATTGGCACTGTCTCCCAGGAAGCAGGGAGATCATAAAGATGTTGCAATTGTCCACAAGAGGTATTATGAGCACCAAAATTAAGTGATGCAATGAAGTAGAAAGGGCAGGTTTCTAAGATGCTTAGGAGTTAGAAGGCAAGACTTAGCAGTGACCAATTAGAACCTACAGCTGTTTGACTTGAGATGCTAGAGGGATGTGGGCAATAGAGTGATGGTTAAGTCTGTGGAATAGGAAGCTATAGTGCCCCACATTTTGGCCCTGACACTGATACTTACTATCTGCGCAATCTTGTTAAATTAATTAACCTTTTGGTGCCTTGAGTTCCCTCTAAAATGGGATGACAACCTACATCACAGGGTTGTGGCAATAAATAGCGTTCAGTAAATTTTAGAGAGGCTAAGTAGGTCTAAGAAGGAGCTCTGGTAGCGTAGTGGTTACGAATCTGGCTGCGAACCTTAAGGTCAGCAGTTCGAAACTACCAGCCGCTTCACGGGAGAAAGATGAGGCTTTCTACTCCCTTAAGGATTTACACCCTCGGAAACCCTGTACAGGGTCGCTATGGGTCGGAACCGACTCAACAGCACTTAACAACAACAACAACAACAACAACAAGTAGGTCTAATGGAGTCCTAGTGTGACGCCGTAGGATAAGCACATGACTGTCAACCACAAGTTCTGTGGTTCAAACCCACCTGCCACTCCTTGGAAATCATATACTTGATCGCTACAAGTCAGAAATGACTGGACGTCAATCAACAACAATGTAGGTAACATTAGTTAACATATCCATAGTTGTAGTATAGGAATATTAGTTAATATAATTAAGAACATAGCAGATAAAGACCTCAAAAACACATCTGCTTAAGTTTGAATCCCAGTCTGTTTTAATAAGCTGTGTTACTTTGGGAAAGTTATTTAATCTATCTCTGTGTCTTAGTTTCTTCACCTGCAAAGCAGGAAAATGTTAACATATACCTCTCCTATAGTTATGGTGAGGATTTATGAAATCAATATGTATAAAAACTTATGATAGTGCAGTTATATAGTAATCAATGAATAAATGTTAACTATCCTGATGTGGCGCTGTTGGCTAAGGTGTCACACTGCAAAGTCGTTTGAACTTCAAGTTCGGTAGTTCAAGCTCACCATCTGCTCCTTGGAAACCCTATACAGGGTTGCTATGGCTCGGAATCGACTCGACAGCACTTAACAACAACAACAACAACAATTGCTGTTATGCATTAGTCATATGAATTATAGTGTTAGAGAAGAATATTAAAAGACAGCCAAAAGAATAAACAAATCTGTGTTGGATGAAGTGCAGCCAGAATGCTCCTTAAAAGTCAGGATGACGAGAGTCTGTCTCTCATACTTCAGACATATTGTCAAGTGGGACCGTTTCCTGGAAAAGGACATCATTCTTAGTCAAGTAGAGGGTGACCGATAAAGAAGACCCCCAATGAGATGAATTGGCACAGCGGCAGCAGAAATGGGCTCAAGTATAACAACAGCTGTGAGGGTGGTACAGAACCAAGCAGTGTTTAGTTGTTGTGCAGAGGGTTACTATGAGTTGGAACTTACTCAATGGCACCTAACAACAACACAACAGCAATTGTTGTTATTAGGTTCCTTGGTGGCACAGCAGTTTACTTGATTATTAACCTAGAGGTTGGTGGCTTGAACCCACCCAGTGGCTGTAGCTTGGGAAAAAAGACCTGGAAATTTGCTTCTGTCAAGATTACAGCCAAGTGAACCCTATGGATCATTGTATCCTGTAATGCATGGGTTCACCATAAATAAGAATCAACTCAACAGCAATGAGTGTGTTGGTTTGGTTTTTATGGCTATTATTATTATTATCATCAGAATCAAGATAAAGCAAGAGGGAGAATAGGTATGTTTCAGTTTTGATCATCTGGATGGAGGTATACAATAAGATGTAGGTTTTAGCTCAGCAAAAAGCTAGAGCTAGAGCTGAATTTGGAAGAAAAAAGCATGAGAAGTTACATTAAATCATGAGTTTATATGAAGTGTCAAAGATAACTGTGGTTCCAAGAGGAATAGATGGGGAATGGAAGAAAGAAGTATGAAAAAGCAGTAGGTATTCTCTGAGGCAAGTATTGTACATTTCATCATCATATGTCATCTTCTTTAAAATTCATATTGTTAGCTGCTATCAATCCCCATGCACAACAGAAGGTAACACTGCCTATGATTGGGTAGGGATTGGACCATTGTGATCCACAAGATTTTCATTGACTGGTTTCTAGAAGTAGATCATCAGGACTTCATCCTAGTCCATCTTAGTCTGAAAGCTCCACTGAAACCTGTTCAGCATCACAGCGACACCCAAATTTCCAGTGGCAGACAGGTCGAGTAGTTGTGCATGAGGTACATTGGTCAGGGATCAAACTCCGGTTTCCTGCATGGAGGGTGTGTGTGTGTGTGATTTCTACCAGTGTTCCTACTGAAAATCCTTAGGAGACTTAATATACCTTCAGCTCCTAATATCCCTGCAGTATAGTATACTTATTGTTAGTTGCCATCAAGTCCGCCCTTAACCCATGGCAACCCCATGTGTGATAGAATAGAACTGCCCCATAGGGTTTTTCTTGGCTGTAATCTTTACAGAAACAGTTGGCCACACCTTTCTTCCATGAAGCCACTGAGTGGGTTCAAACTACCAGCTTGAGTCTAGCAGCTGCTGCAAAAAGTCTGCACCTCCTCAGTTTCTCTAATATACTCACCACAGTATACCATGGAGAGTAAGAACCCTGGTGGCATGAACAGTAACATGCTTAGCTAAAGATTGGCAAGCTATACCCACCCAGTAGCTCCACAGAAGAAAGATCTGGGGGTCTCCTTTTGTAAAGATTTCTGCCTATGGGGCAGTTCTACACTGTAACACATGGGGTCACTCCCATGAGTTGAAAATGACATGACAGCACCAAAGAACAACCATGCAGAAGGCTGAAGGGGAGTCAGACTGGCTCACAAGAGCTGTTGAGTTCATCCCTACCTAGCTCTGTTCAGCGAGTTCATATCTACAATGGTGTTCGAACAGCAGGAGCGTTTGTACACCATACACTAAAGAAATCAGAAAATGCTACCAGCCAGCCCTCCCATCCTCACACACACGCCACCGCCTGCTCTTCATGAATTGACAGATAACTGTCCTTAAGCTGAAAAAACGAAGGCTCAGAGCAGTGAAACCTGGGGTCGGAACCCAGTGTCCTTTTCATTGCACAATGACTCCTCTTTATCTAAAATGTCCTTTGACTACAGTGGTTTCCTAAAATTGAGATACTGGATACCTCCCATGCCTGAAACCATAATATATGCCCACTGTGAGCAAGTTCCTGTGTTACTCTAACATTGTACTGGAATGCAATCCTGAATGTATTCAGGAGAGTAGTTGAGAACATCGTAGGGGTTGTTTTCCCCTGTAAAGTGAGAGTATGCTGACTAGACGCCCTGAGCTGGTTTTGTCAGCTACTAAAGAAAGTACTTGAATAAAGGGGAAGCTAAAAGGTGTGGGTGGAAGTGAAAGAAATTACTATTGAGTTGTTTCAAATTATGTAATTCATATATCATTCCTTAATGAGAACATGAGAAGTGTTGAATGAAACATCCATTTGTACTCTAGAACAATATGCTTTCTTGTAGTATAAAATAGATGTGTAAAATCACTTAGCCTGGGCTCAGAGACTTTACAGAAAGATAATCTTATTAATGTATGCCCTTTCCCCGCCAACAAAATCCCTGGGTGGTGCAAATGGTTAAATAATTTGGCTG